>NC_044030.1:60722063-61073313 GCF_900496995.4 Aquila chrysaetos chrysaetos
AAACTCAGGTGTGGTTTGTCCTTTTACCCTGACAGCATCTTCAGAGATCATAAGCAAATTAACCTTGACTGGATAGTGATGTAAGGTCAGTTGGCAAAGGTTGCTAATGGGGACAGTCAGAGCTATCTGCTTTTCTGAAAGAGAAGCCTTGTGAGATTGTTTTATAACCAGAAATATGAGAGATCTATATTGTGTTTAATATCAGAAATAGAATAAATGTGAACATATTACAAGCTCTGCAATGGGCAGTTGTCCCGCATTGTTCTCCAGCTACTTCACAGAATTACAACTGACTGTCATGGTAGAGTATTATTCTGTTCCTGTATAGAAAGATAGGTCTGACAGACGGAACCTTAACTGGGTGAGAGGAAAAACACAAGAATCATCAAGGTTTTCTCTCCCATCTTTCCAAAGAAATGTCTCCAAATGGCAGTCCTATCTGGTACTGAGAGATTATTTTGCTTTGAGGAGGTGTACCGTTGATTGTCCTGATGAATAGCTGTCAGATAGGGCAAAAACAGATTATCATAAACACACCAAGAAACGTCATTATTGAAGGAAGCATTACTTTGCTTTTGTTGTAAATATTATTTATGTAAAAGATTATAAAATTTACGTAGAACTGACAATATCAATGAAGTAAAACTGCCTTTTCACCTCTTACCGCTTAAAGTAATGTATGGGTTTTCATTTTGATTTCACGTGCTAGCAATATCACCTATTGCAGTACCCTGAAAACTTTCATATTTTGTTTTATAACTTTTCAAGAATATCAGTCAGATTTTAGCTGAGGTAAAACGAACAATGAATGACTTTTTCTTCACTTATGTTAATGATGTAATTTCCTCGTTGAAAATGACATCTCTGTGGATTATGAAGCAGTGAAAAATTCTAATATTCTTAGTATCTTTTAAAACAATGCTATTCCCCTTTTTCATACTGCATATTCATATAAAATTAATATGAGTGAGATACTAATCTCCCATGTTTTGCTGGATGCTAATAGTAGCTCTATCTTATTCATGTTTTTGTGGCTGACCCTGAGTTTAGTAAATTATTTTCACCTATAAGTTTCAAAATGTCAGGATTCAAAATGGAAAAAAATGATAATTTTTTTTAATCTGTTTGACATTTTAAATATGGGTATAAACTGTAGTTTATAATGAAGCTGTCTATATCAGAGACAAGACCTGGAGATTGGTTTTACTATGGACTGCATGTTGAACCATAGCTCTAAAGAAGATGTGCTGGAGTTCTGACACCAGTTTACCTCCCAAACAGCATCTGTTTCTGTTGAGCTGATGAACTCTTTAACCACTCACTGTATTTGCATACTGAGTGATAGGAACTGTTGATATATGCCCTTTCAGAAAGGCTGTGACATATTTATATTACACTGAACTCTCTGAATAAGGGAACAGGTTGTGTTGCTAAGGATACAAGAAAGAGTAGAACACTGCAGCCACTGCTGTGCTGGAAAACAATAATAAATTTTGTTACACAGTTTCAGGTGGACCATCCAACTATTCACTGAAAAAGAATGATACAGGTTTGACATTTTTATATTAAATCCTTTGTGTGGAATAACCTTTTAGACAGGAAGCCAGAAAAGATGCAAAATTGTCTCAAGTATGAAACAGTATAATTTTAAAAATGCCATTATGACTACATTAGTGTTAATAATTACAATAAATATTACAGAAAAGTCTTTTCAACCTCAAAAAGCAGCTTTTGTGATTATTGTGTTTTGAAAAGCTGCACATTCAGCATCTTAAAACTTCCAATAGCTCCAGTTAGCCTATTCTGGTTCTCCTGTCCAGTACAAGAAATAAGAATTATCAATAGGGCTAGTACATTAAGAAGTGACTGAATTAAAACATGCACATCACTATGGTACAGGTTTGCAGTTTTACAATTCTGTGGCAATGCATACTTGTGATTCTGGGTCTTTAGATAGAGAACTTCAAGAGATCGTTTCTGTGAGTAAAATAGCGATGCGATCAAAGTCAGATGTAAAACCTTCATTAATTTGAGAAGGCAAGGGTTTCACTTCATAAATACCACATTAACATTTCCTAAGCTAAATCATAGCTGCGAGCATGTTTCTATTTTTCATCTTTTTTTTAAAAATGGGTGGTCTGTTACCCACATGATTCGACAGTGAGGGAAGAAGAAAAGATAATGGCTGTACAATAGCATTTACAAAATCCATGCAGGCAGCTAAGCATCTCCAGTGTCTAAGTAGGCATAAATGAGGAATGTAAGTGACTTCCATTTCCTTCAGGTTCCCGTGACTGGAAAGACCTGAAACAAACAAAAAAATGGACTGACATTCTCACAGTGAGAACAAATTAATAGTAATATCTGACCATGTTAGTAAAGGAATAAACAATCATTATTCTGTACATTCTGTTCTCTCAGATGTAGATCTCCAGGCAGGTTTCATCGCTGCCTACATTAAGTTATTCATTTTGCCATTTGAATTCGAAATATTGTTTTGTGGCGTCTGCTCTGGCTCATACCATCAGATGTCTGGTGCCCATGGCGTTTTAATTTATATTCCAGGACCCCTAGAACATATACACTAAACAAAAGTCAGGCAAGCTAAACCCAAGAGAATAGAAATGAGAAATCCTGGGACAAAAGCCCCAAAAGGAATATGCAGACTGGAGAGAAATGTCCTTAGATTATTTCAGTACCAAAAATTGCTTCTCGTTAATTTTACTGTAGAGGAAGAAATCACCACCTGACAATTGGGACAGCCATGTTTTCTTCCTGCATATTCTGATTTTAAATCTCTGCTGCTCCTAAATAGATGATTGTACTATTGTCCTTGTTAACCAGATTAGTTGAAAGACCTTGAACTTTACAAGCCCATCACTGTACTTAAATTACTTGCTATTTCTCATTTGTATAGAATCATAGAATCATAGAATCACTTAGGTTGGAAAAGATCTTTAAGATCATCGAGTCCAACTGTCAACACAACACCACCATGCCCACTAAACCATGTCCTGAAGTGCCATGTCTACACGTTTTTTGAACACCTCCAGGGTTGGTGACTCCACCACTTCCCTGGGCAGCCTGTTCCAATACTTGACAACCCTTTCAGTAAAGAATTTTTTCCTAATATCCAATCTAAACCTCCCCTGCCGCAACTTGAGGCCATTTCCTCTCGTCCTGTCTCCAGCCACCTGACAGAGGAGACCAGCACCCACCTCACTACAACCTCCTTTCAGGTAGTGGTGGGGAGCAATAAGGTCTCCCCTCAGCCTCCTTTTCTCCAGGCTAAACAGCCCCAGCTCCCTCAGCTGCTCCTCATAAGACTTGTGCTCCAGGCCCTTCACCAACTTGGTTGCCCTTCTCTGGACACGCTCCAGCACCTCAGTGTCTTTCTTGTAGTGAGGGGCCCAAAACTGAACACAGTACTGGAGGTGCGGCCTCACCAGTGCCCAGTACAGGGGGACGATCACTCCCCTGCTCCTGCTGGCCACACTATTTCTGATACAGGCCAGGATGCCATTGGCCTTCTTGGCCACCTGGGCACACTGCTGGCTCATATTCAGCCGGCTGTCGACCAGCACCCCCAGGTCTTTTTCCGCCAGGCAGCTTTCCAGCCACTCTTCCCCAAGCCTGTAGCGCTGCATGGGGTTGTTGTGACCCAAGTGCAGGACCTGGCACTTGGCCTTGTTGAACCTCATACACTTGGCCTCGGCCCATTGATCTTCAGCCTGTCCAGATCCCTCTGTAGAGCCTTTCTGCCCTCGAGCAGATCAACACTCCTGTCCAACTTGGTGTTGTCTGCGAACTTACTGAGTGTGCACTCTGTCCCCTCGTCCAGATCATTGATAAAGACATTAAACAGAATTGGCCCCAAAACTGAGCCCTGGGGAATATCCGTTGTGACCAGTCGCCAACTGGATTTAACTCCATTCACCACAACTTTCTGGGCTCGTCCATCCAGCCAGTTTTTTACTCACCAAAGAGTACACCTGTCTAAGCCATGAGCCGCCAGCTCTCAAGGAGTATGCTGTGAGAGATAGTGACAAAGGCCTTACTAAATTCCAGGTAGACAACATCCACAGCCTTCCCCTCATCCATTAGCTGGGTCACCTGGTCATAGAAGGAGATCATGTTGGTCAAGCAGGACCTGTCTTTCATGAACCCATACTCGTTGGGCCTGATCCCCTGGTTGTCCTACACATGGTGTGTGAGTGCACTCAAAATGAACTGCTCCATAATCTTCGCTGGTACCGAGGTCAGGCTGACAGGCCTGTAGTTCCCTGGATACTCCTTCTGACCCTTCTTGTAAATGACCGTCACACTGGCAAGCCTCCAGTCATTTGGGACCTCCCCTGTTGACCAGGATTGCTGATAAATGATGGAGAGTGGCTTGGCAAGCTCCTCCGCCAGCTCCCTCAGTATTCTTGGATGGATCCCATCTGGTCCCATAGAACTGTGAGTGTCCAGATGGCATAGTAGGTCACTACCTATTTCCTCCCGGATTATGGGGGGTATGTTCTGCTCCCCATCCTTGCCTTACAGCTCAGGGGGCAGAGTACTCTGAGGATGACTGGTCTCACTATTAAAGACTGAGGCAAAGAAGGCATTAAGCACCTCAGCCTTTTCCTCATCTCTGGTGGCAATGTTCCACTCTGTATCCAATAAAGGATAGATATTCTCCTTGGCTCTTCTTCTACTGTTAACATATTTGTAAAAACATTTTTTGTTGTCTCTTATGACAGTGGCCAGATTAAGTTCTATCTGAGCTTTTGCTTTTCTAATTTCCTCTCTGCATGACCTAACATTGTACTCTTCCTGAGTTGCCTGCCCTTTCTTCCAAAGATGGTAAACACTCCTTTTTTTTCTTGAGTCCTAGCAAAAGCTCCCTGTTCAGCCATCTTCCTCGGCAGTTCGTCTTGTGGCATATGGGAATAGCCTGGTCCTGAGCCATTAAGATTTCCTTCTTGAAGAATGTCCAGCCTTCCTGGATCCCTTTGCCCTTCAGGACTGTCTCCCAAGGGACTCTCTCAACCAGTGTCCTGAAAAGGCCAAAGTTTGCCCTCCGGAAGTCCATAGTGGTGGTTTTGCTCACCACCTTCATTGCCTCACCAAAAATTGAGAATTGTATCATTTCATGGTTGCTAAGCCCAAGACGGCCTCAGACCATCACACCTCCCACCAGTCCTTCCGTTTGTAAACAGTAGGTCTAGCAAGGCTCCTCCCCTCGTAGGCTTACCTACCAGCTGTGTCAGGAAGTTATATTTCACACACTCCAGGAACCTCCTAGACTGCTTACTCTCTGAAGTGTTGTATTTCCAGCAGACATCTGGAAAGTTGAAGTCCCCCAGGAGAACAAGGCACACAGTTGTGAGACTACTGCCAGCCACTTGTAGAATGTTTCATCCATCTCTTCAACCTGGTTGGGTGGTCTATAACAGACTCCTAGTATGATATCTGCCTTGTTGGCCTTCCCTCTCATCCTTACCAATAAGCACTCAACCTTGTCCTCACAATAGCGGACCTCTGTACAATCTAAACACTCTCTAACATAGAGAGCCACCCCACCACCTCTCCTTCCTTGCCTATCCCTTCTGAAGAGCTTATAGCCATCCATTGCAGCACTCCAGTCATGGGAGTCATCCCACCATGTTTCTGTGATGTGACTAAGTCATATCAATCCTGCTGCACAATGGCTTCCAGCTCCTCCTGTTTATTACCCATGCTGTGTACATTGGCATAGATGCACTTGAGCTGGGCTATCGATTCCACCCCCAACATTGGCATGCTGCACCCATGGTGTGCCTAGGTTTAACCCCTTCCCCCTTCAAACCTAGTTTAAAACCCTCTCTGAGCCCCACCATCTCATGAGTGAGGATCCTTTTTCCCCTTTGAGATAGCTGGACTCCATCTGTCTCCAGCAAGCCCAGTGCTGTGTAAACCTCCCCGTGATCAAAAACCCCAAAATTTCCACCGATGGCACCAGCCTCTGAGCCACGTATTAATCAGGTGTGTTTTCCTGTTCCTTTCAGTATATTTCCCTGCCACTGAAGGGATTGAGGAAAACACTACCTGTGCTCCCGATCCTTCCACTAATTGCCCCAGTGCCCTGAAGACCCTTTTGATTGCCTTTGGATTTCTCCCTGCAATCTCTTCACTGCCAATCTGCATAACTAATAGCCAGTAATAACCAGAGGGCTGAACCAGACCAGGGAGTTTCCTACTAATGTCTTTTACCTGGGCCCCAGGGAGGCAGCAGACTTCCCTGTGGGATGGGTTAGGTCTGCATATTGGGCCCTCCGTTCCCCTCAGAAGGGAATTTTATTTACTTACATGATTTCTTAGTTGTATTTGAGAGAGAAGGGGAAAAATTTCCCTATTAAGAGCAAGGAAGGTAGTGTTTCTCTGGCAAACGATTAGACCCTGAACAGCTTTTAACTCCAGTATTGTGTGCATAGATGGGTCAACTTACACATCAGCTCTTCTTTTAAATGAATCTTAGAGCTTTCATGATTCATTATTGTCGAGGAAGCCTGCGAAGTCTAAGGGTTAAAACTTCCATTATATGCTAGTTTTCTAGTGGCTATGCAACTAGTTAAAGTTGAGTTGACTTTTAAGAGGTTTGGAAATGAAATAACTTAGTTTTAAAAAATGTCACTGTGCTGAAACGTTCCTTGGGCTTTTAAGTTCTCTTTTTTTGTACATTCTAGAAATGTTTCAGGATCTAAGGAAACTGTTATAACCAATTAATGCTATTATTTTGTTTTGAAGGCTGTGAGGCAATTCAGTAGTTCAAATTGAAAGTCATCAGGTCATCAGTATATTAGTCTTGCAAAGGTAATAATTTTACTGCTTTCTACTAGATGTGACTGCCCTTTGCACATGCCTGCTTTTTTAGTATTATTGGAGGTATAGGGATGCAAGTGCGGGAAGATAATATTCAGAAAGAGACAAAATTAAAGTTCAGAAAAGGTGGGATTCTTTTGTTCTCAAAGAGATGATTAATTTTTCCATTGGGCTGCGGTTTTGTGTCATGTGATCCCCTCCCTCCCCCTTCTTAATGTCCTTTCTTATATTGCAATTCTTGCTTTTCATTTGTTCTTGTATTTTAATTCTTTTCTTATGGGTATTGGGCCACTTCCAAGGGATCTGGACATTTGACAACAAAATTATGCTGATATCCTATATTACCATGAGTATAGGTTATCTATTTCAGATGTTGAGGGTAATCTAAGGGGTTTTTTTCTGTCTATATATGGAAATTGATAATAAACACTTGGGTTTACACAAGTTTATGTAGTGTAAATTTGTGTAGTAATTGTTTGCGATTTGTTTGTTTGGGTTTTTTTTGCATATATACAGAATTCCTTTATTATGGACCTGAGCTTTAATTGGTTTTATAGGGTAGTCCTAATTATATCAAGCTGAATATCCCCATTTCAAAGCTATTTTAGAATACTCCAACCTAGCCATCCTTAAAATTAGAAATTCTTCTTTTCAATAGGAAGATCTATTTTTGTAACCTAAGAGTAAGGGGATAAAGACATTATATAAGATTGACATTCAAGAGCTCTTCATTAAAATGGGAGCCTCTTTTAGAACAAATAGAGAAAAAACACCCCTCAAAAATAAAAGGATGATGATGAACTTACAACTGCAGTTGTTCTAATGAGTGCCTGTCTTAGAATTTGAAGTTGTACAGGTTTAAAAACATAACATTCGGAGTATAAGGTGACCCAGTTTTCTCAGCCTCTTCAGAGTATGTTCACCAGGCTGCTAAAATGAAAATTCTTGGGTTACACAAAATGGTTTTGTAAATAAACAGAATTTTGGTTAAGGCCACAGAGTTCTGCTGTTAAATGCCTGTTTGTTTCAAATCTACTTTTCTTCACACCAGTTAAAGCCATTTTGGATGGGTATGTTGCCAACAGAGTTGGTAAATAAACCAATTAAAAAAGACCAAAATAGATGAGCAACTCCCTCAGTCTTGGTTTGATTTTACCCTAACTCTTTCTCCCAAGTTGTGAAGAATACTGCAGCATTCATGTTAATGTAAGCTAATCTTATTCCACATGCTGTAGTTCTTATTTGGTTTCAACTGCACTGGCTGTCAATTTCTTCAGGAATTAATATGCAAATATTGTTGATGCATTAGATTTGTCAGTGTCTTTGTCCCATGGTGAATGTTGAGCATCAGCGTATTAGTTAGTACATCATGCTCATTTGATTCATGTCTTCTAAATGTTCCCTGGGTTCATCTTCCCAGTAAACCCTTTGAATATATATCATCTCATTTCTCTTTGCTAGAAGGAACAGACAGTAAAAGGATACTTTGTTTCTAAAACCTTATTCAGTGTAATGTTTGTTTTAATTATGTTTTTATGTGGAGTACCTGGGGATATATGTGTTACAGACACTACGAAATAGAGATTGGGTTAGAGTAGCAGAAAAGTGACAGAAGTTTCATACTGCAGCTCTCTGTCAGTGCAGAGTCAAATCAGTGCAGTAAGTGGCTGGGACGGTTCAGTTTTGTTACTATCTCTTTTAACTGTATTAGCATGTATGTGAGAAATATGACAACGTTCCTTTCTTTCACAGAGGATATCAGACAGCAGAGTTATGTCAATTACCCCATTGTAATTTCTCACTTGGTGTCTAATACAAATCATTGATCTAATATAAAATAGTGCAATCAAGTCTCCCCTTCTGCAGTTTGAACTTGTCATTAGGGACAGGATGAGAAGTAGTGAACTCAAATTGTAAAGAAGGAGACTTTGGTTAGACATTGGAAAGAATCTTCTAACTCTTCAGAATGAATTATATAAGGAAATTATGACTAAAGAAATAGGCAAGACGTGCATGCTGCCAGCTGTGATGTAGAAATATTTTCGTTCAGGATGATGGGTAGGATGATCTCCTGAAATACTTTTTTTAGTATGTGATTTAGGAATATTTTCAGGACAAGCCACTAAGGATTGCCCAAAGAATATCCTTTAAAGATTTCATTTTGAATTATTGCACTGGGTTACAGAATCTAAGAGATGCAACTGGAAATCAGAATTAATAAATCATCTTTGTAAGGCAGTAAGTCAATGTCAGATTCTCCTGCTTATTCTCTGGACAGCTTTTCCTCTCTAAACTTACTCAAGGGGACACAGATTTCTAAGGCCATCAAGATTTCCTTCCAAGAGCAACAGCAGCTAGAGCCATTATTCCACACAGCACTATAATGCTTAGTCAGCGAACATTAAGTCAACTGCCAGGTAACTAGAGAATTCTGATTTCAGAGTTTGGCAATGGGAGAGAGGAATTCAGTCATCTGTTCTATCATGAACATTGTAATTTGCTCTTTGATAAGTTTGAAATAATTTATGTTTTGGGTTGTTTTTTTGTTGTTGTTTGTTTGTTTGTTTGTTTGTTTGCATTGGTAATAACCCTCTTGGCAAAAGAATGTTTTCACACAGTGAATTTCTTACTATTTGTACAAATTCTCTCAGTGGCTTACTTTAGTAGCCTTTTTTCTAGTAATCTACAGGAGCTGGTCATTTAAAAGCTCTTCAAGAATTCCTGTGTTTCGTTCTAGTTTTGAAACTGTACCTGTATAAAGAATCATGGATGGTTACTGGTAAACCTCCTGGCATCCAGGTCTGAGTTGTTTTTACATCTGCAGTAACAGACATTTTCAAACGTAGGAGGAATCACATCTTCAGTGTCTGTTATGCATAGTTCACTGCAATATGTGTTTTGATCTTTTTTCACAATGTAGAATTAATGAGAAAGATATACTTCCTCAATAAGGAGATAGATGAAGGCCAAAACCTGAGACTTCTCCCTTCAACCTTAAGGACCATCAAATCAAAACCTCCTAGTTGTTGTTCTAGTTCCTGGCAGTCACACCATGTACAAAGGACACTGCTGAAAGAGATAAAAATCTAGATATTGTGCCACATTTTAGCAAGACAAGAAATTTTTCATCTAATACCACTTGCCATGAAATACTGTTTCAAAATCAACCTTATTTAACCAGAAGGGAAAAAAAAAAAAAATCACCACAACAGTGCAATGCTATCACTCCAGGCACTCTACTAGAAGTTAGGACCAATGCTATTCTGGCTACTAAGAGAACAACTTATTTTATTTTTTAAACAAACACAGAAATATAAGCAGAAATGTAAAATTTGTCTCCACTTTCATACAACCTGGGAGTGGTACAAATGCCACTAATTTTGCAGGGGAATGGAATTTAATTTCTGTTTTAGTTTATCTCCTTTAACTCACTTTCTGCAGAACCAAAGGAATTTTTGCCGCTTCAGTACTGTAGATTTTGTAAGCTACGTAGCATTATTTCTGTCAAGTATTGCAAAAGACTCAAACTCCTCCTTATGCATTTCACAAAATTTGTGTTTTGGAACAGTTTTATCTTGATGTGGGCTTCCCTTGGACATGCTGGCTAGTGACTCTCATACATTCTGTCCCTATCTGGCTTCTCACAGAGGCAGGGATCTTTCAGCAATGACTCATAATCATTTTTGTCTTCCGTGTTTCTTACTGTCTCAGTGCAAAGAGAGATATTTTTGGCATTTTTTGCCTACTGATCTAAAAATGCTGGGCTTTTGTTTCCTGCTTATTTGTGCATAGGATATGATATCTGAATTATACCTGCCACAAAATGCTGTAGAATATAATTCATAAAGTGTATGAGACATTCTCAGATGTTTTTATTTGCTGAAGATTCTCTTCTGCTGGCTAAAAATCTTTTTTTTTATGGTAGTCATTATGATAGTTATATCATAGGAAAGGCTTCTTCTCACTCTGAAATCAGCTCTTCCTTTTTCAAACCTGGACATGGGACAGAGGCTTAACAAGTCCCATTTTTGCTCAGTCTTCCTCTGTTTCCCCATAATATTTTCTCTGTAAATATATGTAACTATAGACCCCAACAGCATCACACATTAGCACTTCCTCTCCAAACTTCAGAAGTGGCTGTATTATGTGGTGGGAATAAGCTCTGGTTTGGAGCACAGGCACATTATAACACAACCACCTGCCCTAAGGGAAAGATGAATCATGATTTGCATTGCAGTATAAGTAAGAGCACTGCTATGCACTAAAGTGGAGGGATTTACATGTACCTGTTTTGTGGACTTCACTGCTCATCATTAGGAAGCTAGTCTTCTGTTTCAGGAAAATTTATATGAATTTCCCTTCTTCTCTTTGCACTTATATTTGATTTTGGAAGGGATGGATGCTTCTGGAAGAATAACCTTTGAAACATGAGCCTGTAATAGAAGGGTAAGGATGGTGAGGTAGAGCCATACGTTCGGTAGGAAAGCTGAGTGATCAATTATTTTTATATGTTATATTAGCCTATATACAAGGCACTCCCATATATAGTAAACACTTATTTACGTAAGTCACCGTTCTGTGTTTGCTCAGTGAGTGATATCTCAGTGACCGTAGAGGATTTCTGCCTAAACTGATTTATAACTGAATACTACAAGGTCTGGAAACTTGTACCTAATATTCCAAAAACCTGTCTGAACTCTGAATATTGGAGTCACTACTGAAGATTGTAAGGCATTAGATCAGTGTTGAAGGACGATATATTGATAATGTAAATATTTTTATAAGCCAACTGAAGTCTTACTAGTCTGAGGCAAAATAAGAGAAAAGCTGCTACGGTGTTCAGATTACAAAGGATTAGAATACAATTATCTCCATAATTTTAATTTAATGAAAATAAATCTTATCAAGCGTGATTTCTTTTTTTGAGAAAGCTGTAAGTTAAATTAAATTAAATTAAATAATGGCATAGTTGTAATAACTAAGCTTTTACAAAGGGTTATTTCATTATTGCGTAGAATCCTGTTGAAAAAGTTTTATTGTTCTTTTGTCTTGATAGATCAATGAACTGACTGGTGGATCTCAAAAAATTTGGGGGGATTCATCATTGGAAGGATTGTGTTTCATTTCAAAATTTCTATCAGTGATCTGGAAGTAGGTTATAAACATCTGACATTACAAGATTATTTAAAGTGTGTGGAAGAGTGAATAATGAAAATAGTCACCTGCATCACTTGGTAAAGTAGGTCCTTTCAAACAAAGTGTGGTTTTATACACCTAGTCACAATGTCATGAAGCCAGAGAAGGGGAGTAGGATTGACATATGCACAATGCAGTCTCTAACTGGGAAACTTGGGGAAATTCACGGACAAGTATCTTTATATGAATTCCTGGGATGGTACTGTGGCAGCAAATGCAAACCAAATTTTTGGTTGTTTAAGTAAAAAAAGAAGGGCAATGACTATTTGCCTCGGTATGCACTATCGATGAGACTGATGCTGGAATACTGCAGTTCTGTCCTCCACAGATGTAAAAATTTGAAGCGTCACAAAAATTATTTCCAAGTTGAATGACAACTTAAGTGTAAAGACCTTAAATGTAGTGTCTTATGATACAGAGAATCAGATGAGGTGACCCAGTCCTGTCTGAATTTAGCTCTCTGAATATGAATCATAAGCTGTGACTTATTTCTTGGACTGAGATATAGTCTAGATATGAAGTATTTTCTCTTGCTACTCTCACACTTACTACATTTGATTGTACAGAGCTTCCTATTCTTTTGTTGTGAAGGAAGGTATGTAAGAATGCTGAAACTAACTGCCCGCCTCTTCCCATGAAAGCTGGTGGAGATTTTAGTATAGATAGAGGTCTTACTTTCAGGTATGGGGTTTTTTTGGTCCTGTGTATAAGTCAGAGGACAGAGAGAAAATCATGCCAAAACAGTGCTGATTTTCAAAATCTTTTCTTTAGTTGTGACTGACAAAAGATTGTAGATATTTTTTCCAGTTAGCATTGTAGGTTATTATCCGAAAAGCTGCAGTAACATTTGTGACTTTTGAGCTTTGCCAGCTTAAATTTAAACACTGTCTCTGAGCAAAAGTAAGTTCTTTTTTAATATTTTGATTTTCAAATGCAGTTCCAATTTTGTTCCACTTCACTCCAGTGGTACAGATTCTAATATTTAAATACGGTCCTCTGGCTGCTGGCCTGTTGAGTCACCTTTACATCAGGACAGGATATTATCCTGGCCTGTAAAGTACAATCTGCAGTCTGTTGTCAGTCACTTATATCAATGAATGTCGTAATTCTAACTCAGGTTCTTTAGTCTGAAGTCAGCCATGCTACTTAATCTTTTAGTACAGCTACACAATGAAACCTTCTCAGCCTAATGGATTCAGGCATATCTTTCCTTGGCTGATACCCAGAAATTGATTATTAGTTTCTTTCTTCTTTTCTTCTCCCTTTAACTGAGAGAAGTGCCTTAGAGAAAAAATACTCTTTTCCATCCTCTGGGAAGGCTGCCTTTATCCATACAAGACCAGCTCCCCCAGCCCTAGGAACTGTACTAGGAAAAATAAGAGGGAGCCATCTTTTCCTCACTACCGAAAAGCATCCTTTCCTTGTATAGCCCACAATGCCTGGGAAAATCATACCTATTTTTATCAGTCCCCAGTGTGGTTCTTCAGTTAGGAACCATTTGCAGGATGAAAGGAATGGAACGTATTTCAAAAGGAAGCCAAACTGCTCTTCTTAACAATTAATTTGAGCTAAAGTAACTCTGCTCAAAATTAGAGCAGAGTTTAAAATTTAGATTTCTTGGTACATCAAAGCAACACTGTTTTTAAAAGACAGAGGTATGCAGAGATTATTGCAGAAATTTTGACTGAACATTAAATTAGTGAAGCCAAGTGTGTACTTCTTGCATGTCACGCATTGAAAAGCTGTGCCTTTGACCTTTGGTCTCCCTTCCACTCGCAGCTATTTCCCCTTCGTTACAGAGAGAGCACTTTCCTCTATTAGAATCACCCTCTCACCACTATCAAACTGACTGATGTTTTTTTCCTCTCTTTCATGTGCCTTCATAACTCCTCATCTTAATTCTTTCCATATATTTAGCCTATTTAATGCACCAGTGCTTAGATATATAAATAAAACTTAAGTGCTGAAGGGGAAAACATGGATCCCCAAACTCCAGTTCAGCTCCTTCTGAACTCATGAGTACCTGGTGGACTGGGCCACCAAAGTTTTCCTTAGAAAACTGCCAAAGTGCTTGAGTAGCTGTTAATGAGCATACACAAAAGGATGTCAAGGCTTGCCAGTGGGAAGCAGTTGGGTTTCTGGCTCCTACCCAAGCTTACTAAAGTTTGAAAGTAAGTATTTCTCTGTGTCTTAGACTACACTACTCTGGTTCAGCATAGTACCAGGAGGAGTGACCATACTTTTCCACAAGACTCATGATCCAGCTACTTATTATGGATGTGTGGGGGTCAATTTCAATTATCTTCTGTCTCTAAAGAGAGTGAAGTTGATGTCTTCTACCTCTCAGATTAGTCTCTGCATGTATGATTAGTAGGATGTTTGAGGGTAAATTTGTCTAAATCCTTCTCACTGCTTTTCATGAAATAAAGGAACATTTAACTATATAAGAAATGAGGCCTCTTTCACCCTACTCACCTTTCAGTGCCACAAGCACTTAATTACAAAATCATTGTCTCACCGACTGAAGCCACTTTGGAATCCTAAGAGATGCCACGGGTGTGTCCAAATTCACAGTTACTCTTAAGCTAAAAACAGTCTCCACAATTGCTCCTAAAACTTATACACAATTTTTATTTAATTGTCCAAGAAAATGTAGCAGTAAGGAAGGAAATTTAACAGTTTGGCTAGCTTTCCATTTGGTTTGGTGCCTCCTAGAAACAGCAAACGTGCACTATGATAATGTAAAGAATCATATAATAATTTAGACCTAAAGGGACCTCTGGAGCTCATCCGATCCATCTTCCTGCTCAATGCTTGAATCAGGTTGTAACATAAATCCTATTTCCTGTGTTGCAGAAGATGACTCAGATTACTTCAGCATGAGTTTCAGCTGACAGTTATAGGGTAAAAAATATAATTGGAGGTGGATCTGGATTCTTTAAAGAAAAAGTGATTAATAAATTAGCTGTAGTGATTTTTCATGAACTAAATGAAATAGGAACAGTGTGGACTCTAATGTTGTGTGTCACAAACGTGAAAACACAGCCAGTGAACTGTGGCTCCAGTGACTTGCTGGCTTTCCCACTTCGGAGTTAACAGTTCTTGCTTAAGTGTGACATATATTGATTGTTTCTGTATTGGGTTTCTGTGGTGGGGTTTTGGTTACAGCGGAGGAGCTACAGGGGTGGTTCCTCTGTGAGAAGCTGCTAGAAGCTTCCCTGGCTCCAAGTTGGACCCACCTCTGGCCAAGGCCAAGCCCATGAGGGATGGTGGTAGCGCTTCTCGGATAACAGATTTAAGAAGGGAAACCTGCAGTGGGGGAGGAGAATGGAATGTGAGAGAAACCCCTCTGCAGACAGAGAGGTCAGTGAGGAAGGAGGGGAGGAGGTGTGCCGGAGGAAGGGATGCCCCTGCAGCCCATGGTGAGATGGCAAGCTGTCCCCCGCAGCCCGTGGAGGTGAGCGGGGGAGCAGATGTCCACCTGCAGCCCGGGGAGGACCCTGAAGATGGCCGTGACTCCATGGGAAAGCCTGCGCTGGAGCAGTCTGTGACTGAAGGACTGCAGCCTGTGGAAAGGACCCATGCTGGAGCAGCTCATGAAGAACTGCAGCCCGTGGGAAGGACCCATGCCAGAGAAGTTCATGGAGGACTGTCTCCCATGGGAGGGACCCCATGCTGGAGCAGGAGAAGAGTGAGGAGTCCTTCCCCTGAGGAAGAAGGAGCGGCAGAGACAATGTGTGATGAACTGACCACAACCCCCATTCCCTGTCCCCTTGTGCTGCTGGGGGGAGGAGGTAGAGAAAACTGGGAGTGGAGTTGAGCCCAGAAAGAAAGGAGGGGTGGGGGGAAGGTGTTTTTAAGAATTGTTTTTTATTTCTTATTACCCTACTCTGGTTTGATTGGTAATAAATGAAATTGATTTGTTTTTTTTTTCCCAAGTCGACTCTGTTTTGCCCTTGGCCATAATCGGTGAGTGATCCCTCTCCGTCCTTGTCTCGACTTAGGAGCTTTTCATTATGTTTTCTCCACCCCATCCCCTGGGGTGGAGGAGTAAGCGAGTGGCCTCGTGGTCCTTTGTTCTAGTAGTTTCTTCTAAATCATGAGAATATCCTATGTCTCCCTCTTGATGACTGCAGACTCTAGCACCACTTCCCTGAGATTGCTGAGTTGTATCACTGCCACTTCTCCATGCCTGAAGCTATCTGTAACTTGTTTCTTCCTTTGTTATGAAATCCAGAATGACCAAAGTGTACTTAGGCAAACAAATTAATTAAGGACTTTTGTAACTTAAATATGTATTCTTCCACAATAGCTTTGTGAAGGATACTATTTTATTTAAAAACTACTATTCTTATTTTAAGTGCATAGGCAAAAAAGCACACAATTACTTGAATTGATTTGGGGCTGGGTGTATGTAGAAGTTTTCATATGAAAACAAGAGATACATTATTCACTGGAATGTTTTTAATAATTTATTATGCACATTTATTTACGCCTCTGTCTACAAAAGTCATGCTGGGTATAATTTGAAAAGTATCTTCTCCAAGATTGCTCTAAGGCAATCAAGTTTCTGTTGTATTAATGTAATTTAGAGTCTACCTGTTTTGAAATACTAATTTTTTTAAATTTTTTTTTTTTTTTGGAAGGCTAACATTGATCAGTGACACCTTAATGAACATTTGTTGCATTTCATGCTTGGATTACCATCTAACAATCACGTATTCAGATTAATCTGAATTGAGTATATTTCCCATTGTCCCGTGTATTCTTTCTAGAAATGAAAGATGCCATATATACATCTGGAATTAGAAAGGGAGGAGATAACTGAGGGGTTCTTTTCTTCTGTCTTTCTTTCTTTACAAGCAGTAAGCACAAATATGCTAAATGACAGAGATGAGACAAAACAAACCATCTGGGCATAATAAAAAGATCTATGACTGTCCTGAATTATTTCCAAAGGTAAACGTGTGCATAGTCTCCAGGTCTTGTTCTGCAGATTTTCTGGTCTCTTCTAGACATCAATTTACTAAAGCAGAAATTTTATTTCATAACACAGATTCTTTAGTGTCTAACAATTTGTAGGTGAGAACAGGCCATCTTTAAGGGGTGTATGAGAAGTGAGAGATTTCTCTACTTCTTACTCCAAAACCAGATAAAATCTGTTTTGCTATATTTTCCTCATTCTTTACAGAACAATTACTTCTTATTTGGGGGCGTTGATTTTTTGTGGTACAAGTACTACTAATTCATTCAAATGATGTCTCAAACCTAGTTTTACTGCTCATTAAGTTTATATGGAAGCAATCAGAGCCATAAATATATGTTCTTGTGTGCACACATGCACTCATACACACACAATGTACCAGCTAAATTAATCTCATTTTTAGGAATTTCAAAGCAAAGTTTGGGATTAGCAAGATCTAGTGTTCTAAAGTCATTGGATGGGGTATTATCACCACTGAAACCTAAAGGATTTTAAACCACTTTTTCATTAAAAGTTGCTCAGTTCTATAATAGGAATGCTGGACTGGAAGGACAGCTTGTACGGTGTCCAACCGCTTGCAGTAACAGGTGGCCTTGCTTAGAGGGCATCATTGTTATCATGCTTAGGCTGCTCAGGAAAAGAAAATTCAGAGAATGACTTGTACATTTTTTTCCAGTTCTTCAAATTATATGTACAAATGACTCAAAGGCAAAACAAAGCACGGCCACCACTGTCTTTCTTTAACAGCTGGTAACTGCTAGCAATGGGTGGACAGGTTTCATAACTATGAATTTTAGGCCTGTTCTAATTTATTTGGATCCTTGATTCCAAAATGTTTAATTTTGTCTGGGAAAGTGGAGAACCTTGATGTTTGCACTTTCAGATATTGTTAGATTTAGTTTGCCTCCAGGTAGTTGTATGTACTTTTGTATTCTGAGAGAATTAGGTAATAAAATTCAGTAGGTCATCTGTGCAAAGTGTAACCTCACTTTATTTGTTAGTGATTTTTATGAGAATTTTGAGATTTACTGTTACTGCCACACTTTATTACTGTTGTCCAGGTGTATTATACTCCCAACTTCTGTAAGTTTTGGGTTGCATAGTCAAAAAAGTATGCCATATTTAAGTCTCTGTTCAGTAAGTCTTGAAGCCTTTAAGTAGTTAGATGTTTCTGGACATGCAATAACAAGTTTGGAAAAGCTTCACATCCATCGCCCACTAACCTAAATTTCAGGGAGTGTATTAATAAAGGGAGCACTGGATTTCAAACAGAAACATTTTAATCTCACCTTATTGAAAGGTGAAATGTAGTTGTGCTACAATTTTTTCCATATTACAAAAATTTTTATTGAAATAAAATGTAGAGAATAGTGATTTATGTCTCTAAAAAAGATCTTGTGAACAATATTCATCTTGGATTTTTTAAAATAAATTCTTTTGCTATATCTGTTCTCTATAAGTAATATATTCTGTCCTTTGTACTTACGTAAAATGATATACAACTTGAACAGCAATTGTCCTATTGTGACTGAAGGCATGTTTTAGTGTAACATAGAGCTGTGAAGCTACACCAGTCTGCAATGATTGTCTGTACCACCAAGTTCACTTTTGTCCTCATCATTTTGCAGAATTTGGTTTGTCTGCATCAACTGACCAATGCTTCTGAGCTGATGTCAGTAATCTTTCTTTAGACTGATGTTTTGATCTGCGTCAAGAAAAGGCATCTAATAAGATCACTGTGGAAAATGGAACCCTATCTGTGAGGAGTATCTCAAAGTGGTGTTTCTGTAATATTTCATAGAATCATAGAATCACTTAGGTTGGAAAAGATCTTTAAGATCATCGAGTCCAACTGTCAACACAACACCACCATGCCCACTAAACCATGTCCTGAAGTGCCATGTCTACACGTTTTTTGAACACCTCCAGGGTTGGTGACTCCACCACTTCCCTGGGCAGCCTGTTCCAATACTTGACAACCCTTTCAGTAAAGAATTTTTTCCTAATATCCAATCTAAACCTCCCCTGCCGCAACTTGAGGCCATTTCCTCTCGTCCTGTCTCCAGCCACCTGACAGAGGAGACCAGCACCCACCTCACTACAACCTCCTTTCAGGTAGTGGTGGGGAGCAATAAGGTCTCCCCTCAGCCTCCTTTTCTCCAGGCTAAACAGCCCCAGCTCCCTCAGCTGCTCCTCATAAGACTTGTGCTCCAGGCCCTTCACCAACTTGGTTGCCCTTCTCTGGACACGCTCCAGCACCTCAGTGTCTTTCTTGTAGTGAGGGGCCCAAAACTGAACACAGTACTGGAGGTGCGGCCTCACCAGTGCCCAGTACAGGGGGACGATCACTCCCCTGCTCCTGCTGGCCACACTATTTCTGATACAGGCCAGGATGCCATTGGCCTTCTTGGCCACCTGGGCACACTGCTGGCTCATATTCAGCCGGCTGTCGACCAGCACCCCCAGGTCTTTTTCCGCCAGGCGGCTTTCCAGCCACTCTTCCCCAAGCCTGTAGCGCTGCATGGGGTTGTTGTGACCCAAGTGCAGGACCTGGCACTTGGCCTTGTTGAACCTCATACACTTGGCCTCGGCCCATTGATCTTCAGCCTGTCCAGATCCCTCTGTAGAGCCTTTCTGCCCTCGAGCAGATCAACACTCCTGTCCAACTTGGTGTTGTCTGCGAACTTACTGAGTGTGCACTCTGTCCCCTCGTCCAGATCATTGATAAAGACATTAAACAGAATTGGCCCCAAAACTGAGCCCTGGGGAATATCCGTTGTGACCAGTCGCCAACTGGATTTAACTCCATTCACCACAACTTTCTGGGCTCGTCCATCCAGCCAGTTTTTTACTCACCAAAGAGTACACCTGTCTAAGCCATGAGCCGCCAGCTTCTCAAGGAGTATGCTGTGAGAGATAGTGACAAAGGCCTTACTAAATTCCAGGTAGACAACATCCACAGCCTTCCCCTCATCCATTAGCTGGGTCACCTGGTCATAGAAGGAGATCATGTTGGTCAAGCAGGACCTGTCTTTCATGAACCCATACTCGTTGGGCCTGATCCCCTGGTTGTCCTACACATGGTGTGTGAGTGCACTCAAAATGAACTGCTTCATAATCTTCGCTGGTACCGAGGTCAGGCTGACAGGCCTGTAGTTCCCTGGATACCCCCTCTGACCCTTGTAAATGAGCATCACATTGGCAATCCTAATTTGCAGTTAGTATGAGAACTTTGAGATTTTGGATAATTTTGTTGCCTTTCTATTCAGATTTGATTGAATAATGTACATTGTAGCATCAATCACTTTGGAAGTAAATGTCTCAGCATTCTTTTGAATTTAAGCTGCTGGGCTCACTATCCTTAATTGAATTTCATGTTAGGTTTTCTCTTCCTCAGAAGTGCAGACATTACCAGAGATCTCTAATTTCAAACTTTTCTGTTTTCTAGAAAGTAAATGATGAGATGGACTGAGGGAGTACATGGCATTTTAAGAACTAACCTTCTGTTGCTAATGTGTGCAGAATTCTCAACAGTCTGTCCATCATGTTTAGGACTTTTGACCTAATTCAATCCCATAGTGGAATAGAGCTTTTCAACTTGAACTGCTGTGTCACCATTTCATACTTTCATTTATGATTTTGCCTTGCAACATCCTAGCTTGCATCAAATTTTAAGGTACCACTTAGAAATCTAAAGCAAAGGAAATCTAAAAAAGGAACTTCACCCCATTGGGCAAAAGCTTCTGCTATCTGGTGGTACATCTGATAGGTCTATCCTGGAAAATAAAGTTTTTAACCTTTAAAAAATTATTGATGTAAATACAGGTGAGAGCAGTAGACGACTTTTAAGTCAACTTTAGCAATGCTTTAGACACTGTTTCCCACCATATTCTGGCATCGAAGTTAGAATGTTGCACCCTGTATGGATGTGCAACTCAATGAGTTAAGAACACTTTGGGTGACCAGGCTCAAAGGCTGGTGGGTATTGGGTTGTACTCTACCTCAACACTGATAACAAACAGTACTGCAGGGATCTGTCCTGGAACATGTCTTGTTTAACATCTTCATCAATGTTCTGGAGGAGGTGAGAGTGCACTCTTGTGCAGTTTGCAGGTGACACCAAACTAGGAGACCTTTTGATATGCTCAAGGGCAGGGCTGTCATTTAGATATACCCAGACAGGTTGGAGGAATGGACTGACAGGAAATATCATGAAATTCAACAAGGACAAATGCAAATTCTTCTGCCTGGGAAGGAGGAACCCCTTGCTACAGTGCCAAGACAGGCAGGGGACTGACTGGCCTGGGAGTAGCTCTGTGGAAAAGGCCATGGAAGTCCTGGTAGGCAGCAAGCTGTACGTGAGCCAGCAGTGCTCCCTGGCAGCAAAGAACATCAAGGTTATCCTGGGCTGTGTTAACAGGAACACATCCCACAGGCCAAGGGAAGGGATTATCCATCTGCTTAGCACTCATTAAACTACATTAGAATACTGCATACTGTTTGAGTCCCACATAAAATAACAGCATCACTGAACTGGATTGAGTTCAGCATCAAGCCACCAAGATAGTTAGAGGGCTTTTCATGCACAATCTCTTTCCATCCACAAAGTCCTGCCCAGCCAGTTTTTTACATTTTACTTTCTTGCTGAGAACTACTGCCCTTTCTGACACACTTTGATCCTTGGTTGCATGCTTTAGATCTAATTTTTTTTTTTTTTTCTGTTATTGTTGCTATTGAAATTATGGTAGCCGCTATACACAGCATGTACCTCATATCTCAGATTTCAGCCAACTACAGCAAAGTAATTCAGTCCTCTGCACAATGCAAAGATTGAAGCAGGTACAGCTTGAGCTGTATGAACTCCCACTGTCATCCACCAGCTACCAATTTTTTTATGGCTCCCAGCACTTTAGCATTTGAGCCCCTCACAATCATTAAGGTATCTGTCCACTGCAGGAAAGACGAGAAGCATCATTATCTCCAGTTCTCTAATGGATGAAGTGCAGAAATCTGGGACACTTGTAGTCTGATGAAGATTGGGTGAAAAGATCTAAAGGAGCTCATCTTCTTAGTTGTCTATTGTATCCAGAACTGAAGAACTATAAACCTTTGAAGAACTGGGGAGAAAAGTATCCGCTGCAAGAGCATGTCCTTCCCTTTCAGGAAGAGGGGTGCAATATTCAGAGAGAGCAGAGGAGGCATTCAAATCATGTTTCTCATTTAGTTTGTATCATGGGGACCTTCTGACTGTATGAAGTACAGGTATGAATTTTTCTGAGACTTACTGGGGTTGAAATGAGGTATATATACTGCTTGAGGTATCTAGTCTTGCAATAAAGTCTTGCACTGACCTATAGCGGCAAGTACTTGTGACTTATTGGCCAGTAATATACACAGGAATTAACATTATAGCCACTACATGGATGTAGGAGGATATTATTTATACACAAAGACACACTTAATAAGTAAAATTGTCTCTATACCTTAACTTAGACTATTCTTGGAAATGCTATTCCCTACTTAATAAACATTTAAGCCAAGTATCTCTCACATTCACTGTATTTTGAAATGGAGTTGCTAAAATGTGTTTAATTGAAGTTAAATGATTAAATACTTCTAAAAATAATTGAATACATATTCATGAATAACAATACCCCTTTGAGCTGAGTGAGCCTATACTATGAGTGGGTACATGCTGTTCTCCATTAGCCAGATACAGTATGACCTGCACTTGGGCAATATGAAAGTGAGCATTGGCAGAAAAGTTACTGGAAATTAAAGTTGGGAGTCATGCTGCAGTGTGTCAGCTGCTCTGTGACAAATGTGTTTGTACTTAGCCATGCCCTGAAGTAAATGGAGGTAGCTTATCTCTCAATGTACATGACTCTGTCTGAAAAGTGATCTTAAATTCTTTGTGCTAAAGGCAAGTTAATACAAAGTATTTGCAACATATTTTTGCTTAAAGCATGACTGGAAAAAAAAGGAAGGGAAAATAGTGGAATCTACAAATGGAGATACTTTCAAGTAGTTTGTCTTGTCCAAATGAGCTAAGCAGTAAAAACTTAAGAACATCTCATCATTTAGACTGCTTTGTCTTTTCACATTTTACATTTCACCTTAAGTTTTACCCCTCAACATTTACCTGCACCTTTCCTTATTGATACTATGTTGTGTCAAAAGCAATGTGGCAACAAGTAGAAGTTGAGAAGGAGCACATGAATGGAAACTGTTTCATGGATCTGCAAAACAATTTTGTCAGATAGCAATTACTGTGAAACAGTTTGTTTCTAAGACATTCTTTTCCACTAGATTCCAAGGCTCTTGTATATAAGCCTTCCCTAACAGCCAAAGACTTGCCCAAGTGACAGCTCTTTTGTACTTTAAATTTGCTGTGAGCAAGCACTACATAAGTGGCAGGTTATTTTATCAACTAGAGGTGTATTCCCGCAGAACAAAACAAGATCTGGACATTTTTTCACTGGGAATTTTACCAGCAACAACAGAAACAGAAATGAAACAAATACATAACTCCTGTAGGCCTTCTGTGTTCTGAGTTTATCCCAAATCCACCCCCAAATGTTTATTTACAATAACATCTGATCTCAGTCAAGTACTAGTAATCAGATACTTATGTGTGTCTCATTTAAATAAATGATGGAGAGAAATCTAGGTTGGGAGGGACCTCTGGATTCTAATGTCTTCCTCAAAGCAGAGCTAACTTCAAAGTTAGATCAGGTTGCTCAGGGCTTTGAAATGTCTCCAAGGGTGGAGTTTCCACAATGTTTCTGTGAAACCTCTTCTGCAGTTGTACTACCGTCCCAGTGAATAATATTTTCCTAATGTCCTTATGCCAGAGGGTTTGTTAATTTACAGCCTAATGCAGAATTCAGATTTTGTGGAAAAAATACTTCCCACTGATATGTAACAATGTCACCCAGTTTTCTCATTGACTTCTCCTATTTAAATTCTACAGTTTGCTAGAAAGTAAACTAGTCAGTCAAGTACAGGTGATTACACCAAGAGAGTAATTAATAATTAACAAAGAGATTATAGAATCAGAATGGTTTGTGTTAGAAGGGACCTTTAAAGGTCATCTAGTCCAACCCCACTGCAATAAGCCGGGATATCTTCAACTAGATCACATTGCTCAGAGCTCCCTCCAACCTGACATTGATCTTTTCCAGGAATGGGGCATCTATCATCTCTCTGGGTTCCAGTGTTCCAGTGTTTCACCACCCTCAACGTAAAAAATTTTTTTCATACATCTAGTCTGAATCTACCCTCTTTTAGTTTAAATCTATTACCATTGTCCTATTGCTGCAGACCCTACTAAAAAGTCTGTCCCTATCTTTCTTACAAGCCCCCTTTAAGTATTGAAAGGGTGCTGTAAGGTCTCCCCAGAGCCTTCTCTTTGCCAGGGTGAACAACCCCAACTCTCTCAGCCTGTCCTCACAGGAGAGGTGTTCCAGCCCTCTGATCACTTTTGTGGCCCTCCTCTGGACCCGGTCCAACAGGTCCATGTCTTTCCTGTGCTGAGGACGCCAGAGCTAGACACAGTACTCCAGGTGGGGTCTCACCAGAGTGGAGTAGAGGGGCAGAATCACCTCCCTCGACCTGCTGGCCATGTGACTTTTGATGCAGCTCAAGATCAGGTTGGCTTTCTGGGCTGTGAGTGCACATTGTTGGGTCATGTTCAGCTTTTCATCCACCAGCACACCCAAGTCATTCTCCACAGGGCTGCTCTCATTCCCGTCATCCCCCAGCCTGTATTGATACTGGGGGTTGCCCTGACCCAGGTGCAGGACTTTGCACTTGTCTTTGTTAAACGTCATGATGTTCACATGGGCCCACTTCTCAAGCTTGTCAAGATCCCTCTCAGTGGCATCCAGTCCCTCAGGCATGTCAACCACACCACTCAGCTTGGTGTCATCTGCAAATTTTCTGAGGGTGCACTCAATCCCACTATGTCATTGATGAAGACATTCAACAGTGAGAGAAACCTTCAAAATCAGAGAGGAAACTTGCCAACTATGATTTTAGCTTGTATTTTTGTAGGTTATTCAGTTCATTAAGAATCTTAAAAAAAAAAAAAAAAAAGGCAGATAGAAGTTCTGTAAGTTCAAATCCAAAACATCCAGAAATCAGAGGCTTTACAACCGAAATATGTTAATTCATATAATGCCAAGGATTCACAGCATCGCTAAGCTGTTTAGTCATAATGATGACATTCGTCATCTTAAGTCTTCACCATCTTTATCATAACATCTCAAAGAAAATGTCTAAATATTCCTTTCCTCACTTCTTCTTATATATTTCCTGTCATCCATATGTCTGTGTGTTCTGCCCATTGTAACATGCCTTTGTATTAAATCTCTACATATAAGAGCCATTATTTCTACACAGCCTTTTTCTTGAAGAGTTGCATTAAGATAGTAGGGTTTCTCCAGCTAAAAAAGACTTAACAAGTACCTGAACTTGGACTAAGAATTACATCAGATTCAAAAAATGCACTGCAGTGTAGATAGAAGCAATCTATAAATCAAAGTTTTGAAGATGTGGGGTTCCTGTGTGGATTTCTCTCAGCTACTGTGCCAGAGGTAGGCAGAAGGATGGAAGTGCAAAAATAAAGAAAAAGAAGACAATATAGAAATTACCTAAGCCCATCTGCTGAAGAGATCATCCACATTCAGGAAGATGCTTGGAGCATAAGGACCCAAATTTCCTAAGTCAGTGAGCTTCTACAGGTAACCTTTGAGGAAGATGGTCTTTCTCTCTTTCCTTACTAGTGAGAGTAAAACAGATGATGCTTCTTCCCACTGAAATAGCTAACTGTATATAATTCAGGCAAACAGCAGTGATCAATCCAGAAGAAACCTGACTTGGTTAATTACTGCACATTGTCAAATCCTCCTTTGCCCAAGCAAGCTTACAGAAAGGGTTCTAAAGTTGTTTCCAAACACTTCTAATTACAGAAAATAACCTAGATATGGCACAGTCTGGATTTCATCCAAA
This sequence comes from Aquila chrysaetos chrysaetos, assembly GCF_900496995.4. Lineage (NCBI taxonomy): Eukaryota > Metazoa > Chordata > Aves > Accipitriformes > Accipitridae > Aquila > Aquila chrysaetos. The sequence goes on from NC_044030.1 coordinate 60,748,102, forward strand.
ACATAGGACAGGAACAACATTCTCTCACTGTTGGATGGTGTCTCTCTTGGTAAAGAGTACACAAGCCTTTCTGAATCAGTTAGTCATTCCCGAGCTATTAATATGTCTGAGGGACATGGGGAAATTCCAGGGAAACAGACTGCCTAATGTTCTTAGCAGAGAAGAGATGTACTAGTCCTGCTGAGAAACTGTATCTCCCTTACCTCTGGAGCCCCATAAATATTAGTTTGCTGTCTGGCCCTATTAAACATTCATAAACACAGAAATTACTGATTCAGCACTATATATTGAGTGTGAAGTTGCATGCTTTTTTCTATCTTGTATAACACAGAATACCACACCGACAATATAGCCTAATACTTTGCCAAGAAATCTAGGAGGATACAGATCGACTGGTTAAAACAGAAGCCACAAAAGACATACTATGCTGACTGTCAGAAGAAAAGCCTCAGATTTTGTTTTGGCCACAGGATTCTCCCTTCTGAAGGAAGAGACATAATTAACTTCTTGGTTTCTTGCTTACTGGTAGACATACTTCTGCTGACCTTAGCGTAGCATGATCTGTCAATGGTGAGTTTCTTGAAAAAAAATGGCTAGTTCAATGGTACCTCTAATGTTGCCTTTTCCCAGCTGAATTTTAGCAATATAATATGAAGCTGTCAGAGCGCAAGACACACAGAACAACATTTCATTTTAACAGCTGTAGCATGTCATACCCAACCTGTGTTCTCCATGCTGGTTCTCCACAGCATATTGAGAAATGACTTGAATGTTAAGTAAAACTTTATCCTTAAGACACTCTTGTATCTATCCTTTTGTGATACCCAGATTACTAGGGATGTGAAGTAACAGAAATTGTTTTCCTTAGAAATTACAGGATGGGCATCTGCAGAGATAATGTCCCTGCATGCAGAAATTGGAATTTCCTCAGTAAGAGTGTAGGAATGACCACAAAGTTTTGCTTTCTCTTGCTCAGATGCATTGTAACAACAGGAAGAAGTCTCCTCTGTCCCATGGAGTAGCTATTACTCTAGGGTTTGTCAGCTGGTAGTAATCTGAAAATCTTCCTGATACCTGCTCCACATGCAGATAATACTGAAACAGAATATGAATAATGTAGTGGTCTTTGCACCCTAAAGATATACTAGTGAGATATTATTTGATTATTGGGGCATAGATAGGTGAAGTGCAGGAAGCCACCTCTTCAAAAGACCTAGAGCCTTTAAAAAACTGAAGCCAGTTTACATTGAGATTATTGATGCTCCATTCCTTGTGTAATTCTGAGGGACCTGATTTCTGCTGTGTCCATGGCTAGTTGAACTTGTCCTAGTGTATGCAACAATTTTAATGTATGTTATTTGAGACAATTGCAGGATAATGGCAGAATATGCTATAGGAAGATTGAAAGCAAGGTACAGATCTCTGAGTGACAATAGCAGTTCAGTGATAAATATAGCAATTATAATCCCTGTCTGCTGTGTTTTGCATAACGTATATGAAACTAAGTCAATAATTTATGCTTCCATGCTATATTTTCATATTGTCAGGCAATTATTAATTATAATCAATTGTCAGGCAATTGATTTTCATGAACAAGCAGAAAAAGCATTAAAAAGCATAAAAAGAACCTGACAATGGAAAAGAAGAAGAAAAAAGTCCCCATAAATTGTTTCTTCCCTTGACTGTTGATTTTGTTAAATACATATATGTATCTGTATATATGAGTTCCATGAAATTTAAGTTAGTCCACTGGGAACAGGATGTAACACAGGTACAGGCCATCTCCTCATGTTTCATTGTGCTAACTTCTTAAGTTTTCAGAGAGTTTTAGCAGATTTAATGACAGACTTTTATAATCACAATAGGGATGAAATTAAGTTTCTGAAGTGGTACACTTCAGATTTCACTTAAGATTTGCTGCAGTCACTTATTTCTCAACAAGTTGCTGATTACAGTCCTCTAATTCGGAGAGGACTTTTGGTCTTGGATGACTTATGAACTCTGTTTCCACGGGGATATGCCACAGTAAAAGCCAAAAAAAGCCTTTAGCAAAATAGTGATTAAACAGGAAGATTTCTAAAGTTGTTACATTTATTCTAGTCCCCAGTATATAGAAAGAATATGGATTTTTTTTATTAGATTAGCCTATTTATCACATATATGTATATGAAGATTAAACCAAATCCATGCAAAATCTAAGCTTTCTGAATGTGTTTGAGAGAGGGTTGTGAAAGGATTAATGTTTATATAACAGGTTCTGCCAATTTTAGAAAGTGACTAGAATGCAAAATGTTGATTTTTAGTTATAGCTATAAATGTATTCTCTAATAACAATGATGATAGCAAAGGTGTCCACCTGTCTGCCACATCAGTTACTGCTAATGAAACATAGAGCCTAGGACCATGTCTGGACAGCTTTTGAATATCTCTCAGGATGAAGACTCAACAACCTCTCTGGGCAACCTGTGCCAGTGCTCAGTTACTCTCACCATTTTTACTTAAAAAAACTTAAACTTCAAAAAACTTTTCAAAGTTCCTAAGCATCCAAAGCATCCACTTCTGAGCACTGCCTAAATTAGTAGGCTAGGTGGACCTTTGGTCTGACGGCTATGTAATGTGCTTTCTTATGTTTTATTGCAGAGGTTTTCTTTGCAGTGTAAAGAAAAGGCAAGATGTTCACCAACACAAGAGATCTCCTCTACAGAGTCTTCCAATCAAAGCACTCCAGAACTCTAGAATTCATCCTCCATTTCTCATCCATCAAGGTTCCCCCTAACCTTGAACGTCTCTGTGATTTACATCAGCCTTTTCTCTCTTGCATCTGATTTGCAGATCAAATACAGAGCTGTTTAGCTTTTGGTTTTTTTCAAGCTCACTATTATCTTATCAGGAATCACAGTTTAGAACAGCTTTCTGGAACAATACCAAACTGTGTTTAATACTGCAATAATCAGATACTGAGGAAAAAATGGTCTAGACTAATAAGCTGAAACTTCCATGCATAAATTTTACATACAGTTATAAATATATGAAATATTGTGTTGTCGTATCTTTGATAACTATGTAATACAATTTCACCAGTTAAAACTGATAAAAGAGACTGAAATTTCCTTTAGCCTCCTAGAATTTTTTTTTCAGAAATTATCATCACTGCAAACAAAACCCTCAAATGCATTAATATAACTTCACTATAATACTTCAGTAAATTACAGTTCTAATAGCCCTCCAGTGACACAAATGATTGTTTTACTGTAAGCATGTAGCAAGTTTGGCAGATCTATTAAGTGACCTACACTTTAGAGTTCAGAAATGAACTTTTCCTCCTCATGTTCAGCACCAACCCTCCCCGTTTTGACAGTAAAAGATCATTAGCAAAGAACAACTTTTCAGCTTTTGTCTTTGTTGAAACCCATCAAAATTCTGTTTTTCATTACTCTAATCACTACTTAAGGTTTAATAGTAACCAGATGCAGCACTCATGATGGATAGCAGCACCATTTAATCATTGCTGTTGTAATACTTTGGGTTAATGCATTGTGACTGTACTGTTGTTGCCTAACACTTTAAAGCATGAAATCCAGTTGAAGAGTGACTATATAGAGTTGGCAGCTTCTTAGCTCATTTAATCTGCCTCTTCTGTATATTCTGGGTTACAACTTCTGGCTTTATATACTAGGGTGTGTTTTCTTTCCTTTTTTTTTAACCCATTGAAAAGAATATAAATAGCGTTGTTGTGTTATGCATGGGCTTAGGTCTATTCAGAGCGTGAATGAAGGGTGAAAGGAGAGCGACTGTATTATGTGGCCTTGAATGTTTCTGCTGCTGATAGTGCTGGTGGGAAGACTACAATCTCCTTCAGATTTTCAATTTTTCTATAGCTGACTTTGCTTATGTATTATCATAGGTCTTGTTTGATTCAAAGACTCTTTCTTAAGGGTTATTAGAGGGGCACAATTATGACCCATTTGATTCTTGAATTCTGCACTGGTTTTGAAGGCCTGGCAGATTTCAGGTACACTGGGATATTATTGCAGTTTAAACACAGGTCCCAGCAATGCTGTTTATACTCTAATTTTAAAAGTCCAGTGTCAGTGACATCTAGAAATTCCTGGAATGGTTCACAGTACATCAGACTTTATTATATGGAAGTTTAAAAAGATCAGGCTAAAATTATTTTCTAAATTCTCTCTCATTGACATAATTATCATGCAGCTGCTTATATGTTACAATACATTACTTTTATTTTACTTTAGGATTAGTTGTTCTTCCAGTATTTGTAGTTTGGTATGGTGTTAAAGGTGAGTAAATTTTCACAATTTCATCAAATATTTTTAAAGCTGAATTAAGTGCTACCAAGTTTAAACTCTTTTTGTATTTGCTTCTGCAAGTGTTAGAGCAAGTAAGTTTGCTGGCTGAAATGTTCATGAAAGCAGCAAATATTAAGTAAATATTACAGACTACTGGCAAAAAGTGAATTCTGATTGTATAAACTTAAATAACCTTCACAGAAACATGACCCTGAGTACCTCCAATGAGTACAGAAAATGGTTGTGATGCTTCCTCCATGCACATTGACTTGCATTTTAAATATCAGCAATGGAAAAATACTTGTGAAAAATCACAGGCTATACAAGACACATACAACATCAACAAATTATATATAATTAAACCTGACATAGTTCTAGTTACATCAAAATATGTAATTCTGTACCTGTCACCTCTTTTGCTCTCAGTCTTCCTTTAAATTATATTTGCCTTATCTTCTTTTTCTTCCTTGTGGCACGATTTATGGTTTAATGGTAGGATAGTGAAGCCCTCCAGTAGCTTGTGTGGAGACCATGAGACTCAGCCACTGTTGGTGTTAGATTCATATGCATATTTCACTAATGAGATAGATATAACTGAACCTTCTCTGTGGTAGGCAAGATCAGATGTCCTCCTGAGGTTGCTTCCAGACCTGTTTTTCTAGGATTCCAAACTACTTCTCCAGTAAGCAACTCAGCAGTGTTATCTCTGAGGAAGATCTTTATTTGCATGTAGTAACTTTGGGTCACTCAATAAATAAATAACATTAATAAGTTGCAAAAATTGGAACTTTTCAATTCAGAAATCTGCTTTATTGCAGAAAAAAGAAAAGTTTTTATAATTAGATCATCTTGAGCAACCTTGACTGCTGTCTTCTGAGAAACAGTATCCAATTCATACAACTTTTATTGAGTACAAAATGGAGTGTGATGAAAATTTATCCTTGTACTGTTCCTCAGTGTACAGTAACTGTATCAAAGAAAGTACCAGTGAAATTGGGATGTGGGAGAAAATGATGTTTACTTCATTCTCAGTCTGCTCTAGCAATTCTATCTGTTAACAAAATGAAAAGAGTGTGACTTTGCTTGTATCTGTATTGAAGCTCTCAAAATACTTCCCATGACTCTGCCCATTGTGAAATGAAAAAAAGTTCATGATATATTTTTAGATTCATATTAAGTAATGTTATTATGTTGGTGTTTTTCCGCAGTTCAGTGCTTGCCTTGAAATGAGCATACTTACCAAAGTTCCTACTAAAACTACTTCTGTTTCTAGGCATGTAGGTCAAGGTCTTTGAAATGTTTAATGATTTTGTGCTGTCGATATTTTAGCATCAGCACTTTCTGAACACTGGCCTTCTTTGTGGTATTTCAATACACCAATATTTATATTCAATACATGATGATTCTTTTTTGAATGCCATTATGATTAATGAAGATGTTTTATGACTGGACAGAAAGTCTGTGGTTATATATAGTCATGTAAACATAAGCAGATTACATTTAGTGAGGACTGAGGAAACATACACCTGTTACATGTGTGCTTAGTGCCTCCAAAGGCTAATTTTTCTAGGCTGAGGAGGACTATATTGATGAGTTGGGAAAGTTCAGACAGAAATATGCTGGTTTGCTGCTAAGCCAATTTGAAAATATGATCCGTACTTTTAATTTTCATAGCATTATTATTATCCAGATAGTCTGCAAATTATATATTGACATTTAAAATGTATAACATTATTTTTAACTTTATTATGCTGTTTATAAATTTATGCTATTCAAAACTCTTTAGAGGAAGTTCAAGTTGGGTGAGATTAGTTAAGTAATTTCTGATTTTCAAGAATATAAAGTCTCACTGCTTTCTCTACAGCCATCCTTCGGACGGTGTCTTGCAAACCACAGTGCTACATCTTAGCGCACTCTTTTTTTTCCAAGAGTGTGAACGTTTCTACTATTTTGGGACCCAAATTCTTCACCTCAACATGGCACATTAGACTAGCTGAGTTTCTATAGGGCATTTTAAAAGTTAATGAAGTGTGAAAGTGCCTTGATATGAGTAATACTGTGCAAAAGATAGGTATTGGTCATGGAAGGGATACCATAATATTAAAGAGGAGTATATTATTATATATTAATTTTTTTTCAGTGTCATCTCAGATATCTGTCAGTTTCTTAGACTGACCTGCTTAATAAGTTGTTCATGTCTTTAGGAAAAAAAAAAAAAAACTTTTAGGATGAGCTCAATAAATTATGAACAGCTATTACACTTGGAATTAGAGTTATGTTACCCAAGATCTGACTGGTCCCTAATGAACATAGCTGTTTTGACCTAAATAGCTGGTGACACAACAACATTTTTAACTACAGTTAGATACCATGCATCTTCATTATTGAAGATCCAATGATGCTTAGGCTGTGTGGGTAATCCTCTGTGGGTAATCTCACAACAGATATTTTAATATAGCATGTGCTGGTTTATGGTAGAATTAAATTCACTTTCTACCCTGGTTCTTTAATAGAATCACAAATACTGTCTTATCCAGACTTACATATAGTTGACTTACAGTATTTATCATTTGTTTAGGTATTTGTCTGCCCATTCCTCCTTAGACCACTTATCCCATACCCACAAATGGCAGCTTTGCTCTAAGGATTTTACTAAATTGCTTCTATTGCAATAGATTTTTTTCTACAACCATGTAAACATCTTTGTAATCCCATTCAGCAATTAACCCTGTACTGTGGCATTAATTTTTTTTAAGAGTACCTGTGAATGATATGCTATAGCTATTAAAACTGAGTAGAATTACAAAAAATCTGTTCATTATGCCAGCAAAAGTGTAAATTGGGAGCTGGGTTCGTTACTCTGCACTGAACTGTACATGATCTTAAAAAAAGAGGAAAAGCAAGAACAACCTATGATCTAGATTTAGCTTTAATTTTTTCCCAAATTCTTTGTGATGTTGTTTTTTGATAAATACAAGGCCTATGAGAAAGACGGTCTTCAGAATTACATAATAACAAATACCAAAGCCGCCAATACTATAAAGAGTAAGATTGAATTTTCTCTGGATATATGTATAGTACGGTGTCTCTAAATGTTCTGAAGTGAGAACAGTGGCCTTTCATAATCCATCAAACATTGTCAAGGTACTATATCATTAGCAGTCTGTGACAAAGGAATGTAGCAGTTAAGTCCAAGGCTAGTAGAGCTTGTTAAGGCTGTGCAAAACAATCAGAATTTGGCATCAAATCTTCTCTCTCATACAGCCCATTCTTTGTGGTATCTGGATGTCTCAGTCACTACTATATCTACACTTCCTTACACGCCTGCTCAAGTAGGGAAATGCTATGGTCTCCATTTTGGAGATACAAAGCAGCTGATGAAGCAGAAGAAGACTTACTTGTCAGGTGTCAGAGAGAAATTTATGAGTAGGGTAATTTGTAACTTGATTCTATAACTGGATGACAGACTTCAGTTCTGTAATCAAGTCTATTGCAGTCCACCCTGACCAGGTGCTCCTCCTTTTCCTTGAGACTGCTTAAAGAGATGTTACACCATTCCTGGTGTTTGGGATTCGCAGGAGCTTGAGTGTATCCTTTCCACTAACCTGCAATGATCAGTTTAAGGGCTGCTAGTACTAAAATCTGAATTAGTGGAAAGAAGTCTCCCTTGGCTGTCATAACCATTGTCCGTTTGACAAGCAATAAGCAGCAGCTAGACAGCTGCCACCGAGGTTGAGGGAATACAATATAAAAAGGCATCTAGAAACATCAGACATGAATATAGTTTACAGACATGAGATATCAGTGACAGCTATCTATGAAACCGGATGTGTTAGAAATCAGTGTTCTGAGCACAAGTCCAGTTGGCTGTGATTTTTTTCTAAATTCTCCAAGACACACTTTTTAAATAATTTTCAGTCCAGAAAAATGCCTGATGCTTTTTGTTATGAAAAAGATATTTCATGGCTGTTTCCAAGTCTTCCCCTTTGGCTCCTTTTCTTTGAATTCAACTTTACTCCAAAAAGGACAGAAAAAGCGCAACCAAAATTAAATTTTCAATAGGAGAGATTCTTTTAAATATGCTTATTCGTTTTAATTACATGTATTTCTGTCTGTTAAGCTTTTGAATTCTATAGTATTTTGAAAACCATCAGTGATCCTTTTTTTGTTTCTCCTCTCCAGTTTCTAAACAGGGTATATTTAGAAAAAAAAGATCACTTTCACAAAACAAACAGTTGGGTTATTTTCGTCATTATTGAGCTAATGTTGTACTTACAATTATATGACTCCCACTACTTTACAATGCCTTACTAATTACACTTAAAGTACAGCTTTTCCCTTTTGTGTTGGTATATTGATTGTTTCTTCACAACTCTGTAGTTTTCTGCCAGTACTGCCAGCTGCTCCTTTAAAATTTTACTATGCAAAGAACTCATATTTTCTGTGAAATGTCAAGAAATGCAATTAACCTTGCTTTGACCTTTTCTCCGCCTTACATATACTGCTTTGGATTCTGTGTATAACAAAGGGTTGTCCTTCATGTTGTACAAACAAATTGAAACACTGAGAATAAGCCTTAACACAAATGGGATATATGTCAGGTTATGCATTGACACATGTGTGTGTACATGTTTGCATGTGTAATATATATAAATAGATATGTGTATGCATTTCTACATAATATAATGAACATAAAGGTGATGTGTATCAATCACATACACAAAAACTGCAAATATGTTAATAGTATCTGTTACTAGAGGGAAGCATGCTTTGGAAATTTCTTCCCAAATGCTCTGTGTCTGTAACTGTGCAAATCTTTTTTCACTCAAATGTGTATCCTAAACCAACGAAGATCATAAGTAAGTGTTACATTGCAGAAGATAAGGGTATGTATAGGGTGGAGTAGGTCAGAAGAAACCCCACTTTCCTGGTAGGGATGGGAATTAGGTGCCAGGGACCTGAATGCAGCTTCCTTTCTCGGACAGTTGGCTGCTTGGGCTCAGGGCCAGCCTTGGCCGTGCAGCTGCCCAGCCTTGCACCAGGGAAACCATTGTGTGCGAAAAAGCTGTGAGAAGTGAGACCCTGTCCCCCTTTGCTTGGGAACTGTTTTTAAGGCCAGGCCCTTGCCCTCTGTCTCTACCATAGCTACCCTGCCCATGCCTGGCCATGTGCCTCCCTGACTCCAGCCCTGATCTGCTGACCTGCCTTCAACCCAGACCTGCCTTATCTCTGTGGACTTCTCTGGCTGTCACTGGACTGCAGCTGGTCTTGCTTACTGTCTCCAGACCTGGTCCTGTCACCGACTTGCTGACTCAACTTCCTGGCTTGACCTTGGACCTGCCTGGTGGCGGTGGACTTGTCTGAGGGTCGGGATTCTTAGCTGAACCTTGTTACTGTCACTGGACCTGTCCTGCTTGCCTTGTTAGGGTGCTGTGAGCCTGTGCTCCTTGTCACTGACCCTGCCAGCCTTACTGTCATGTTTAGCTCGCAGTTTCCCTTGCTGAGCAGCCTGCTTCTGGTACTCCCTGACATTAGGCATATAGTAATTTTTTTTAAATCCAGACCTAATCACAAACATAAATTACCTTCATTTGGATTTGTGGGTGCTCAACTTTGTGATCAGATTCCTAGAAGCATTTCAAGTTGAGCATCCAATCATGGGAAATCATGTTTAGACCAAGTTCTAGCCCTTAACATATCTGAAGCTCCTTAGGTACCTAAACTTTTCTAATAAATTTGTGGTAGGGAATAAATCAGGTAGCTAGAGGCAGAAGTTACCAGATTTACACCCATTTTGCAAGTACAAAAGATGTAGGTGAACATCATTTTACCTGTTAGTGACTTCAACCCCAGAAGGTTCAGCAATCCCCATTTTCTTACATTGCTTGTCTCCACGTACTAAGGCAACAACCTCTTGTGTACTCATTCATCACATGTCTGCCAACATACTTAATGTTGGTCAAAAGCTCCTCCATCTTAGAGTCAGAGAATTTCAAACAGAAGCATAAAGGTGCTATTTTTAGTGTCCTGGGAAACAGCATTTGGCATTAACTAAACTCTGGTATTTTCTACCTCTCTCTTCTCTGACATCATCCCATTTCCAGATATGTTACTGGAACAAAACAACCATTTGGATGATTGTATCTGTGGGCATTCTGGAAGAAATGGTTGACTTGGTAGGTTATGAGAATGAAATTAGTAGTGAGCACATTACATGTAGAGAATACATGTGATGATAAGTAGATGCAACTGTAATAACTGAGGCAGCTGGGAGAATACTTTTTATGGTGTTGCTCCTAGCAACAAAATTCTCAATTTGGACATTGTGGTCATTATGTGTATTTAGAAAAATATCATTAGATGAAGAAAACTGAATCCTCTCTTACTGTCATCTCCTTCCTTATGTACTACTGTATTTTATGTATGTGTTCTAAGGCAAAAATGAAATTAGCTCAATAATTTAGAAGTTGATAAGTAGGAGATAAGATCAACTGCAGCTGCATAACTCTGTAAAAACAGTGATTAATTTAAATCAAATCCTTGATTTATTTATGAAACAGCACAAGTCAGAAATCTTTCAGGAGAATATTTCCTATATGGTGCTTTTTGTCCAAATTTTTATTATTCTGCATTAGAGGTTTGATGTTCTTTTTAAAAGTAGAGACCTATGTAAAATTCTAATGCTCCATTACAACTTTATCAGTTTTGGTTATAAAAGCAATGCAACCCTAAAGGTAAATTAAATTTGACTTCAGGTGGGGTTTTTATACAAGTTTTCTCATTCTGGGAACTAAGCATTCTTCATATTAAAAATAATATCAGAGAAAGAAAACTAATGGAAGACTTGTAAAGGACAATTGGAAAAATTATTCAAGGCAAACATTAAATAAATGACATTGCCCAGAAATAGAATAATCTTAATACCTTTATTGTGAACATTATGATAAAGCTAATTATCTGACATTGGAAAAGGCTTACTGAGCATTTTTAGATTGTTTTGCAAATTATTTGACCGGGCATAGTTTTATAATTTAGATATGACGGGACATCATTAGGCAAGGAAGACTGAAAAATAAATGTTCTTCAGAAACCCCAGTGTGAACTATCTAGTCATGTTGGTGAGTTGTTAATCATGTGAATATTTACTTAGACCCCTCATTATGTGAATATCTGATCATGGGGAGAAACAAGGTTCTTCAAGCCTGGCTTTCAAAGATTACATGATAATTGTGGGCTTGTGCATGTTTATGAATCACCAAAATGGTATCTCTTTGTATGTAGATGTTTGATATAGCTGCTTCAGATAATTCTAGGATGGAGGGAAAAAAAGTCAGAGTTCAGACTTACCCATTCTCCAGGTGTGGCAACATTTGCCTCATACCAGCGGGTATCTGACTGTTCTGGATTTACGTTGGTGACTCAGCTAGAATTTTAGATAAACCATTAGAAGACTCCTTATTCTTTGAATCAGAAGTAGCTTAATGGATGGACTCTATAGCCACTCCTAACTTCACTCTATTTTTGAAATGTTTAATAAGATTATATTTGAAATGAGACAGCCTCTTGGAACATGTTATTTGCACACAGCCACACATACTCTTTAGCAGATTTGCAGCTCAATTCTACTCCTGCCAAAATGCAAAATCTCTGCTAGTTTAAGTGACATCAAGACTTGGCTCTCAATCCTTAAGTATAAAGCAGCTCAAGGGTTGCTCTCCATTACACCACTCATTGCCTGCTCATAACTCACTGCAAACTGATGTGCCCTTCTCCTGGCATGCTGTAAAGTAGTTGCGTCCAGGGCTTATGACTGCACTTAGGATGTTTACAAACTGGATGTAAATTAAAAAGCAAGGTGGATAGCATGAAATCTCCTACTAGGAAGGATGAAAATAGGATGTGATGACCCTTGTTTACAGTTTCACTGTAATTTAAGCTTTTGCTTATATGCATGAACATTCAATGTTAATTTGACTGCTAGAATTGATGCATAAATTGCACTACCATGTACATTATTTACCATATTTTCCAACAGCACGTGGAAACTGGTCACCTTAGAGCATCATTTTCTGGGTGTTGTACAAGAATGTAAAAAACAGCAACTCTAACACAGGGATTTTGTATCGTGCAGGAAAATTTAGTACTGATTTTCACCCATTTGCTCCAGGTCTGTGTTTTTACTTCCTGTTGTACTGAGAAAAGAAGAATGATTCAGTTCTATAAATACCGTTAGTTGCAACACAGTGTTAAAGGCCTGTTTCAAGGGTTCACTTTACTTTTATGGATGGAAATCCTAAACCAAATCTCACGTTCTTTTCTGTATCTTTCGACTACTACAGTTTGTGGAGTACTTCCCTTCAATATGAACAGCCATAAGGTCTTTGCATTTATGCTGGAGAAGTTGCCTCCAGTTCCAGGTGATGAGTAGTCTAACAAGAGCAAAATTTGGCCCATGTGTTTTATTCCTTTGAACTGAATTGCCTTTTACAAAGGCAGCATTCAGCAAATTTAGATACTACAGCAGGTACACTGATCCTAGTTGTCCTTTTGTGCACCAGTGTGAGTCAGCTGTTCCACTGGTATCAATGGAGATACTCCAGGTAAAAGCAATAGTAAGAAGGAATTTGGCCTTTATTTTTAGGAGCAAATTAAGTTATGTGGTCTATGGGGTGGCCAGATAGCCCAGTTGCAACATGCTTGTGGTACTCACTAACTTCATGAACTCTTTTGCTTTTTTGTTTCATAGAGCATTTTATGTTTTAAGTGGTAATGTTTTTAAGCTTATGAACAAGTAGAATGTGTTCTCTTTCTAAATACAGTTTCTGACATTTAAAATCACTGCAATCCAATATATTATTTCTTGGCGATTTAACACTGTTAGTGTTTGGTAAGAGCATGAGGAGAGGAGAGGAGAGGAAAGGAGAAGAGAGGAAGAGGAACCGATGAGTTCCTGAAGCACCAAATAAGCATCAAATAATTTGCCTTCTGATACTGATTAGGCTGCCTAAAAAAAAAATACTTCCAGAAATGCGATCCCAAAAGAGCCTTTTAGGTATAGATTTATTAAAGGTTCAAAATTTTGAGGCTCAGAAGATATAATAGAAAAGAAGCTGGTCCTGGTTTTGAAGTCCTTTATGCTCAGAGTGTTAAAAAATTAAGGAATGGCTCCTAGAGTTGCTGAGCTGATTAGAACAATTCCAGGAAAATCAGATTCTTTCCATTAACTTAATCCAGAATGAGCAATGCCTGTGCAAAGCACACTTGATGTGTTTACTGCCATTTATTTTCTTCCACTTCTTACAAAATACTTTATTGTAGTCCACAGTGAATTATTCATTTGCACTGCTGTGTATTTTGTATAGACCTACTTCTTAACTCCTGTTACCGTTTTATCTTCAGAATTTGAGTTTCTTATGGCTTGATTCTGGTCTCTGATTGGATTATATATGCCTTCAAAGAATGGAGCAATATGTGTAATGAAAAGGGCCCCAAAGTCTTCTGTGGAATTTCTATTGATCTCAGGATTAATTTGTTTTCTCTTAGAAATTCAGTAGGACAAATACACTTGTTTCACGTGCTTATTTGGAAAAAAATCAGAAAGGACACAATGAATAAATAACACTGTTCAAATGTAGCCCATTAAACTTGTTATTTTTCCACTTTCTTCGTGAAACTAGCATATCAACTCAGATTTCAGCTGTGTGATATGTTCCAGCTTTGTACTACAAACAATGCTTGCAAGTCTCTTCAGATGCTCATACAGGCCATAGGGAAGCTTTGGTCAAGTTGTGATTTGGATAGCTTTTCATTATTCCTTAAATATATATAGGCAAGATTCAACACTCTGGAGCATCATATGCATGATTGAGATCTTTTGCAGGAAGACTGTGGATTTATGACTGAATGATCAGATTATTTACATGATTTGTTTACAGATTTTAAATTATGAAAGATGTTCTTGAGGATATTCTTAATTTAAAAGGTAATCCTGGCATAATTTCATTGTATCTCCATGCCATTTATCTAGTCCCAGAGCATATACCTCAGAGCATGCAGGTGCAAATACATAGCTATGACAATACAGGTTCATTGCACAGCCTCTAGATACTTCAGCGGTGGCTGTCAGGAGTAAGAAAAGTCATGTTACAATTTTTGTTTAGATGGAAACATGGCATAATCTAGATGCCATCTTATAAATGAAAGAGCTTTAAAATTGGCTTGCACCAGTCAGTCATGCCACAATAGAAATAGTTGTTTGTTTGTTCATTTTTAAAACACAGGTATGTTTAAGAAACAAAACTGAAGATATTCAGTATGAGATAGTTAATGTAACATACTAACAAGGCAAGTTACATTATAGCAGGTTTTGCTATTCTGGATCATATCACTGTGCATGTAGAATACGTTGTTTTTGCAATACACATTGAATTGTATTTACCAGCTTTTAAATGCATCTGCCATTTTATCAATCAATAACTGAAAATCATGAGATATTTTGTATTTGTTGCAGCCCTTTTTCACTTTCATGGCTTTGAATAACTCACCTTTCTCTAGGTTAAGTTCATGTCTGAGTTCTTTGGTCAGTAACTTTTCTTCCTAGTATCTGCATGCTGTCCCCAGTTTGGGGCACTCTACATACCAATATACACTGTGGTCTAGTATGATATACGCTCTAGCACTGTGTAAACCTGAAAGAATAAGCCTCTCCAAATGATACATGACAATATCAGGAACCATTCTAACAAAAGTGACCAAACACAGAAGCAATATGGTGTTTGAAAGAGAAGCAAATTTCAAGTTACATACTTAATATGATTCAGAACTCATCTCAAGTTCAGTGTACTAGTATATGTACATTAACATATACATAAAAAAAATCTAAATAGTTCCTAAAAAATTGTTTCAGTTAAGCTTTCATTGCCATGAAGGCAAACAGAATTTATCTTCTTACAAATTTAGGCCTCAATGCACCAAAGATTTACAGCACCGAGTAGGACTGTTTTATACAAGGTGTATTCCCCAGGAGTTCAAGCGAACATAGTGCTTAGTTAAGATCATGCAGTGGTCCTTGCAGAAATAAGGCCTAAGTCTTTTATTAGACACAGTGATGTATGAATAACAAATTAATTACAATACTAATTATGAGAACAGTTGTACATGCAGTGCAACCGTATTATTCCTCACGTCTAAAGATACAACATCTTAAATAAACAAGACTAGCAAAGAACAAGAAGGGAAGCAGTGGCTGAAGGAGGTGGTCTGTTCAAGGTCAGTGCAGCAGGTCAGCGCAGCAGGTCAGCAGAAGACCCTAAACTAGGATTTAGGAGATAGGCGTTTAATGTTCCTTCTTGTTCAGGAAGCCACTCATTCCTGCCAATCAGATTTTGAAATTTAGACAGCAGTGAGACAAAAGAAAAAAATGGTATGTCAAGAAGGAGAGAGATTTCGGTTTTTGTATCTGTATCATGACCAAAAGAATTCAGGTATTAATAGTTCTCCTGTTGGTAGAGTACTTAGTCAGCACTTAATGTTGCTCTTGCTTACATTACGTGAAGATTTATTTAGTGATACTTCACCTTTAATTTTAGAAGAGGTAGGGGATATTTTGACCAATGGCAGCCTTTAGCTGTCATGAGGTTTTTTTGTTTTGTTTTATGAGGCCACAGGAAAACATGGTCTGATGTATATTATGTGTATGACCCAGTACCATATAGGCTGATTTTAAAAGTGATTTTTCATTTGAAAGAAAAGAAGTATCAGATTTTTCTCTTTCACTGTAGTACTCTTTATATTTGTCTAATAGTTCCATTAGGTATAGCCAAACATTATGATACATAAACTTTAGCATCAAATTCAGGCAAGTATCTTATGTATGACTAAAGAAAACTTTTAAGAAGAACTGAAGAAAACTTAATTCTTCTTTTTCTTTTAGACAATCTCTAGAATCTTTTTTCTGTCTCTGTCACCTGAAACAATAATTAACTCCTCCTGTACATTCAAATGTCATTTTCCTGCTGTTATTTGAAATAAAGAGGTGGCCAAATGTCTCCTTCAGGACTGGGTCCTCTTCTGTTCAGTCACTGTGCATGGACGTAGTCTGAAATGTTTATACACTGCATAGAATAAAATACTGAAGTGCTTTAGTGTCTGAAGTAGGATGTTTACCACAGCAGCTCAAGGATCCTTGTGGGTTCCTGGCCCCTTGCTGAGGATTAACCCTAAATGTTTCTGCGCACTTTACGTCTACATTCTATTCATTTCCCATTGCCCCATTTCAATCAAAGAAAGTATTTGCAGGATTGAATCAGTGGTAAAGGTGGTACTTGTAAAAAGAAACATATAGTATGTTCTATGAAGCATTTAACTTTGGTTTCAAGGGAAATGATATAAATCTTTGCTGGTTGCTATTTTCAGTCATAGTTCTATAGCTACATATTCCTGTATTTATAGGCCGAATAGCAAATAGCAGAGAAAAAAAGCTAGTGCCTCACAGACAAACAGTTAAGGTGCAAGTTAAAATTAATAACAATAACAACAACAACAACAACAATAACAACAACAAGACAATCCTACAGTATTTTATCACAGACATTTATTTGCCATGTACTTTTAAAACCAGTATGGAATAAATAATTTGGAAGGTTTGCAGGGTCTGCATTTTTCAGTTCCTTTACAAAGTAATGATATTAAGGATTTGTTGGATTTCCATCTACCTCGAAACAACATCTTTGGTTTTGTCCTGTTGGTAGAGGAATGCAGTGTGTACATGGTCATATTCCAGGATCATTTGGTAGCAAAAAACCCTTGTGTTATTGGGTCTGTGATAGCTGTAAATGAACAGGTCCAGAAGTGTCATGTAGTCTGCACAGGAAACTGACAGAGCAGCAGATGTCATGAGCTTAACTGAATGCATATAAAGATTAAATTGGGAGAAGGAATTCTCTCCTGTCTCACAAATATTCCTCATGGATGGAAAACAGAGCAGGGAAAACTATGAAGTTTTACTTAAATGATGCTTCACTTTACCACAACAACCTTTCTGAGATGGTGCAATTGGTCCTATACATGTGCTGCAGCTTCAGGATCAGCTTAACTCAGCCTAACTGAGACAACTGAGTCAGTTGCTGGTCTGACTGAAAACCCATCAGGCTTTGGCATATTTTCCTTTGTTTTCCAGGCTTATTCTGCAGTCAGATCTACTCACCAACCCATTTTACCCTGAAATCACACAAACAATAAAGCTGATGCTAAGAAAGCACCAGGGCATAGAGTCAAGTGGAAGAACCATTGTCTGCAGTAGCAGCACAGTGTTACTTCAGCTTAACCTGACCATGAAACTGCACAGTTTTTACTTCTGTGGATAAAATTTGGGGGTTTATCCTTTAGTCTATCTGCTTGTTTTCTATAAAATACCTAGAAACCTATCCTGTGAACCTCCCTCTCTCTAATGTGGTAGGTGAGGAGGAAGGTGGCTGCTGTAGTGGCCCTTTCTCTGTGGAATCTGAAGGTAAGGTTAAAAAAAGCCTTGAATCTGTCTGTTGTGCTTTTATCACACTGATTCATTTTTCTTAGCATTTTAGTCCTATATATTCAAACTCTAAATGCAGAGGTGGTTTTTCTTTCAGAATTCGTTTCTATATTTTCTCAAGAACTCACGAGGAGCCTGTCTTATGTCCTAATCAATTTATTTCAGTAAAATACAATGTGGTTGGTTTAAGATGCATTTTATATACAGAAATGTTCTTATTAGATAGTTAACAGTAAATGGATGGAAACAACGTTTTACCATCATTCTTGTTTGTGTAGCACAAATAGCCTTTTTCTTTTGTTGCCATAAGAAAATTTTAGAATCTTTCTTTTTCTTGTATAGCGTACATGGCAAGTTTAATTTATTAGCAATGAGGTCCTGTTTTCTAACACCAGGTGCAATTTTCTAATGCTGGGATTACTAAAAGGGACAGAAAAGTAATAGGTATTTCTCTTCTGTTTCTCTGCTTGTGTTTCACACTTGACAGCACGCCATGCATAGTTCATTCAGCTTTTCCCCTGGGTAGCAAATCAATAAGCCTGTTTCCTTTGCTATTTGAGTCTTTTGCTCAACAACAGAGGAAAAGAAAAGCATTTCAGAGCATAGGAAAACATGCATATAAGCTCACAAATATTGACAGGAAGACTCAAAGGCAGATGAGTATCAGAAATTACAACTCTGGAGAAGCCAACACAGTAGGCATGTGCAGAGCACAAGGTGGGGGCAGTAGTGGTATCTGCCCATTATACTACCTTCCTACTACAGGTATAGTTCATGATCTAACACGTTTTGGAGAGGTGAACCCAAGTCCCATGTTTGTTAGTAGAACTGGTGGAATATTTGCTGATTTTTAAAAGTAGTTTTAATATGGAGTCCTACCTGCTCTCTTCACTTTCTCTCATGTCTTGGCTTTGGCTATAGCACAGTGTTTGTCACGTTACACCCTTTGCCAGTGCAATTGCAGGTAAATGTGTATAATCATAAAGGAGGAACTGTCTTCATGTTCTTTGTTCTACAGTGGTTATTAATATCAAGTGTAACAAAGTTATGATATTACATTCAGTCCTTGATGTCACTGCATTAAAGGTATTGTTGATCATTGCAATAAACATAATAACTTTCTAATGTTCATAGAACCAAAAAAAGATTTCACAGGATAATCTAGTTTATCCATTTGTCCCAAGACAAATCGATCATCTTTAAACATACGATTTTCTGATGTTTTCTTAAGAGCCACGGATGATGGGGTTCCACCATCACCCAAGGCAATCCTTTCTAGTGCTTCCTAGTCACGAATTTTCCCACTCGGGAAAGTGAATCTCGCTGGTGGGACTTCCCACACCACTTCCTCTCACCCCGATCTTCACTTGCGGTCCTCGCGTGCGGAGCGCAGGCGGCTTTGCGCTGCCGCTGTGAAGCGCGCACGGCCGACGCCCCGGGAGGGCGGAACGGAGGAAGGATGCCGAGGTCTTTGGGGTGGTCGGAGGGCCTGTTGCAACCCGTTCTGAAACAAGCCATCTCACACGCTGTCCCCTGCCCCCACCTCTCATAAAACACTGTCTTCTGAAACACAGTGCGGGCGTGGGCGTCACTCTCTTTATTTTTCCCTTCTACCGGGAAAGAGGGGGCTTGTTTTCGCGGAGGCTTCCCAGCCTTGCCCGCGGTGGGCGGGGGGCGGTTCTGTGCCTCTCCCCCGCCGTCTCTGGCCGCTGCCTGCCGCGGGGATCGCCCTCCCCGCACTCCCACGCCTTCAATTACTGATTGTGGCGGCCGCCGCCCGCGCCGTGCCTCCGCGCCTCGCCCGCCCGCTCCCCCTCTCTCCAGAGCCCCGGCACTGCCGCAGAGGCTTCACCGCAACGCGAAGCCCACACCGCCACTCCGGTCCGCCCCTCCTCTGGTCTGTCACGCTCGGCGGCTCCTCCGGGAGCGGGAGCCTCCTCGCTCCCCGCCCCGCAGCCCCACGCCGCGAGCAGGAGGCAGGCGGCAGCGGGAGCGCAGCGAGCCGGGAACGCCCCGCAGCGCGGCCGCGCCGCGGCTCTCCGCCGCCTGCCCCGCCGGTCGGTAAGTGATGCTCCGGGCAGTCCGGCGGCCGCTGCCGCTCCCGGGCAACTTCCCCCCTGCCCCCGCCTCCCCCCAGCTTTTTTTTTGTTTTGTTTTGTTTTGTTTTGTTCTGTTTTGTTTTGTTTTGTTTTATTTTGGTTGGTTGGTTGGTTTTGCACGCTTGCGGCGGCGGAGGACTTCAACTTTTCCACGGGACTTGGCGGGGGGGGTTTGCTCGGCGGGCAGCGCGGGGGGAAGCTCTCTCCGGGGCAGGCCGAGCGTTGCGGGGAGCGCGGGGTCCCCTCGCAGCCCGGCGGTGAGCGGCGGCAGTCTTCGCTCGGCTGCTGCTCGCTCCCGTTCAACTCCAGGGCTCGCTCGCTCTCTCGCTCGCTCTTTTGCACGGAGAGAGCAGGTTGCACAGATCCGAGGCTGTGTGAGCGTCGGATCTCTCTCTGCTTTTGAAGCTGACGGGCATATTAAGGCTGGCGGAACTTTTGCACGCTAGAGGAGCAAAAACCAGGGGTGTTGAGGTTCGCAGACTACAGAGGTTTGAAGAAAACACGCTTGCAGTTGTCCTAGCGGTAAGGATGGTGAGGAAAATCAAAGATGCAGGAAGGGTGTCAGATTCCAGCTCCTTAGGGAACCGACACTTTCTGAGATGTGTTTAGAAGGGAACAGGCAGCGTTTCAGACTCTGCAACAGAAAAGAAGAAAAAAGAAAGAAAATAAACAATTTAAGTGTTTTTGAAAACTATGTTCCTTTTCTCACTGTAGGTTGCCTTCAAGGGTTGTAACTCACATTGACTACGCTGGGAGAATAGTTTAGCATTCATGATCCATAACGGGGCGGGGGAGGGGGGGAGGGCGGGGGGGGAGGGGGCTCCCTTCTTTACAGCTTCAGGAAAGGACTTTTCCAAAACACACTAAGTTACCGCTTTCCTGGTGCTTTGGGGATTTAGATCCCAGGATGCCTCTGGCAGTATATGGGGAGGGGAGCATGGAGAACTCACAGCAGGGAAAATTCTAGTCCAAGTCCTAGGGTTAGGAACAGCCATGGGATGGTGAGGTTTTTTGAGATGATCCCCATCTAATTTAAAGAGGATTGCAGGGCAGAAGAGCCTGAAGGATGCAAAGAGGCAGAGGAGCTGGTCTGGCAGTCCTGAGTGGAGGCAGGACACCCCAGGGACCTGAGGGCTGGGTGACACGGGGTAATTGAGCATGGAGGTCACTGATGAGTCTTGGGAGCCTAATCCTGCAAAGCACTGTGGGCACAGTGCAAGTGGGGGGCCAGGGTGGGAGTTGACTCATGCTGGCTGGGGCGGTCCCAGCACATCTGTAGAGAAAGGGGGGGGGGGGGGGGGGGGCGAAGAGAGAAGGAAGAGATGAGAAAGAAGCATATATAGATAGGCGGGGAGGAGGGAGATCACCTCATCGAAAGACGCTGAGATCATCCAGAGGCTCCTCCGTGATTGATAGTATCCTGCTCTCCTTCCCGTAAAGGGTTAGGACGCTGATGAGTGTATCTCTGGTGGAGGGAGGTGGGGGGGGGGCAGATTGTAGAGGTTAGTACAACACAAGGGAAACCTACTCAGACAAACACAATTGGTACTGCTGGTACTTGGGCTGCATTGCACTGCAGTGCAGGGAGCTCACAGCAACTTCTGCCTTAGGAGAAAGGGAGATGCTGAATTGATCTGTAGAGGTGGCACAAACTATGCCAAAAATTACTGCTTTGTGAGGGGATTGCAGATAGAACTGGAATTAGAGCTGTAAGGAGATTTTGGAAGGAACTTCCCGATGAATTTACAATTAACCACAAAGGATTTTAGGAAAAAAACCCCAACAACCAAACCAAATAAAGTTCTCCAATTAGAATAATTGTAGATGGTATACTTCTGTTGGAAGCCCAAGTTCTCTGTGGGGAAGATTCCTGTTTTAACTATGCCATATGTCCTCCTCAATGATTGAAGTTTTACAATGGATCTTCTTTTCATGGATTGAGGACCCTGTGGGAATGAAAACTACCATTGCACTGTTTCATCTAACATTCAGTTTTCCCTGTAATTAAGCATTTAGTCAGCATTTTCATAGAGAGCAAGGCACTGTGGTAAGCCGGAGACCCTATTCCTTCCCTCTCACCTAGCCATTTTCTGCAATTTTACTGAATGATAACATGCATTAAATCTTACTGTTTTGGTGCTTATTTTGTTTTGGAGTTTGTTTGTTTGTTTGCTTATTTGTTTTTTTTTTTTTTAATCTGTTTCCATAATTTGAGAGAAAGAAGCATTGCTTTTTTGTATTCCAAAGAAATGCAGAATTTGCTAAAATATAGTCACAGTAAGTTCCAAGTGGACTTTTATTTATATTTGGACTAAAGCTTTGCATTGGCCAAATATTGACAAAAAGGCAGTCTGTCAATTAGAATTATTGACACACACTGAGGTTCCAAACATCTTCAAATGATACTCAAAGAAAGAGAAGAAACAATCGTTTAATGTCTATATTTCTGAAGCTGTATTCCTACTGCTAATTCAATAAAATTACCCTGAATATCAGTGGTACAGATTAGATGTAGACTTTCTCTAATGGCAACTTGATGTAAAATCACATGTCATTGCATTCTGGAAAAATAGATTTGTATTCGGCCAAATGAAATCAAACCAAGTGTTTTCTGATTGTATGTTTGAGAAATCTAAAGATTTTTTAAATAATAATAAAGCAAAGGTGTTAGGGTTTTTTTCTCAGTTCTGAGCAACATGCAAGAAAGGTGTTTGCAACAAAGGAAAATCACACGGAACGTGCAGTTATGTTTGCAAAACATGGTATTACCTCAGGTGACAATGTGAAACCTATAATCAAGGTTATATGTGCCTGAGTGTATAAGCTTGTACAAGTTGCTTGCAGTAATCGCAGCTTTCAAATTAATTTCTTTAAATGATACGTTCCAAAGCACAGAGGACAAATGTTTAACCACAGCGGCCCTGATCGTCCCATTAAAACCAGTGTGAATTGCATTGTAGTTTTCAGTGGGAACCAGAATGAATCCAGCTATATAATTATCTAGGGTTTCCTGTATGAAAATAGTATTAATAAAGATATTTCACATTCTCAGTCATATAAAAGTTGTTCCAGCGTCACAGACAGATCACTTGGGCTGTATGTTGCTGTGAATCTTTGTAACCCATATGCATCACAGGGTGCATATCAATGCTTGTTTAAACAAAAGCTCATCAATTAGATTAAATGTGTTTGCAAACCTGTGATAGGGAACCCACAGCTGCTGCCACTGTCTTTGTATTATGTAGTGCATAATATTTTCCTATTAAACCCGAATGGAGTCCTTTTTAAAATGATTCAGAGGACTGGATTTAGAGCTTGTCTTCTTTTAAGTATTTTTAAGCAGTAAAATGGAAAAATTAATTAAAGTATGCTCACTGGGAAGAAAAAGGTAGTTAAATTTTTCTTTTAAATTAGCAAACTGTTTCAGTTTTAAATTAAATGTGATACATTTTCTAGTAACTACGTTACAAAACATGGTGGGCCTTTTTGTTCCATAAAACATTGGCTGGTAGCCTCACAGGCTTTTAATTTATCTTTGATTTTGTGTATTGCTATGTGGTTCTTCCAGAGACAGTCTAAACATGCAGAGTACCTATTCTCCTGTAAATATATATGTTGCCTGTCTGTGATATGTTAGTCAGGTTTGTTTTCAAATTACCATTTTTGTGTCAGTGAGAGATAAATACATGTGCATTAAATATAACCAAATGCAAATTTCTTTAGGATGATTATTATTGAAGCTGTTGTCCTCTTATTAAAAAAAAAAAAAAAAAACAAACAGAAGGGGTAAAGCAACGCTAAGCACATTCTTTTCTCCTCTGTGGTTCAAACCCTCAGCCACTTTCCCACCCAGAGAGGCTAATAAAAGTTTAAATGTTGCAGACACAACAAGAAATTGCTTAAGGTATAACACAGTGTAATACAAGTAAGATATCATAACGTCCTTTCATTTTTAAGACTGAATTATTACCTCTGTTTTCTGTGTTTCTGCTGTCTGGCTGCTGACACTAAAGACTTGCCACGCATCACCAAAACATCAGAGACCATCATGATTAGGTGGGCATTCCATCCAAATATTTCTAATTCAACTAAAATGCACCATATTGAAAATATGAATGACACCTACCACATAATGTAGCTGTTTCAGCACACAAGGCATATAGCTTTATATTGATCTGAGACTCATGAAAAATATGGTGTTGGTGCGGTTTCATGTTTCCTTGCAAGCAGCAAGATTTTTTTTAAGATAAAGCAGCGTCCCTGTGGCTGACTTTCTCCTTCTCAGCAGGTTATTTTTGTGGTCATGGCTGTGTGGATCTAGTTACGTGCTTTGTTCTAGGATGGTAGTCTGTGTCTCACAAGCACATCTAGATTTTTGACGGAAAATCTGTGTTACAATGAATAGAGTTGGTAGCAGCATTAAAGCATCCTGCAGGATTTTTTTCCCTTTAATGCTCACATGAGTTTTTGTATGGGGAAAAGCTTTGTGAAATACATCATGGAATCTAATTTTTTAGAAATACAGGTAACCATGGAACTGACAGGTGACTTTGCTCATAGCATCTCATAGGGCCTCTTGGTCTTTAAGTGGCACCATTTTCATGCCATATAGAGCTGGAGGGTAAACTTCCCTTTCTGTAAGAATAACAGTGCTAATCCCAAGAAGCTGGTTTTGCAAACTGGATTCCACCCCCTTCATCCCACCCCACCCTGCCCCACCCTGACCACAGCAGGTTTTGCCTTTATCTAGGAATCCCAGCCATTGCCACAGCCTTACAAATGAAGTGGCCCTCTGAACTGCTCCTAAGGTTGAGAAATGAGTGATTCCTTGGAGTAGCACTTCCAGCTGGAATTCACTGCTGTCTAACGTGTAGCTTTTTGTTGCTTCTCTTTTATCTGTGTGGATCCTTGAAATCCTGCCTCTTGGACAGCTGATGGTATGTCTCACATCCTTGCTGTCTACAAAAATGGGAAAAGATACATATTTATTTTCATTAAAAAGGAACACACTTGAAAATTCCATAACAAAATATATCCAAGCAACCAATAAAGATAAGATCAACAGTGTATTTTTCCATTTCCTGATCATGTTGAAAGCTCTCTGCAGCGCACTTGTGATATCTTTCTTGTACAGATATGAAGGTAGCAGATACTGTTTGGCATTTTCCTTTTTAACTCTCAAGCCAACAACATAAATTGCTTGGTATAGACTGTGGAAGGTCCTATAGTGACATTTTGTTAATGCTTTTTGGGGGGATTTATGGATCTGTGAATGATTGGGGTGCTTCTTTGTAAGTCATACGAGGCTGGTCCTGAAAGGAAAGGTAAGACCAAGTGTTACTATGGTCTCCTATGAGTCTAGAAAATGCATATTCTTGATTTTACAAAGTTCTCAGTTTTTACTGAGCTGCATTTGAGCTGGTTTTAATCAACAAGTTAAAAGAAGATAATTCTAAATGCAGTAGGTGAAGATACCAAGTGTTAACATTTCATGTGTCTTGGCCTCCTACTTTTCCTATGGGCATGTAGCTGTGCAGTTGACAGTGGCTTTTGTATTGGGACAGTATTCTTCTTTGTGTCTAGACATCACCTTTTGTGAGCAGGACTCACTGCCTCTCTTCATGTGTAGCTAGTGCACAGACTGCCACTGACACCAGATTCACTTATCCTTTTAACATTCTTCTCAGCATGTGAGCAGCACCTTATTTTCAAATAACTCAACTGTTATTTCCTCTCAGCTTTGTTAAACAAGTCAGGTTCTGGCAATAGGGAGAGTATCAGAGAAAAAATGCACTTAGTGATGTAAGACATATAACTAACAAACTCATTACTGTGCCTGGAAATCTTGTAAGGGTGATCTGTTCAGGGGGGGAAAAAAAAAAAAAAAAAAAAAATAGTATTAAGGCTTGTGGGAGTCTCTCATGCAGATGGAGTCTGTCTTTCCCTGGGTACGCCTTCTCACCACTGGCTGCAATATACTGTAGACATAATGAAGATGTTTAAAATAGCTAGTTTCTCTTGCAGCCTAGTACACCAGTATGGTGCTCTGAATGAACCACAGACGTGACTGAGGTTATGCCACAGGAGAGGAGAGCATGAAAAACCAAAGCTACACATATTGTGGTGGTAATGTCACAAAAACTGGTAGGAAAATCAGTGGTATATCTGCAATCACTTTCAAATACTTTTTAAAGCAGAGTGTTGTTCTAGTTGATGGCATCCGTTTAGTTCCATTTATCATCATGGTCTCATCTAGCCTCATTAGAATTTATGAAGTGTTGCTCCAATCAGTTGCATAATTTGACCATTTACATGTTAAACTCAGAACAAAGCTTTTCTTTATAGCATAACCTCTATATGGAGTGAGCAGTCAGAAGAATAAATGTTTTGTAGTATTGCAGTTTTTAAATTTTAGTATACACAATGTAAATGAGGAATGTTATTTGGTTTTGTAAATGTATTTACGTACTTATTGTGTAAAGAACAGAAAAATATCAAACCAACTTGCACTCTGACTCAAAAAAATATACACCTCCTGTAAGTGTATGACATTTGGATTTCTAAATGAGCTCAGGTCACTACATTTGCCTATTGAGGGGATAGTCCCTATGCGCAACAGCAAGTGTACCCTTAAAGTGCATTCTTTGCTGTTCTATAGATTCCTAAGATTTATATATTTCATAGGGCTTTCCAAGTTAAGTATGCCAAGACTGAAGCAGCAAAAATTCAGCCCACTTATTGGGAAAACTCGAAAAGCCTTACATGTTAGTCTTTGATAATTTCTTTGGACCATTTAGCTGGAATAGTAATTCCTTTCCAGTCAATTCCTTTCCTTGCCTTCAAATGAAGTCCTGAAAAGAAAAGAAGAAACAACTTGGACGTGGAGAAGTGAGGATGCTTTTCCTAGAAAACTCAAGAAGGTGGTATAAGTGTTAAACACCATATAGGAACACCTAGCAATTGTCTGCTAAAATGGATTCAATTTTGTTTAATTTTTGTTTCTTCAAATAAAATTCCATGTTCAGTTCATGTCTGAACTTGGGAGAGTCCAAGCACTTATTAATTGTAAAACTCTAAAAAGTTTGGCTTAGTACATGGTGCTAAGGATCTGAGCCATTTTCTACTCCATAGACGCACTCCTTAAACTTTGAATGTCTAAACAGAAATATTAAGGCCCATATTTATAGTAATAAATATCATTGCCTGACTTTCAGAGACCCTGGAAATTCTCTCACTAGAAGATATATTCAAGTTGAATGCAGTGGATACCTGTATTGAAAAAATAATTAAGATATCAGTCCTTGTACACCTTGAACAACCAAACAATAGCAAACTCTAGAGGTTAAAAGATAATGCAATCAGGGTGGTTCTGTGTATTTGCTCAGAAAAACTACAAGGCAGGGAAAAAAAACCAAAATGGCTAACCAATCGTCCAAACACATTTTAGCAAATGGATATTTAGAAAATTGATGTTAATTAGCTAAAATGAGTTCTTGTCAAAGACCATTATTTATTAGGTCCTCTATGGAACAGAGCAAACCTTACTCTTACCTAAAGAACCTTAACAGCTAAAATCAAAATGAACAAAACATAAACATCTCATATGGTATTTGCTAGAGTTATGGCTTGGCTCTCCACTGTCTATCATGTCTGTCCATGGAGAAAGTAGCCGTCCAAGATGTGGCACTACTCATTAGTAGTCTAGAAGTAACCCTAATATTTTGGTACTAGACACCTTCCTTGCTCAAGGCAGTTTTGTCTGGAGTGCTGCTTGTTTTAGACTAGCTTCCTTTGTAGAAACAAAGAGACTCCTGCAAATTCTCTTTCAGTTCATATTTGTTCAATGGTTAAAACAATGAGCTTTTATTTCTGTTGTAGAACAGCATTATGGTTTTGATTACAAAACTGGAACAACCAATAAAAGTAAAGCATTAAAAAGAAAAATACTGAGAATTTCTCTGAGACATCTTTTGACTGACATGACTAAGGACCAACTCGAGAGTAACCCATTCAGGGAGCATTCGTCTGCTGTGTCAAAGCCATTCTTTGACTTATCAATCACTTTAGAAAATATTAGTGTACTTCAATTTGTGAAAATTCAGGAAATGCTTCTTAAATCCCTGTCTGGGATTTAAATTCATAAAACCTTTGAGTAATGGTTATTTCTCATATCTGGCTCACCCTCTTGCCTAGGAAGATGACTGATTTGCCTCCTGTGTGATGTTCGCTCTCCCACATAGCATGGCAAACTTTCTATGACTTCACAATAACTTAAAAATGTCAAGTATGATCTTCTTTTTCAATTTTAAAGTTTTGGTTTCATTCCAACTACAGTTTCATGGCAAAAAACTGCCGAAAGTCACAGAATTAATTTCTATTCTTTTTTTTTCAGTATTTAGTGATTGTTTATCATTCATGTGGTCTTGAGGCACAATATAGAAGATTCCTTGCTATGACCAGCTGTACAAAATGATTAAGTAGAACGGTACTCTGCTGCCAGTCTACTTAATCATTTAGTAGATGGGAAAACTGTTTCTTCCTGGGAAATTAGGTGTCTCTGAGAAGAACAAATTTTTACTGGAGAAATTGCTTGCTAATTTCTGTATTATGGTAAAAAATGAGTATGACAACTCCCTTCTCCATGGTCCAAAGGAAGAAAACCTATTTTCCAGTATTTGGGAAACTATTGAAAACCAATTTCTTTCGATCTGTTGGTGGTGTGACTGCTCTATAAAGTAAATGTTGCTCATAGAAATCACCAAAGAGTCATTTTATCATGTATATTTGCTGAAATATGAGTAACTTGAGGGTATGACCTAAAATGTGCATAACACCACACTTGGTGTTTTAAGGGGTGTGTGTTATTCTGGTAGGGATAGGAAGAAAATGTTTGCTGAATGTTCTAGGCTTCCTAGTGCTTGGTCCATGTACAGTCTTTCAGAATGGAACAACTACAGTCTCCATCCAGTGAAGACAGACACTGACAGACTTACAGTTTAGCAGGCGGTTGGGGCACACAATGCAGAAGGAGAGGCTGTGGGTTTGCTCAGCTGGGAAGAGAAGGCCAAAGGAAGATGGGGGAATCTAATTGCTGTTTGCCATCATCTAATGAGTAATTAGAAAGAAGATGGAGTCAGGAAAGGGAATGGAAATGTGAACAAGATAGAAGGAAGAAATTCTTCACTGTGTGGGCCATGAAGTATTAGAGTAGGTGCATAGGAACACTGTGGCACCTCTGTCCTTGGAGATGCTCAAAACTTGCCTGGACATGGCCCTGGGCAACCTGATCTAATTTTGAAGCTAGCCTGGCTTTCAGCAGGAGGCTGGAGTAGAAGATCTCCAGAAGTTCCTTCACACTTTAATTATTCTATAGTTCTACTGATATGAGGGAGTACTGGTATATAGCCATGTACTGCTGGAAGTTAATAAATCATGGAATTCAGTCTCTCTCTCCTTTGAGCCCTTCCAACCAGGTCAGAATAATACCTGGTCAAGATCAGGGCCTCTTGTTACAATTGCTTACAAATTCAGAAGATGTACACCTAGGAGTGAAGAATTTATGATCTGAGAGGGAATTTGATTACTAACAGCAAAATATTCCAATCTGTCAAACAGTATTCTGTAAAATATCTCTTATTTGGCTAGAAATTCTTGTACTGGCACAGACTGAGAGGCAAAATCAAGGTAATTACCTTGATCGAAAAATCAGTTTAGCTGACAAATGAGGTTATTTGTTCTATTGATAAAGGGCCAAATTGTAGAACTGCTGAATCATTTCATTCTCTCTTTATTTATGGAGATGCAGTAGCTCATAGTGTCAGCTCATAGTTGGCCATGATTTGACTTTCTGGCCATTTTTCTCTTCCTAGGGAACTGTACTTTGGAGTACTTAGAGAGGATTTGAGTAAAAGTTACTGCACTTTATAGTTAAATACAGTTATTCTAAGCTGAAGTAATAAAATACATTTAATAAATCTCCTCACATGGGATCAGAAAATATGGAGACTGTAGGGCTTTTTTTAACGGTCTAAGCTTTGTTCTAGTACTTGCTCATGAGAAACAAAGTTTACCTGCAGTATCCAAGTTCGAATCTGACAGGCATAGTTAATTCTTTCCTTTTCTTGGAAAAGCATAAGGGGTTTTGCATGCTGGGCTGCTGAGTTTTTCCTGACTTGTGGAGGCACAAGAGCTTTGGCATATTTTCCTTGAGATTTTCTCATATGGTTTATCTTAAAACTAATGCAGTCAGATGCACTATTTAATTTTCACCAATATGCATTTTTACTAGTTCTATGGACAGTGTTATACAGAAGCAGACTGCGACAATTCAAAACACAGAAATGGCGCTCCTAAAAAACATCAAGTGGAGGTTGTTCCCCCCAGCCCCTGCCCCGTCGTCCTCCTCTGAGGCTGAATGGTTTACAGGAGTGCTTTCTTGTAGTTTGTGCACTTAGCTACTATCCCAGAGGAGGGTAGGGGAACACATTGCTGTTCTTACAAATATTTCTCTATATATGTAACCTAATTTATTGTGATAGGGTTGTTTATATAAATTATTTTACTCAAGGGCATAAGTTCTCACAGAATAAGAACACTTGGCTGATAAAGTGGAAATCTTGTGGCAAATAAGTGTTGACAGGGTAAGTCCCTGCCAGGAGACAGGTAGGAAATGGAACTGAATTACCAGTTAAAACTTTTTCAGTCAAATACTGATGATTCTTTATTAAATACATAATGTGCTTTTGGGTCCATTTTATTTCTGGTTGTTGGGTAAAAATGTATTTTTTCCTAGTTGGGAGAAATTGTTTTATATTGTACCTGTTATACATGAAAAAAATGGAAGCCATTATGTATCTCTGTATTTCAATATCTAGGAACAGGAGTGAGCTACAGGTTCCAATGCACTGCCTTCCTCCACTCCTGTGACTGGGAAAACTAATTTTGTGAGCAGAAGTATCCTTTCATTGGGCAAACTCTATGCCAGCAATTTTCGTTAAACTATGGCTTTTGTTAAAATATTAAATTCAATTTTATTTAATATTCTAAAACAGTGAAAGTAATAATTCTGTGATGCCTTTCACCTTTAATGTTCTAGTAATGTTCATTTTTAATTAGGAAACCATTTGAATTCAATAAAACTTTCTGAGAAAGTCTATGGCATAACTGGAATAGGGTTGATACAAAGAGAACTGTTGCTGTACTTTATAAGGGTTCTGTAAAAATGTAGTGGTTTTTAAAAAGATCCAAGTAAGTGTTAAAAATGCAATTAATAAAACCTGTTACCTGCCAGTTTAACAGTGTTATAACGGCATAGAATGCAATGGTTATATACTGTGCCTGTGAACTGTACCACTGAAAGCTGTGAAGAGGTCAGGAGAGGAATACTACATGCAGTGGACAGAAAGAGATACTGATTCAGATTTCCGTGAATTTTTAGATTAAATTAACAACTGCCTTTCCCTAACAGGACTGTCCCTTGCTCTAGGGATGCAAGCACTGAACATTGCATCAGCTATACGATCTGCAAAACTATTTTTAATGAGAGTTGGTACACATACATTCAAGGTACTAAGCATTTAATCAATGTGATGTATATCCTGAGGCCACCACAATGTGATGCTTTTAAAATGCTAATTGTAAGCTATAATTGAGAACTAATTGGCTGATGAAGCAAGAATTTCTTTTCTAAAATTACTTTGCTTATTAAGTTTAAACGTTTATGACATTTTTTTTCTCCTTTTCTTTTTTTTCCAAAAATTGCTTTTAGAGCTTGGCTGTTGTGTTTTACTGGGACTTAATATGTTGTTTATTTTGCATACTTTGGACCTATGCCTCTACACACACATCAGTGAGTTGTTTCTTCTTATACTCTGTTCAGAGCCCCCCAGCCACAGAGTAGGCAAGAGACCTGCTGGGAGCGTAACACCAATTTCCTTCATTACTCAGCTGGCACTGGTGGTGTACACATTATTTTCTGTCTTTGAACCAAAACCACTATCTGATATGACTCATCCAGGGCGCCCCTTGTGGGTGGTTAAGGGAAGTCTTAATGTTTCTTTTGAATAAGAAAAGTGATGATAATAGGCCAAGTCTGAAGAGAAGAAATGGAAATGCTTATAAATGCCCATTAGTAATGTGGACTTTTAAATAGTTTGCTGCGCAAGCATGAGGGTAAATGACAACCCACTGGAGAAGACTGCCAAGTGTGAATAGTGGACCTTCAACATGCTTTGTGAGCGCATGTAATTGCGGTGCTGATAAGGGCATGGTCCACCTCATCTGTGGCATTTAGGGGATGTTATTGATGTGGCATTGCTTCCCTGATTCACTAATAGCAGCAATATCTTTAGTTACACAAAAAGCACACGTGAACATGGTACCACTATATAGGCTTTTGTACTTGATGTTCTGGTTTTGGCTGGGACAGAGTAGTAGCTGGTACAGTGCAGTATTTTGGATTTAGTATGAGAATCATGTTGATAACATGCTGTTTAGTTGTTGCTAAGTAGTGCTTATCCTAAGCCAAGGATTTTTCAGTTTCCCATGCTCTGCAAGCAAGCAGGTGTACGAGAAGCTGGGAGGGATCATGGCCAGGACAGCTGATCTGAACTAGCCAAAGGGGTATTCCACACCATAGAACATCATGCTCAGTATACAGACTGGGGGGATTTGGCCAGGAGGGGCCAATCACTGCTCAGGGACTGGCTGCGCATCGGTCAGCAAGTGGTGGGCAATTGCATTGTGCATCACTTGTTTTTCTTGGGTTTTATTTCTCTCTCTTTTTGTTGCCTTCATTATTATTATTATTATTATTATTGTTGTTGTTGTTGTTGTTGTTGTTGTTGTTCTTATTATTGTTATTATAATTATCGTTATATTTTATTTCCATTATTAAACTGTCTTTATCTCAACCCATGAGTTTTACTTTTTTTTTCGATTCGCCACCCCATCCCACTGAGGGGGACTGAATGAGCGGCTGTCAGGTGCTTAGTTGCCAGCTGGGGTAAAACCACGATAGTTGATTACCTGCTGAAGGGCCATGATTGGTTTTGATTGAGGGCAATATCAGTAAAGAGCCAGGGTGCAAAATAGGGATAATGATTAATCAGGTTGAAGACAGAAGTTCAAGGGAAATTATTTCAGAACACAACCAGGTTGGGATGGTACCTTATTCACCTTTGCAGTGTCAGAGAGCAAGAACATTGTTGCTCTAAGTCTAGCAAAGATAAAACCAAGTTGGTGAAAAACTTAAGTAATTTTTATGTCTTGGGGAATATATGTTTTTTAGGGATTGAGGCAGTCTGAGGTTAGGCTTCAGGAAGTCTCCAGATACTTTTTATTTTGTAATATGTATTCTTGACATGTTTTTTACTTTCCTGACCATTACATTAATTGCTCTAAGTATTGCCGATATTCCATCTTTTAAAACATGGAGGGAACATGAAAAATTAAATAAGGCTGCTGTGTACTCTCTCTTTTAATGGTTTGATTTATCAAATTATATTGAACCTTGGGGATTAGAAGAAAACCATTAATATGACTGTGTAGCTCCTACGTGCTACAGTCCATGTTGCTGTAATAAACAAGTACTTCTTTTAGCAGAAAGACATAAAATAAGAAGCAGGGATTTTTTCATTAATAAGAAACTATTACTCATTTTCCAATCTCGAAA
This sequence comes from Aquila chrysaetos chrysaetos, assembly GCF_900496995.4. Classification (NCBI taxonomy): domain Eukaryota; kingdom Metazoa; phylum Chordata; class Aves; order Accipitriformes; family Accipitridae; genus Aquila; species Aquila chrysaetos. The sequence goes on from NC_044030.1 coordinate 60,781,708, forward strand.
GAATAATTTTGACTTTTTTTCCCAATGTTTTTATTCCAGTTCCTTTTCATGAAAATCCTTTTAAGGTGAATTGAGGAAGGAGAGGAAATCATACATTCAGTCTCAGCAACTGGCAGCTGTAGTATGTCATCCTCCCTTCAGAAACTGTGAGGTTAATAGTTTTTCTCAGTATGCTCCAAACCTAAGACTCAACCAACTTAAGACTTTTGACATGACCCCCTCCAGAAAATGTCTAATTTCTCCTACTCCCATCTTTATATATGATAGAATAGATCCTGCTTTGATGTTTCCAATATGCTATTTGAGTGGCAGCACAGGAAATCAAACCCATGGCCCCTAAGTGCAGCAGCGTCACAACGATCCCGTTCTTTCAGCCTTCTGTCCTTTCAAGGGTTTCTTTCAATGATGTTTTTCTCCTTGCATATTCACTCATGATGTAAAAAGTGACGAATTGCTATAAATTCATAATCCCAGTCAATGTTAAAAGTTGTGCAGAATTTTGGGCTGTTTCTTATATGCTTTTAACATGCATTCTTGGTGAACTGCTGAAGATAATCACTCTATAAAAGGTGGTACATGTTCATTCCAAATCCTACTGGCTTCTGTGTGAGCATTTTAATTAATTCTAATCCAGTCCCAAAAGTTCATCCTTAATGTTCCTTGCAAACAGCCTCTTCAGGCTTGAAGAGTGTGTTGCTGCTTCATGTGGCAGAACAGAAAAAATGAGATCACAGACAGATAACAGAGGCTTGATGCTAAAACTGGCAGTTTGGCAGCTGAAATGCAGTGTGTGTTCCCCACGTCTCACCAGAAAGAAGAACTAAGCCAATGTCTGTTTGTAGACAAGACTTGCTACACATGCCAGAAGTGAGCTTTCTATTAGCCATTCTGATAACAGCTATAATCAGCGATTGCTAATGAAAAATGTTGCCACATTTCCAATGTGTGTCTTTCCTGGCTGTTATCAGTGCTCTTCAGTTTTGGTCACAACAGGCTTCATAGTTTTGGGTATACCATTCTGTATGCATAAAGCAGTTTTCAACCTTTTGGAGTCAAGAGATGTCTTCAGATTTTCCAGTGGAGGTAAGGGGTCATGTGTAGAGAATTTCAGCCCGCTGGCAGTAGTCCCACTGTCTGTTTTTAGTGAGCTTTTGCAGTCCTAAGGGTAGTCTGCAAGTCAGGCACATGCCCTCAGTCCCTGTGAGGATGCTGAGTGCCCCAACAGACCTTGTTTGCCCTGATGAGCCTCACCTGGACCCCTCACACAAACACCTTCTGCCTGCTGTTCCAGGAGCTCATGCTTCAGCCTCTGTGAAAGCTGCCAGGGAGCAGCAACCATGAGACTGCTCCAGGAGGCAAGAGAAGGCAGGAGCTGAGGGCAACCTCAGTGCCAGTAGGGCAGTGCCTTCACTGATGGAGTGCAGTCCCCAGGCAGGGTGTACAGAGATGGTGAGAAGCAACAGCTTTCCATCAGCAGTCTGGTGCTCATCAGACAAGGTGAGGCAGTGTTATGTCCAAGATCAGTCAGGGAAACCCAGTCTGAGATTCAAGAACAGCAGGGGATAGGAGGCAGGTACCCTACGGTGTAGCTCAGGCAGAGATGGTGTGCCCAGGTTTGATCTTAAAGGAAGCCTGAGTCCACGGCAGAGGATGTGAGTACCTGCGAGGGGTCCCAGGTGAGGCTGGGCAGGATGATTAAGGCCTACTGAGGTACTTGGGGCCCTGACAGTCAATTAAAACTCTCCCAGAGAATAAGGAATTAAAACAATTTCAAAGCAGGGAACTGCAGGAAGACGGTCAATTTCAGTGTCGGGTGTCAAGCGATTTGAGAACCAGACTAAGAATTAGACTAAGAATAAGCGGGAAGACTGAGGATCTCAGTGAATTGAAGAATTGTCCATGTCCATAAAGCACTTACAGAGCAAAAAGGCTGTCACGGCATTCTGTTTTAAAATAAAATAGAAATGGTTTCATGTGGCAGAACTTATTTCTGAGATGTTTCAGCTCACCACACCTTGTTGCTGTGCAGAGTCAAACACAGGGAAGAGAACATTTTTTCAAGTTGGCAAGTAGGTTGTTTTCAAAATAAGCTGCAGGAAGCTTACTGAAATTGAAAAAAATGTTCACCAGCTCTTCTGTCTTCATTTTGTTTCCTATTCTGTGCTTTCAATAACAGAACACTGTGTTTGTTCAGTTGTGCTATCCACCTCTACATATTCTACCCAAGGGAAGAAAGCCACAGTGAGTTAGTGCTCAGACTGCATAATGCACTCCAAGGTATGGATACATCCCATTTTGTCAGAGGTCTAAGTTGCAGAATCTGAAAAGCTAGGGACTGCTGCATTTTCAGCACAGACTCTGTTCATCAGTCCATTATTTTAGTCTCTTCTGTGCTCCCTTCTCACCTATGTTATTAAATCTACAATATCAAATTTGTGATTTAATGGAAACCACACACCTGCAGCCACTTGGATTTATTTACGTTGGGGCTGAAGTTTTCTCACACTTGCTGAAAAACTGCATGTGCTAAGGCATGTGTGCACTGTGCAACTTGCAATAATAGCACAATTCAAGTTAACAAACTGAAGGGACCTAATTAAATGTGTTGTCAGCAGATGACGCAGATTGAATATGGCTAAAATCTGAGTTTATGGGAATCTTTAAGAAATCTTTGTTTTCCAGTGCAGAATAAAATTATGTAAACAATTTGTACAATTACAAGTCAGTGCAGCCTTCAAAAAAATGCAATTGGATTTTTAGCAGCAGCATTTATATTTGGGGAGGTTAGAGCACTTATGATTTCCTTTCTTACCCAATTAAGGCCTGGCAGACAATGAGTCAGCCTTAATTGTGAAAAAAGTAATTTCCACCTGAAACTGTTGAATTTTCCCCCAGGGAGAGGTAAGGCTTTATGAATATGCAGAATCACTTTTTTTAATGCAGAGAACTAGCACTCTATTTGGATATCATGTTCCATAATCTTTAATAACCAAGGTATGTCTGAAGCAGAGGGATACATTACTGTGATCACAGGCTTCCGGTAAAAACACTACATCTGGCATGGTGCAGAAAACAGTCCTAGGAAAATCCTAAAGGAACAGGATGAATAGAAAAGATTGGTGTACATCATCTGGAGTGTACACAGTACAGTTTTTTCAGTCAATTTATTTAGAAAGTACCCTGTTCTTTAAGAATAACAGAGAAAAACTAACGTAGATGTAAAACCAAATCATTTTGTTTGAAAGAAGGAACGTAGCAGTCTTGGTTGTACTTGTACAAAAATGTTTGAGAGTTCAGGTCTGCAGGCTCCTTTTAAAATACGGTAATCTTTTTATTAGCCTCCTTCTTCTTTTGTATGAGATGCCAAGATGTTTTAAGACAGATCATCAACTTTTAATTATTTCAGAATTAAAAATAAAGTAAAACTATATAGATCTTTTAAATATAATTCCTACTGAAATATGCAGGAAATTTTTTTTACTCTTTATATTTTGAAAGCACTGAACATACATTTTTCCAAGGTACCTGTTATCTGCATATTATCATACTTTTTTTATTACAACTCTATCAATGTTCTTCCGGTCATTCTTGATTATAGTTGAGTTCCCATATTGATGAATTTGCATGTCACAGACTGTGAAATACATTGTTACTTCTTATGTGCAAGTACACTTAACCAGCTCCGTTATTGCCTTATTCTGTGTAATGTTCTGTACCTGACACGTACAGCTTTTACTCCTGTAGTTAGGCAGCTTTCTGTTTGGAGTCTGGTTTTTTTGAGTTGTTTTCTCTCAGAGGTAGCAAGTTTATGGAAATACACAAGGAAGAAATGAACTACAATTCAAAGAGCAATGCGCTGAAATTAACAAATACTAATTTTAAGACATATTTTGATACATGCCCATGTCAATTTTGGCAAGTGACCTAACTTTTCTGTGCTTCAATTGTCACTATTTCAAAGCAGGAAAGAGGAAATAATTAAATACCCTGCCTGTGACGTTTATCTAAGGCACTCATCTAAACGCAAACTCTTGTGCTTTTTAACATTTAAACTCTAAAGCATTTGTTATATATTTCCTGTATATCTTAATTCATTTGCAACAAGAAACATAAAGGCCATATGCCATCTAGTTTTGCTTTTCAAAACAGAGCAAGAATAGCAGGCACATTCACCAAAGTGCCTTTTTGGAGGTTTCAAAATTCTAGAGATCAGACCTTTTGAACTAGAGCAGAATCACAAAAATACTGGCATTTTTATGGCACGTGACAAGGACATGACAAATACCTGATCCACATTTAATTACTGTTCAGATCTGGCATGTTTGCAAAATGCTTCTCCAAGATCAAATTTGTATGAAAACAGAAGACTGTTTTACTTTTCTCATATGGGCAATGGTTGTTTAACCAGTTTTAGCTAACCATTTAGGCTTTGTGACCTTTGGGTATGTACAGGCCACCCATCCTCCAGAGAACGCTGAGGTGTCCTTTACTCTCTCTTTAGTTTTCCAGACTGGATTCTGAACCTTTTCAGTTATTATGTGAAAGATATACTTGTACACCGTCATATTCAGAACTTGACACAATTTTCATTTATACAGAAGAGCTCTTAATTTAACACAAGACAATTGATTTTTTTTTTAAAAATATGTATTAGAACGATAGAATAATTTAGGTTGTGAAGGACCTCTGGAGGTCATCTAATCTCAAACCTGGACTTAGGTAGCTCAGAGTCTTGTCCAGTTGAGTTTTGCACACCTCCAAGACTGGGGAACCCAGGGCTCCTCTGTGCAACCATTCCAGCCTCACCATGAAGAATTTCTTCAGTAGAACTGGCTGGCATTTCCCTTGCTGCAGCTTGCACCTGTTTCCTCTTTCCTTTTTGTTCTTTACCTCTGAAAAACCCCTAACCCCATTGTCTTTGTAATCCTCATTAGATGGTGGAAGATGGTGATTAGATTCTAGCTTAAGCCTTCTCTTCCGGAGGGTGAGCAAACACAGCTCCCTCTGCTTGTACATCATGCATCCCAGGCCTCTAACCAAGCCAGTGATCCTCTCCCTCTCCAGTTTGTCATTGTCTTTTTTAGATTGTGGTGGTGGTGAGGGGCGTGAAATAGGACGTGGTAGTCTAGGTGTGGCTACACAGGTAGAGGGGAAAACTCCCTTCAGCCAGTGGGCAGCACTCCTGCTCATGCACCCCAGGACAAGACCCATCTGTCATGGCAGAAAGGTTGCTCTGCAGGTGTGTGTTCAGCCTGTTATTCACCGAGACCCTCAGGTCCATTTCTGCAGACTTAATGCTTTGACTTAAGTCTAACCTATGTAAATATTGATTCAGCTCAGGGAATACATTCCGCATCTTAAATTTGTATTTTGGTGTACCCAGCTTAATGAGATATAGCAATAATCAGAGAATGCTTTGTTTGTTCATTTCCTTCATTGCTTTCTTGCACTAGTGGAATAACAAACGCCAAACAAACCAGTCTATGCCACTGTGGTGAGTTGACCCTGGCCGGACACCAGGTGCCCACCAAAGCTGCTCTATCACTCTCCTCCTCAGCTGGACAGGGGAGAGAAAATATAATGAAAGGCTCATGGGTTGAGAGAAGGACACCAAGATCACTCACCAATTACTGTCACAGGCAAAACAGACTTGACTCAGGGAAATTAATTTAATTCATTACCAATCAAATCAGAGTAGGGTAATGAGAAGTAAACATTAAATCTTAAAAACAACTTCCTCCTACCCCTGACTTCTTCCTGGGCTCAACTCCACTCCCAGTTTTCTCTACCTCCTCCCCCCAGCAGCACAAGGGGACAGGGAAATGGGGGTTGTGGTCAGTTCGCCACACATTGTCTCTGACACTCCTTCCTCCGTGGGGGGAGGACTCCTCACTCTTCCGCTGCTCCACTGTGGAGTCCCCCTCATAGGAGTCAGTTCTCCACAAACTTCTCCAACATTGGGTCCATCCCATGGGGTGCAGTCCTTCAGGCACAAACCGTTCCAATGTGGGTCCCCCACGGGGTCACAAGTCTTGCCAGAAAACCTGCTCTGGCGTGGGGTCCTCCACAGGCTGGATATCTGCTCCACCAAGGACCTCCCTGGACTGCAGGGGGACAGCCTGCCTCACCATGGGCTTCCCCACGGGCTGCAGGGGAATCTCTGCTCCGGCGCCTGGAGCACCTCCTCCCCCTCCTTCTTCACTGACCTGGGTGTCTGCAGGGCTGTTTCTCTCACATATCCTCACTCTTCTGTCCAGCTGCAGTTGTGCAGTTTTTTTCCCCTTCTCAAATACGTTATCCCAGAGGTGCTACCACCATTGCTGATGGGCTCGGCCTTGGCCGACAGCGGATCCATCTTGGAGCCGGCTGGCATTGGCTCTGTCGGACATGGGGGAACCTTCTGGCAGCTTCTCACAGAAGCCACCCCTTCAGTGCCCCTGCTACCAAAATCTTGCCACGCAAACCCAATACAGCCACTAAGCCCAAGTTTTTCTTTTTTGATTGAACTTGTGAATTCTTCCCATCCCATAATGATTTATTTATAGTGAGTATTCCACTATATGTATGCATATGTATACATAATATATTAATATATATTAATTATAGGTATATAATAATAGATATATATATATATATATACACACATAAATTTTTTTTTTTTTTTTTTTTTAGCTAGACTTCTGATGTATTTCATGTTTTTGCCCCAGGCTCACTTCATTTTACTATACACGTGGAATTGTTCCTTTTCCCCCCTTCTTATTTAGGTCAAACTGATGAATGCTCAATTTCTTCTCAGATTCCCACAGCTGAAGCAGTCCCTCACCAGAAAAGCTTAGTATGTCATTCTTTTTTTTTATTATTTATCTATTTTCACAAGGTATTTTGGCAAGGATGCTGGCTGAATGCCAATGAGTAAAAAGGCTTTCAGTCACAGAAAGCAATATATATAGTTTGTCACTTTTTTTGCTCAGGAGAGACAATGAAAACCTCTTCCACTGAAGGAAGTACAGGTTAACATGAGTGCTTGGGATTCTCAGAAGTAGCATCAGTCTGATGTCGAGCTTGTGAAACAGAGAACTAAAATTGAAGTAGCAAGTTCAGTTGTTGCCATGCTGAAAATGAAACAAAACCAAATATTTAGGAAATAAGAACTATGGAATTCTAAAAAAGAGTTTTGTTTTCCAACTTTTCATATCCTGTTACAAACAATAAAAAGTAACAAGTGTTAAAGATAGAAAAGGAAGAATATGTGCTTTGAGTGAATAGCAAAATGCCTGGAAGGCAGTGTGGGTTAAAAAATAGGGTGTTAAAGTATATTTTAACATATGCCAAGAAACCACCCACTATTCTCTTACCAAGGTTTATTGGCTGCAACAGCTGATTCCCCATGAGAAGGCCAATAAAAAACAGCAGCAGAGAAGGAGGGAGCTGGCAGACTGTGTTAGCTCAGAACTGAGAAGAGTCTTGGGACTCTAATTCTGCAGGCGCAGGGATGATGTGCCCCAGCAGAAAGCTGGCAGCACAGAAAGCTGATTCTTTTCAGAAAGTTTTTCCCAGTAGCAGTTGAAACCGTGACCCTGTATTTCCTCCTGAAATGTAAAGAACGCTTGCCTGTTTCATTCCAGGAAGAAAGGAAAGGCACTTAATTTCAGATTGTAATACAGCTTGCCCTCCAAGATGCCCTTCAACGTTCCTGTGTTTTCCCTAAGCTCCAGCACTGTTCTGTGGCATCTGTCAGTCTAGTATTTGTACAGTTGCTGTTTCATAGTACCTGTGCATCACAGGTTCGTGCAGAGTAATTGCAGAAATGGCTACTTGAGTGGTTGAGGCTTGTCCTGTTGCATGTGCAGATTTTATTCCCTGGAGACTTTCTACAATGCATTATTTCATTATTTTTCCTCCAGGGTAGGACACCTCGTCTATTGTTCTTAGAACTTCACTTCAGTCTCAGCGCTTTTAAAATACATTTTTCTGGACATATATCCCCAGGTTTTCTATCTGTCTTCTCCATTGTGAGGGGAATTATTTTTCTGTCTTCTTTCAACCTTGAGCCATTCTTCACCGCTGGTAGGCCTTTACTTTCAGACAAGACTCATCTGCTTTCTGTGCAGCAGCAAACATGATCATGGCAGATATAAGAAAGCAAGTGCTGGTTGGTGGGTTTTTTTTTTTTTTTTTGATTGGCAGCATTCAGCAATGAAAACTTGCTTGTTCACCTGCTTTGTGCTATTCCCCCAGTATTGAAATAGAAGATGATATTTTTCACTGTGATTCTGACAACTGAAAAGTACAAAACATACTGGATGCACATACCCCAATGAGAAAAGTGAATTTTTAAGAGAAGTACCTATGAGAAGGGGGATAGGTCTTGGGTCCAGTGGGAAATAAAATTTTCTTTTACTGTGACAATCTGAGAAATGCAGAAATGTGTTTAAATATGTTTGGTTAAAATGAAAGTTTTGAAAATAATGAAATTTCAGCTTCCCCAAGATTTGGGTAGTCATTGCAGGTAGTGTGGGCACAGTATGCAATCTCATTAACTTTCACTTAAGAGACTTAGTTTAGGTCATCCAGTCTGGCTGAAATTTCTCCTTGCTTGATTCTTGTCAATACTTATTGAACAAGTTGCATTTTAGTAACCACCACTCAACACAAACCCTGGAAATGCTCATTTAAGAGGTCCACAGGAAGCATGAAACAGTGTTCAAATTAAAACCACAGTGTTGGAAGAGCATTCCCACAGTCCTGCCTTGCCTTTAATGAGAATGAATTTTTCAGTGTTTGCCATGTAATATTCAACAAAGAGCATCTTCAAGTAGCCAGAGAGTGATCAGACTGATTGCAAAATCAACAAAAGCAATTAAAACTCCAGCATTTAAGTACAATAAGGCAAAGTAAGTAATTAGCATTAGATTTTAAAAAACTTATTAGTAAATTTATTTTCTTTGTATGTGCTATTCTCTGTTATTAGTTTACTGTGTAAAAGATAACAAGAAATTTCAAAGTATGCCTTACTTTTTGTTCAATCACCATTTCCTAGAAAAGTAAGCTTTTGATTAAGAAAAATTCAAAGGAAAGGATCCCTCCACTGTAGAGTCTTTACAGTTTTGCTGCTATAATTTAATTAATAGATATGACTGTATCAGTTTTGTAGCACTGTCTAGCCCTACTGTTGGGAGGGCGCATTGAGCTGAATCTACTTCTAAGGATTTAGATGTGTTGGTAAGTATTACAACCACAGAGTAGATAGCATCTTCCTTTGCTGTCAGTAATAAAGCTATTTTGTAGGTCAAAAGAAAGCGAGGATGAGAGAGGATGGACCATAGATGAATCCTCAGTCCAGATTGTGACCTTAGGTGGAACCGTGGATCAGAGGGGTTTTGAAGCCTGAATGTATTTAATGATGGCCAGCTGAATTAGACATGTTTATGTCACTGTTTAAAAGGATTGTGGTGCTCATAAAACTTATCAGCATTGTTGCACCCTCCTTCAGGATATTCTTTGAAAGATATTTAGAACATAGAAATAATGTGGGGAGGAGTAATGTAGTGCAACTATAAAGTGAAGAATGGCCCACCTCCTAACTTTGCAGCTATTGTTTCCCACTCTGGCTCCCTTGGTTAAAGGAGAATTCGTTTTTTACAATATTATTGAATTTTTAACACAGATGATTCCGTTAAGATTTCCTCATTTTCACTGGTCAGTTTTTGATATTTGGTCTTACATATGCGTGTGGTCTGATTTCATTGTACCATTAGCTTTTGGGGTTTGTACTGTTTTAAGCAGAGCTTTTGGAGATCCTGTTTCTGTGCTTATATATCCAGCTGTATGTGAGGAAGAATTAAGCCTGTGATCAAAAGCACTGTGAGAAAAGAATTGGAAGAGTTATTTGGGTTTGGTGATACTTTAAGGCCCTAAGAGGCAGTTAAAGATTGTATTTCATGTTAACGGCTGATATACACAGAAAAAATGAACATGCTTTCAGGCAAAAATGTCCCTTTTTTTTTTTTTTTTTCTGATAAAGGTCACCAAATTTCAAGCAAAAGCAAGTTAAAAGCAAATCCTCTGGTTTTATTCTAATTTGGTAAATTAGTTAAATAATTTAAGAAGCTGGGCAGGTAGAGCATATAGTGCAGAGACAGAAACAGTTCTCTGCTGGTTTAATGAGGAAGGAAAGGAATAAAATGGGAAGGGAGAGATTGCACTGTACCATGAAACTCCCGTCTCTGCTGAGCTCAGGATCTTTGATGTGTACTAGATTAATGAGTTCCCAGGCTCATCTTGCATACGTGTTTTGTGGCTACACTAAGCATGAATAGTGAAAACTGCTGGTACAGGAGAAGTGGCGAGAGTGCCATCTGAACTGGGAGAGGGTTAGGGACTGCCACTGTTGGTGGCACTGCAGCTTTACAGTGATTTATATGACTTTGACAACTGCAGCCCAAGACAGAAGAGCTGCAGCCTGGCTGTGTGACTCTTGACATGAGAGAAAGAAAATTTGCTTAGGATATAGAAGTTTATCTTTTAATCTGCTAACATTACCTGAAAGAAGCCAATCCCACCAGCTTTGGTGCCAGCTCTTATTTATTATAAATAAATAAATAAATATCTCTATAAATAAATAACCTTTTACTGACATATCTATTCTTTATCAGGGTATACTGAAGCAAGTACTACCCTGGAACGATAAAAGAACAGCTCTTCTATAACAGTTTTGCTCATGAAGAGTTAGGGAGGAAGTTTGCATGTATCCCACTAAATTCAAGGTTGGGTTATACCTCTGCATATGGCTCAGGTCTGTGGTGACTTGTAGGATTACATCCTTTGTGTTATTTGAACTGTACTATGTAAAAATTGTTGGAGAACTTTAGTAAAATTTGAATATCATTGTTCTTTGTCCTGACACAGCAATACATATCACTTTTCTATTTTTCCTTACCCCTTTTTTATAACTGAGAGCACATGCAAGAAAAAAACATCTTCTGTTTGTAAGTTTACATAGTTCAGATGCTTGTATTTCACCTGGAGATATAAACATCTGACACATCACAGTAGTATAATTGGAAGCAATTATGGTCTAACAGAAGATTATACCTTCACATGAAGACAACTTGGAGCAACAATAAACACAGAAGAAATGAAACACTTGTATCCGTGCAAAGGTCATTGATAATGAAAAACGAAGGTAGAAAAACAGAAATCAAACCAGAATCAAAATGTTGGGTAAAATGTGCATTTAAAAAGACATGAACTTAAATAAGACATGTTTTTTAGTATTTCCTTTTTCGGTGAAAGTAATTACAGATTCAAAAGGAAAGCAGGTAAGATGTTACACTAGGTCCCCAAGTGTATCTGAAATGCCATAGCTCCATTTGAGTGTGACTGCGAGGTCTATTCTGAAAAATTTATTATCTGAAGATATGCATATAGTTCATATCATGTGTTGTTAGTCTTCAGTGAGTGTTCTCACGGCTTATGTTAAGCAAAGATGTAAGTCTTTGTGGGAATGGGTTTTCTGGCATCTATAGATTTACATCTTCTTGGGATCTCACTGATTTAGTTTGTAATTTCTGACCTTTATTTCAGACGTAGCACAATAGGTACAAAGTCGTAACTATACTGAAATTTGTGAATATAATAGAATAGAAAAGAATAAATATTAAAGCAAACAAATAGTTTTATTTTTTTGTGAATGCACCTTCTGAGTGCTTTGGAAAAAAATTTTGTGGGTATTTCTTGAAATATTTTTATTTCAGGTGAAATCACTATTTTCCTGGGATTTTTTTTTTTAATTGAAGGAATTGAATAAGAATGTGGTCTTTAATTTAGTGAAAGTGAGCAGGCTTGTTGGGTAAACAGTTGGTACAAACAAGAGTATATGGCTAGACTCTCATGTGTGCTTTCGCTGCTTTATGCTACTCCCATAGACATTAATCCTCGCTCTTTCAGACTTTCCAGTACTTGTTTGTAATCAATCAGTCCAACATAATTAAAAGGGTGGGGAGCTATCATGCATGGGCTGTAAATAATTCCTCTTTGTACTTATCACCCTTAAGGCAGGGATCTCAGTTCATTGAGATAGCAAAGCTGTTTAAAAGAACAGTGTTCAAATTTGGTGTGCTGCTTGGAAACTTGGGCAAGATAAAGAGAAATTTCTGATTTCATACTCAGTACATCTTTCTGTCTGCCCAGACAGAAATTTGACTTGGTCTATGTGCAGGTTTTTGCTGGCAGAGTTATGCCATTAATAAGTTTGAACAGGTGTAATTCCTTATTGACATACCTGGTCTATCAAAAACTACAGTGTAAGCAAGCTCAGTTGCTTTTGCAAATTTGTGTTTTTAGAGTCTGCTGAACTCATGAGGTAGGTGTACTATAGGAGTGCAAAGCATGGTTTTGCCAGTATTGGCATTTAGACTTTATGTTCATTCAGTATTCCTTAACTCCTGCTGTCTTCCCTCCATAGACATCCCCTACAGTAAAATGGAATTTGACAACCAAATATCCTTAAAAGAAGTCTGTACTTGCTGGAAATGAAAAAAAAAAAAGTAATCTAAGGACTGGAGGAATACAGAGTTTAGGTTAAGCAGGGTACATGAACACTCTAAAATAATCCAAAATGGTCAAAATCTAGGATCACTTTGTAATTGTTAACGCTCAGAAGAGTACCTGTTAGGAGTTCATGGAGTTTTTGAAAGTATTTGTAGAAGGCTACAGCAGACCCAGTGAATGTTTTTATGTTTTACATGTTCAATAACAGCTAATAGATGCTGTAGTCACACACAGGTAACAGTAAGGACCACATGCCTAATTCAGTACACAAAGAATAACTTCTAAGGAGCGCCTCAAAAACTGAAAAGCTGTAATTAGAGAAAGCTGCCTTAGCATAAAAGATTCACCAGGATGACCTACTTAGAAAGATCATCATGTACCTAAAATCAGGCTACATTTTTCAGTCATAAATATTACATCCTGGCTTTTTTAAGCCTGCATTTCTCTTCCAGTAAATGCTTCAGTTTGCATTGAATAGTTGAATAGTGCCATCACATCTGATTTCTTTGAGAAACATTCAGAGTGTATGAAATTAATCTAGAGGAAGGGACTAAAAATAAAGACATTTTCCACTATAGAAGAATTTCTATAGTCATAAAAAAAAAAAAAAGCGAAATATCTTTTAGCTTCTTAAGTCGTATTAGCTGCATGTCTGTGTGATTTTAGGGTTGGTTTTCTTTTATCAGAAGTACATCAAGTCCTTCATTTATCTAATGCAGTCTGTAATTCTTTCTATCCTTCAAAACAGTATCAGTCTTAAAATTGATGTCTGGAATATAATTCTGGGGACAGTGTTTACAACCGAATGAGTAAATGACAATTTCTTAAAGTACTACCCTGGTCTTCTCCCATGGAACTTGGGGGGTGGGGGGACAGTTCACACTGCTTTAGCAAGGGGAATAGGATTTGCTTCAGGAATTTCCAGCCATTTATTCTTACTCCTGCATTACATCTCACTGCCTCCTTAGTTGTGCTACTGCAGCTTTTTCTGAGGTTTTGCTGGAAAATAGATCATTAAAATGATCACGGTTAAAAATAACCTTTTTCCCAGGCTGGAAGCAGGTGATGTTTCTCAGAAGCACCGCTACAGAAATCTTAGCCTGCTTTCTCCCAGATGTGAGGCTTCTGCAACCCTGTTGCAGTGCCCAGATTCACCCCTGCTTTATGTTTAGACACACGAGTTATGGCACAGTTTTTTAATTGATTTCAGGTGTTCTAACTGTGAACTGTTGCCAAAGAAGGATCCTGCATTTCTTGCCTCCCTGTGCTTGCATGCACTTGCCATTTCTTTCTACTACCCCTACTGATCATGCAGATGTGTGATGAGCAAATTGCCTTGCTGATATGCCTGAAAACCACCCAGAAAAGAAGGGAATAGTTAGTCTTCAGTCAAATAAGCAAGCTGCTCTTGACTTATTGTGTCTGTATTCGTGATCCTGGGGCTGCATAAAGGAAGAGATGGAAAGATACAGCAGGGGAGCAGGGAGAAGGACCGGGACAAAATGTCTGGGTGCTTTCAAGCAGCTAGATTGGTGTGAGGTCATGTCTGACTAACACACTCTGGGCTTAATTAGCTGATAATATACAGTTGCTCCAGGCTACCTCTACTGTCACTATGGACAAGGGAGAGAGGGATGTTTCTGTCCATGATTTAGATATTGGAAATCTCCAAAGTGTGAAAGTGCCACCATTTCCATCCACCCAGCTCCCTGTGCTGATGTTGTTTTAGGGTGGGAACTACATATTGCTAAGACTTAGTGTGGATGACCTGTGAATGCATTGGCCTAGTTCAGTCAGCTTTGAGCGACTGGTACAGATCTAAGGAATGTTAACTCCCTACAAGATCTGTGTAGGTGGGAGGCTGGACAGAGGACAGATACTTCACGGTAACTCATTGAGAGAAAAGCTAATATTTGTAGCCTTTTATTACATAGCAGGGAGTTCAAATAGGGAAGGACACTGCAGACAGAGTCAATATGATGTATTGTACACGGAACTGCTTGTTTTCTTTCAGAATAAAAGCTGGTATCCATTAAAAGACTAGAGTGTAATAAATTTCATTTTAAAAATCAGTAGAGATATTAGATTTCTCTTCAGAGCATTTTCCTTGTAACCTGGCATATTTGCATCTCTGAAGAAAATCCAGTTTTGTATATTTGAAACCCTCAATTGTGGTGTCCAGTGCTTAAATGAATATGTGTGGTACCATATCAGTGTGAACAAGCAACTAAGAAGGAGCAAAGTATAAACTTTTTTCTCTCATATTTTGCAGGTTGAATATTACAGCTTCACATGTACTTGGGCTTTTTCTACTGATGTCCAACGCACAATAGATAGTCTAAACGGTATTCAACAGGTCCCTCTGCAGCATAACAGCAATCTTTCTTTGATACAAGATGGAAGAAACATACAAAGACAGGACTTCATTAATGAAAGGGGCAAAAGATATTGCCAAAGAAGTGAAGAGGCAAGCGGTGAAAAAAGTGAATAAAGCTGTTGACAGAGCTCAGGATGGCTACACACAGAGGTCCTACAACCGATTCCAGGATGAGGAAGATGATGATGATTACTATGTCCAAGGAGGAAATTATGGTGTAGAAGCTAATGATGATGAAGGATCAAGTGAAGCAACTGAAGGGCATGATGAAGATGATGAAATTTATGAAGGGGAGTATCAGGGAATCCCTCATATGGGGCAGGGCAAGGATGGCATGGTGGCCTTAGGTCAGCCTATGCGTGATGAATATAAGGATCGTCATGAACTGGAAACAGAGAGGAAAGCTGATGAAGAAGAGCTAGCACAGCAGTATGAACTGATAATACAAGAATGCGGCCATGGCCGTTTCCAGTGGGCCCTCTTCTTTGTTTTGGGAATGGCCTTAATGGCTGATGGGGTCGAAGTTTTTGTAGTTGGATTTGTATTGCCCAGTGCTGAAACAGACATGTGTATACCCAATTCTGGATCAGGATGGCTTGGTGAGTAAAGTCTTTGCTCTGTCTTTGTGCTATTACAAGTGTTGCTGAAAGTACGCCTAAATATGTATTTGTCAACACCAATGCTTATATAAAAATATGTTTGTATTGAATATAAATAAGCAATCCACAAAATGCATTAACAGCTAATATTAATTTAATGAAGTTTATAGTTTTATTTTTTAGATAATTGTTTTCTTTTTCAGTCAGTAAGTATAAATAAATCACTAAAGTGGGAGACTGCATAGTAAAACTTAAGAGGAGAGGGATACATTTCGTTCTCGTATACATGAGTAGACATCCAGATGAACTAATTTAAAAACAAACAAGCAAACAAACCACAGTTGGAGTATTGGAGTTCTGCTGGATTTATACAGGCATAATAAAAAGTAGATGATACAACTGTCCAGCAACATCGTCATACTGCATGGGAGCCTTACCAAGGGTGAGGTGGAATGCAATCTGGGAAATGCAGGAAATGCAGGGAAAATGCTGTCTAGCCTTTCCCCTCCTTTTGTCTTTTACTCCTTTAATCCCAATGACTGTTCTTTAGCCATCCAAAAAGTGTAGTGCTAACACTGAGTTGGGGTGAACAGAAATCAGGAAGACAAATGGCTGAAGGGTATGCTTTTTGTGTCTGTTCAGTTGAGGGGGGTGGGCTGTGTTTCATCCTGTTGCCTCTTTCCTCCCACGGTGCACCAAATAGGTAGGCTGAGCCAGCCATGTGTGACTCGGTGAGAGCAGCAGTGCCATGAGCAGGTATGTGCTTGCCCATCCTGGGCATCCCTGGGCACAGGAGATAAAGCAAGGGTCTCATGGGGCAGGGCTGTGGAGAAAGGTTGTGGAAATGGTACCTGGAGGAAGAGAGGAGATAGGAGCATGGGGGCTTGGGATGTGGCAGAAAATGGAATATGTCTGTGTAGATAAGCAGCTTGAGCCTGAAGAACCCAGGCCATTACAGAAAAGGAGGGGGGCTTATAAAATATTTAGGAACATTTGTCTTCTAGCAGATGTACTTGTTTGTTGCCTCCATCTTTACAGCACATGGTTCTGTTGCAACAGTCTCATTTTAACTTAGATAGTTTTCCTGATTTTATTCCATTGCTCATTATCAATTAGAAGGACGCTAAGATACCAACTGCATCAAAATTAGATTCAGAATTTCAGATAGCACAAGGCTATTTGTGCTATTTAAATAACTCAGAAGCTTTCTCGGTAGACCATTAAGCCCATAACAGATTGGATTCCTGACATATTGATACTAGCAGTTTGGTTCTATGGATTTCAATAAAGTGGACTGTAGTCACACTCATTTATATCTGTAAGCCTCCCTTTGTGTCAGAGGATCATGAGTGGAAATGGAAGCTGAGTTCTCAGGTGGCTGGGTCCTTTGAGGCGTTCCTTACCATTTGATCAGTTGTTGTTAGAAATTAACTACTGTGCCTGTTTGTACAGTACAGTGATTAACTTCTAATAAAAGAAATAAATTATCTAAGTTTTTATGTTTAAAGAGGCTGCATGCAAATAATCTGTTTGGTACTACTTGTTTACACAAATTTACAAACTTCATATTTGTCATGCTTGGACCTGTGAGTTTTCAGATCTACTTACAGAGAAAAGGTGCATAAACATGTCTATTTATAGCCATTTTGGAGCCCTGTAAGTGATTCAGAGAGTAGAGAGAAAGAAGAGAAACCAAAACAACCCAAAAAGGTATCTCTAGATAAACATCACTGTGCCAGTGCAGATAATAACACAGAATACATTTTATAAAAACAGTGTACACCCAACTTGCTTTTATTGTGATTTTGTTACCCAGTACTTGGCAGTTGAGGACATCTTTCAACTCTGCTAATCAATTTTTGTAAGTCTTCTCTATTGCTGGAATAAAAATGATGGATCTCAACCCCATTTTTTAATTACTGGTAACCCTGTTTGTTATCAAACCCACATGCACCCCCGTGACAAATTGAATGGTCAAAGCTGTCTTTGTTCTCCAGGATGATAACAATGTAAGGGTAGCCACCAAGTGTCTCTGCAATTAGTTTGTATGGGGGTAAGGAAAAGAACAAGGTTACGCAACATTAAGAGGGAACTTCATGATGCTTACACATTCAGTAGCTAACTGATCTACATATGCAGTTCCTTCCACTTACATTAAATGTTAAACTGGGAAATGGATCTTTTCATAATTAAGACATTCTGAACACTTTAGTACTCCTGGTTTCTCTGATTGTCCAGTTATGAGTGTGGAAAACATGGCCATAATGCTCTTTCTTCATTATACCTGTTATAAGGAATTGAAAATTGGGGGCAAATACATTATATTTTCTAAAAACAGTGTTTCATTTAAATACATGCTGTAAGCATTTAGGAGGTGTCTGTAATTGGGAGTGGGGAGTATTGTCCCCGCAGTAGCAGGTGGCCATGAGGATTGGCAGTCACTTGTTAAGGTCTGACCCATGCCAGGAAAAGGTTTGAGGATTTCGCTGTCACTAGACTTCTTACGATGCTGTCTTGAGATATATTGGAATGACTCTGTCAATGTTTAACTAAAATTCAGTACAGAAGCTGTTAAATACCTCATAGATATAGGTATATGTGTGTATATATAAAAGGTGCTCACTGACAAAATTAAGGAAACAACTCTGGAAGGCTTCGGTGTGAAAGCAATATATTCTCATGCCTAAAATACAGAAGTTGTAACGGATATCCCCTTATCTTCCTTTTGTAATAGTATAACACTAGCCTCTGTGTTGTATTAACAAACAAACAGTTCTATGCTAAAAGATTAACATAAAAAAGCAGGAAAGAACAGAAATAAACAGTTACTTTCCAAGTGTGTATTGAAGGCATTGCAACACATGGTGGTTTTATCAATAATTTCATAAAAATGGTATTATTTGCCCATTGCTAATAGAAATGTATCACAGGCTACAATTTGTCAGTACACTGATGTATCTGTTGCTTATAACCAGTGTAGATATACAGCCTTTGCAGACAGTATAACCATAATTCCAGTGATACAAAATATTCATCATGGCAGTGAACGCTTAGTAAAAACATTTTTTCTATGATCATAACTAGGGCCTCACAGCCAGGCATTTCAATTACTTTGCTGTTGTCATTTCACGTCATAATTACATCCTAACTAGGGTCTTCCAGACAGGCATAATTTCTTCACGATTATGATTCCATAATCCAGAGGGCTTTAATGTTGTTAGAATACTAAAGTCATGGGACCAGTGCTAGGAGTTATAAGGTGGAACTGGTACACATACACAATATTTATTTTTCAGGCAATTTTCTAGACCGTTAAGAAACACACTAAGAACACGTTAATTTGTTATTGAAAAAGCACTCATTGACTCAGTTGTAAAAACTGATTTCTCATACATCATGTCATGACAGTTTACTAGGGAACATGAGCTAATTAAAAACATGTGACAATATTCATAGAGCCTCCCTGTTGCTTTTTTTTTTAATTTACTTGCACCAGGGCAATTTCCCAAATTCCCTCCCTATTGATCCTTGTATGAGCTTGAGGCCACTGTTGATTGAACAGCAGCATTTCAAAGCCTATAAAGTCACATGATTAAAGTGCTGATCAGAATCATGAACTGGTTTCTCATTGCCTTTTGAGTTAAATAATAAAATAATATGTTTTTTAATCTCCAAGCAGTTGTTCTATTAAAATTGGGGAAGTTGACTTGATTAAAGTCCTTTAAGATTACAGTGACGTGTCACTAAGCATGAGGGAAAGGTCTCCTTTCCCTGCTCTATAACTTGGCTGTACTTGTAAACTCCTGCACATATGTGGATCCATGTTGACCTCTTGGATTCTGGCACTGATGAGGCAGGACTGTACCTTCGTGAGACAGGTTGTAGGCTCAGGCCTAAAGACGTTGTTTTAACTCTTTTCCTGCTTGCATCTTATCCCTTTGGTTTTACATGCAGCTCAGAACTGGACTGATTTTAGGTTAATTCTCTGGGCTCTGATTTGGGTGTACTTTTCTACATAACTTTGTTTCTATGTCTTTGCATGCAGATTGTTCGAAGTGTTATAGATTTTTTTTTTTTCTGTAAGATTTAAATTATGGCCTTTTCTTTCCTCAGCATCTCTGCATCTGAAATAATGAAATATTCCTTTCCCTAAGCTAGGCAAAGCTAGCCTTTCCCAGCTACATCTGTTCAGGTTGCCATGCCACTGCTGACCATCTTCTCACTGGTTCTCCCATGGGACCTGTAAGTGCTCACCTTCATGTGCAAGACTCTTGACAACAGCACTGCGTCACCATTGCTAGCAGTAAATACAGGTTGACTCCCGCTTGACTGGTCCATGATGCCAGTCTTCGTGGCACCAGTTGGCACGCTTTTCAGACAGATACCTCCATCACTTTTTTGTACTTTTTCACCTCAGTACTAGGAAAAAAAAAATCATATAAAGGTCCCAGGATTAAGTGATTACCTTCTTTAAAACTTTTTTTGAATTTATGCCAACAAAACCTGACACCAGGTTAGTCACTCATATGCTCCGACTGCCGTCCTTTCCAGAGACCATTGGTTCCTCATTGCTTCCTGATAGTCTCCCTGGTCTGTTTTGAATCCATGTATCACCCTCTGTATGAAGTTTAGACTGAATGATCCCTTGAGCATGAATAGCCTTTTTTCATTCTGTGTTACTTATCATTGTGTTGAGCAATGTGTTATCCAAGTCCTTGATAAGGGCTTATAGTACAGTAACAAAACCAGAAATAATCTTTATATGTAAAAGATATTCTTAGTTGATGAGCCATACAGACAGTTTCTTCCATCTAAAAAACTCAAGTATGGTGGTAAATCTCTGGGCTGATAATGCAGGTATTGTGAATATGAATAGCAACAAACAGCTTGCTTTGGGAATCAAAGGATTTTCTGAAACCCCATGTTTAGTGTCAAATAATGCCTTGATGTAAGAGTTTTCTCTGATATTATCAGAATATAATAAAGACATTTTGTATAATATTTGTAGGAAGAAGAGTATCAGAGGCGTTAACTAGGTCCTTGGGGATTGTCCTAGTTTCAGCTGGAATAGAGTTAACTGTCTTCCTAGTAGCTGGTACGGTGCTATGTTTTGAGTTCAGTATGAGAAGAATGTTGATAACACCGATGTTTTCAGTTGCTGCTAGTAGTGTTTAGACTAATGTCAAGGATTTTTCAGCTTCTCATGCCCAGCCAGCGAGAAAGCTGGAGGGGCACAAGAAGTTGGCACAGGACACAGCCAGAGCACCTGACCCAAACTGGCCAACAGGGTATTCCATACCATGTGACGTCCCATCCAGTATAGGAACTGGGAAGTGGGGGCGGGGAATCGCCGCTCGGGGACTAGCTGTGTGCCGGTCGGTGGGTGGTGAGCAATTACACTGCGCATCATTTGTACATTCCAATCCTTTCATTATTGCTGTTGTCATTTTATTAGTGTTATCATTATCATTATTCGTTTCTTCTTTTCTGTTCTATTAAACTGTTCTTATCTCAACCCGTGGATTTGCTTCTTTTCCCGATTTTCTCCCCCATCCCACTGGGTGGGGGGGGAGTGAGTGAGCGGCTGCGTGGTGCTTAGTTGCTGGCTGGGGTTAAACCACGACAGTCATGAAGTAATTTTCACTCTGGGACAACAGGCATGTGGCTACCACTTCTGCATTGATTGCTAATTTGCGTATTAGCTATTCTAATGCAATGCTTCCTAGACCTACTCTGTTTTAAAGCCTACTAAACATAACCCAGCATAGTTCTAATCCAGACAGTCCTTCCTTTTACATGGGAGGAAGTGGTCCCCAGAGGCTCAATAGTTGATGCAAAGTGCTTATAAACTCTGTTAAGAATACCAGCTGATTACTGAGTTTTGTTCCCCTCTTAGTTTAAAAAAGTACTGGTGTGCCAGATCTTTTCTACTTAATTTCATTCTGGTTTTGCACTGATCTTTTGAAACAATTTTATATTTGACAAATACCTTCCATGAAACTAATCAATGACAAATACAAGTCCTTCACCTGGGACAGAATGACTCAAATCACTGGTATAGGCTAGGCACTGACCTGCTAGGTAGCAAACAACTCTGCAGAAGAGGATCTAGGGCTCCTAGTAAGAAACAAGTTGAGCATGGGTCAGCAATGCCTTGCAGCAATGAAGGCTAACCACATTCTGGGCTGCACTGGCAAGAGTGGCTAGTAAGTAGAGGGATGTGATTATTTGCCTTTCTCAACACAGGGAGGCCAAATGTGGGATTCTCTGTCCTGTTGTAGAGCCACCTGAAAGAAGAGTTTAACTAATTAGGGCAAATCCAGTAAAGGCCCAGTACGGTGGTTAGAGGGCTGGAATATATGGCATGTAAGATGAAGAAAAAGGAATTGGTCTTGTTTAGTTTGGAGAAAAGAGGTCTAAGAGGGGATCTGTATGTACTATTTTTGTGATATAATTGAGGAGGGCTATAGAGAAGGTGGAGTCAAATTTTTCTCAGAGGAGAAGAGGAGGTCAGAAGTTGCAACCAGGGAACTTCTGGTATAATGAAGAAAGTTCACAGTGAGGTGGTCAACCACTGTGAGACATTCATTGCACAGAGAAGCTGTGGGATCTTTTGGAGATTTTCAAAAGTTGACTGAAGAAGTCCTGGAGCAATGTAATCTAGCTCTGAAGGTAACCCTGAGCAGGAGTTCAGACTAGAGCTCTCCAAATGTCCCTCCCAAACCAAGTTTTTCTGATTTCATAAATGAAAAAATAACTGTCTGTAAATGTACAACACTTCCAACTTCCTGTAACTAAAACTGATATTGCAGTTGTTATACTTGACTAAACTTTTAAAGGAAAGAGTGTTCTGAACTCATGGATTGTATGTAGGCTTGCTGGTTTAAACACAGACTAGGGTCTAAATTCATTTAGGCAAGATCATATAGCTTGAGTTATTTGTTCTCCTCCTGAGACTGTATGGATCGCCTCTGGATCTGGCAGAAATCTGGGAACATGCAACAAAATGTCAGTGAATAAACAACTGCAGGATCCGAGTCTGACAGCACCATTTTGTAAATATTCAGGCATCTACATGCCTAGTGGGATTCTCCAACATGTCTAGGCACCTTACTACATCACTAGACAACTTGCATACATCCTTAGAGGCAAATATATGGACAAATCTGGAATCAAATTGTTATTCTTAGACTGTGGTTTCCCTTTTGCATGTTTGGATAGGTTTCATTCATGTAACTTCTTGCTGAATCAACAAACTTCCCTTTTAGAGAGATTTCTTTTGTTGTGGATCTTCAAACTTAAATGATCTTAAGCAAAATTTTACATTGAGTTTTCTTTGATGTTCAGTGCTTGTGATATTCCTGTGTTTCCCCACCTATTAAGTAGATATAATTCTCTGTGTAGGCCAGATACCTAGAGACATTGTGATTTGGAGGGGAGGAAGACCTTTCTTGGGATTGCTAATCTTTTTTGAGTACTATGATTTACTATGGAAGCTAAAGATTTTGTCTTTGCTAATTGATGGCTAAATAAACATTTTATCACAAGATTTTTCTTTTTGCTAATTGTAAATAAATGTACTTCTAAAGCTTGAAAAAAGGCCATGAAAATGAAATGTATTTATCTTAATGATCAGTTAAGATTACTTTTCTTTGTGAATTCATTAAACTGTTTTTAACCAGCCTTGTTTATGCTAGGTTATGTCACATTTGTGGCTTAACTGAAATTCTACCTTCAGGGCCAAGTCTAGAATTCAAAGACTGAAAACTGGGAAAGTAAAATACTGAGCAGCTGATTTTCTGTTTTGCATTTCTTCTTAAAATTCAAACATTTAAGACTTTATTTCAAAACAAAATCTGCTTCACGTGTTATGGTTTTCTCTTATCTAGTCAATTCCAGTGATACTTAGATTTGACAGCATGGTTCCTCCATATACTATCATGCAGAAGACACAGTTAACCATATATTTGACACTACTTATTAAAAGGTCTGAATTTTAATAGATTGTCACAAAACCATCCTTACACAGCAGTGAGTAAAGTTCCTTCTGCTGCTGTAAGAAGGCATCTACGTATAGCACTGTTCTCTTTTATTGTCAAATATTGCTATAGGTCATTAGATACAAGTGAGATTTCTTGCATGTTCCTGCAGGGACTACACTAGGAGAAAGTGAGTGTTTTCTGGTTATATTCCAGTTATTTGCAGGGTACCAGATTTGTGATGACATAATAGACCACAAGGATGTAAAATAAAGGAAAACAAGGCTCTGCTACTCTTTGTTTTACTGTTATGTTCAGCTAGTAGATGCGTTGCTATAGACTTGAAACTTCCAGGGGAAGATCCATGTTTTTATTATGGAAAGCATGTTGAATTTACTTTTTTAAAATTATTTTAGACTTCAGGGATAGAGGAAGAGATTCAGAACTAATTTTTTAATGTGGACTCTTGGCTGTGTTATAAATTTTACTGAAGAGAGCACAGATGTCAAAATGTTAGGTACTTATATATGGGTCTGAGAATTACTGTATTCACAAGAAATGCATCTAGGTTAAGAATACTTACTGAAACCATAGCAGGCCTTTGAGTGTGAGGAATCTCACTGAAATAACAGTGAGAGTCCATTGCACTTACAGTTAATAGCAGTAATAAATCTTTAGCAGTGATAGAAAGATTTAGAAATAGAGCTGCAGTCATGGAAATGTGTGCTAAATATTCCAGAGCAAGGTGAAAACTGGTCTGTAGGATTAATGTCTTATTTCTTCAAAAGGAGATACTGGAAATACTAACGCCATCATGCACGCTGCTCACCTTTGGTACAGTTCAGTTCCCTTGCAATAACATTATTAAAGTACTCCTACTGCAGTGCTTTTGCTGCTTGCCTTCCAGATACAAATATTTGAGGGAGAAGACTTAAGAGACAGATCCTTATCTGTTCTAAGCAGCTACATTATGTGGACCAGTGGAGATGGTGGTTATGTTTGTTTTTCTTTTCTGAGGGGAAAAAAGGGACAGTGGAGAGAGTATACAATGTAATTTTTATCTGTTATGAACTGGACTAAAGCCTTATCACATGGAGTATCATGGGCTTGTCACAAGACAGGAACTGGGAGCACAGATCTGAACCGTTGACGAAATGCAGCGTATTCAGTCCTCTGCGCTGCTGCAGGCTCCCGTGATAAGTCAGTATTTAAGGTGGGTCACACCTGCCCTCCTTTTCTGAGGATGATGTTGTTCCCAAAGGACCTTATTGAAGCTGGTGTTAACAGGAGAACAGTACTGCTATGTCAAATGTTTTTCCTCTTTCACAGTGTTCCTGCAAGCAGCTTTACTGAGGAATATAAGCTATCGGACACTGTTAACTTACATATTCACTTTTTGCTTTTAAGAAGTTCACCATTTAGCTTGGGGTTAAATATAGTATTTCCCTGACTCAATACCCAGTTTCAGCCATGCAGTTTTAAAGTCAGTAACACACTCAATACAAGTCAACTTGAAATGACTGCATTGCAGTTCATAGCTGAGAACCTTGGTGTTTGTATGCATTTTCAGTACAGCCAAATGCTCTTTTAACCAACACATCTTTTGAGAGCTCCATCAGTAATGTAATACTTCTTATTACTTTTTTTAGTTAAATGGACCTAACTACGCTTGTATATCTTGGAACAATGTCAGAGGTCAATCAGTGTCCATACAGCTAGTAAAATAGTAGGTCACTTTTTGAGCAAGACTTTTGTTGCCAGAACGTAACATTTCTTCAAGGTTTAAGCTATGCTTCCTTCAGCTGAACTCAATGACTACAGTGGATATTGGGAAACCTGCTTTTATTTAAATGATGAAAAATACAGCCTGCAATTGGGATAATGTATGTACTTGTGAAGATTGAGTAGCTGGTAAGATACTTGTACATTTAACCACTTACAAACATGCATTACCACCATGTGCAAACATGCCTGTACTGTTTATTTGCACACAAAAATAAAGCTAAATAATTATGCACTTGTAGTCATCTTCAAATCTCTGTCTTGGAGATTGATTGTGTCTAAAATAGATAAAAATCACTGGGCTGCTTTTTTATGCATTGCAGGTTATTTTCTGGCTCTGCCCATCCCATCACAGATCAGTGACTTTACCATTTACATCACACAAATTTATAATCTTACAAAAGCGGCCAAAAGAAGGAAATGCCTCCCAAAGGAAAAGCCTGAGGGCCATAGTGATTTCGCACATTTAATTTGGCTGTGGCCTCCACTTTTTCCTCCCTTTCTCAACTGCCATGGGATCTCTGGCTGGTGATACATCACTTCTTAAATCAATGTGTCAAATGGAGTTTTTTAACCAAACTGAACATTTTAAATATGATGGTCCACTCTCTTCCAAGTCCCTGTTTGCTTAATTCTGCAAAGTAGTTAAGTTATGATCTGCAAGCTTTCATTATAGAAATGTTGATCTTCATTATTTGTGTATTTGTAGCTCTGAATTTTGCATTTTGCATGTTGAGTTATGAGATGAAAGAGAGGACGTATGAGCTCCTCAGCAAGAAGAAGAAATATTTTCACAGAGAAAGTGTTAATGAACTTCATTAAGACATGGAACAAACATAATTTAATGGCTTTTTGTCACAGCTGAGTAAACTTCTTCATATGCATTTTATCAATGGATTTAACCATTCAAGGACTTTAGAACCTTTCAAAGTCTCACTTGTCATTTTATCTTACACTACCAATATTTTGAAGAATTGGAAGCAAATTGTACGTTGTGATAGATAAGATTTGAAACGGCTACTTATTCCAGAACTTTGGCTGTTTAAGGGAATGTCAGTGCTGAAAAGTATGGAACACAAATAATTTTTTTAATCTACTCTGACTGCATTCTACTGCAGATGTAATTCTTTCGTTGTGATGGGTACATCTATTCTCACTGTACACAACTGGTTGCCTTGTTTGAAGTACCAGTTTGGTATTGTTTCAAATATATGGAATATCACTACTTTCATAGCTGATGCAGAATCAAAGACACTAAATTATACAAGTATAAATACTTAAATGAATGAATAATACTGAGTTACTGCTAGATTAGATACATGAATATGACAAATGTAAATTTTTTTAACTATTAATGCAAAAACTTGTTTAACAACATCTATAGTGATAGTTAACAGTTTGCCCAGGCCACTGTTATTTAATGACATTTATAATAAAGTTTATTTTTTAATTTATTCTTGCCCATTTTTCAACACTTTTTTGGCCCTATACAAATGGGAATGCTTGATAGGAGGGAGTGATATAAATGTAAGGTTTTGCAGTTTCACATACTACAACAAACAAACAGGCCACAGGAGTCCAGGAGGAATTACTCGCAGATTTATTATGTAACTGGAACTGTGGGTGACTTAGGGAAGTTCTCTCCATGTTTTTTTTTTCATTGAAGAATCTTGGATTTTACACCCAGGCCAACTCTAGTTACTACTTAGACTTCTAGATGGGCATTTCCCTACCACTAACTGTAAAATGTCGTTCCCTGGCTCTCTTAAACCAATGACCCTTTTATCCAACATCTACCAGTCTTTGTTCCAGCTAGTGGAAACAAAACCAAGAGTTTCTGATGGCACATTACATACGTCAAGTTATTCTAGCTTTTCTTACCAAATAAGCTTTTCTCAGGATAAACATGTGATGAACAAAGTGTCTTCAAAGACTCACAGAAACCCATTTATGAGCAGACAGATGTTTTTATATGACTTTTGGGGGGGACTGTAGAAAGTTGGGAGAGTAATGTAAAGTAGCAAAATTAAGAAAATGGTGTAAAGTGACACTGGCTTTACATCCATAGTGTTAAAAAAGGTCTGCATTCTCAAGGATAGGCAAAGGTGGTCCATTTGCAAATTTCTTCATGTCAGGTTAGCTGGACTGAAATTATTTGCTCTATACTGGTTAGCAGTGGAGAACCTCATATTAAGTTGAAGAAGTATGGATGAATATAACCCATGTGATGTATGACTCTATTGTGCTGTGTTTTTCTTTTGTCTGGCATTTGTCAGACCTCCTCTTTTTCACAGAGCACAAGTATTTTCCTAATCTGCTAGAATTCAGGGTGATTTTCAAAGTTGGTTCTGAAGTTGCCACTAACAACTCTTGTTAAACCCAGATCATGAACGGATAGATGCAGTCATCTAAACAATTTTCCATATAGATATTATAACAGTGCCTCCTGGCACTATTGTAAATATGTAATTAAAAGGCCCATTTAGCATCACCAGCACCTGCAGGTGTACTGGCACCATACAGGGGATTATTCTGATCTGTCATTCTTCATTCTGACATTGGATTAGTTAATCTATTTCATTGACTCTAAATGGGAAAGCAGAAAGAACATGCGGGCCCATTAGCAATGGAAGTTTCCTTTTTCATTGTATGCTGTTGTGTGCTAGGTTGGGGTAGACCATGTCTCGTGTCAGGTGCTTTGGGAGATCTGTGAGTTTCAGACCCTTATTAATTTTGGCAACCTGTTTCTGATGAGGTTAGGCCTAATTCAATGTCTTATTCTGAAACCAGTGGAAAGTCTTTGATTTGAGGTTTGTTTGTTTTGGGGTTTTGGAGGTGTTTTTTTTGTAGTATAGTTGCTCTTCCCCCATCTTTTCACTTCGTTGGAACAAAGGTGGTAACAGCCTCTGTATGGATGAAGCAAAATTTTAAAAAGTTATTTCCTCCCATTTACAAGGACACTGAAGAAATAATCAACTGTTAGCTTTAATATTGTACAGTTACCTTCACTAGGAGCACAGTTTTATTAATTAGTTCTTAGTATCATGTGCTTTGATTTGCTGAGTTGGATGCATCTGTTATTAATGTAGGTGTATGTACTTTGGGCTTTGTTTTAATTCAACACTAATTAAAAGTTAGTGATATTCATGGACTCTGTTATGAAGCAGGACTAGGCAAATAAGAAATTAACATTCAGGCAATAAAACATGTAGCCAAAATGAACAGTTTTGATATGAAATGAGATGATTAATGTAGACAATTGCGTGGGCAATTTAAAGCTTTAGTGAAATACATTTTTTTGCTTTGAAATTTAATTAATTGTAGCACATTGCACAGTGCAATCATATGCAGCATTTATAATCATTCTGATCCTCAGGATTGCCATGGAAGTGCATTTTAAATTGCAAAGTCACAGCAGTTTCTAGCACGACAGGGTCAATTCAGAGATGGGCAAAGAGTGCATTGAATTTAGCATCTAATCTGGGAGTAGAAAAATCCAGAGGAACCTCTGCAGTTGCAGTGGAAGAAAATAAGAATTAGGGGTATTAGGACAGCTTAACTACGTGTGTTTTATCCAAAGCTTGTCTGTTAGGATTTTCTCACTAATGCCAGAGGGAACTGTTCAATCAAAGGATAAGATAGTGTGAAAATAGTATGTTCAGTGATAGTACCTAGGGAATCTGTCAACAGTTTACATCATCACTGGGGATTACTTGAGTTTTTGATGAAGTCTGTGCTCTATATATTGCATATTGGTAACTACCACCTTGTAAAATTACTGTTTATATGGGAAGAATAATACCACATATTGGCTCATTCCTACAGCCCCACGTTGCTAAATTTGAATACTGATTGCTTATTTCTGTTGTGAGTATCAAGGAAGCAGTGCTTTGGTCTTTTTCTCTATAATGCATTGTTGATTTAGCTAGCCAAGCAATAGCAGTAGCATTGTGCTGCTGTTTGCTGCAATAATCACTACCAGTATTCAGTCTGTAAATGGTCCTAATGAAGAAAATGGAATAACTCTGATCAATTTTTTATTCTGAGAAATCTGTTATGGAATAAATAAAAATGATGCTAGCATCTGGTAGTAGGTGGTACTTTTTTTAAAGACTTAGTTATTGACATGATAACATTCTTAAAGCAGAAGTGATGATGACAATGTGCTGCAAAAGTACTGGTTTACCATATTCTCTATTTTGCTGCCTTATCAGAAGATACAGCTGTGAAGAAAATTCCACATCTTAGCAAGTAATCTACTACCTGTCACAAACTCTGCAGTTACTGAGCTTTTTCTATGCACTTATTAATTTATCTAATTTGGATCTGAGGAAAAGCAGGAGCAGTTATTCCTTTTGTTATTATAGTGTTTCAATTAAAATAATATCTAAGTACACAGGAAACTCATTTGTTAAGACAGAGTATTATTTCATTAGTAAAAGTAAAAACCACATGTCTTAGCACACCTGCTGATGTAAATTTTAGATACAAGGTGAACATCCCCAGAACTGTAAGGAGAGTTAATAGCATACAGACCTGAGATACAGGAAACAAATCAAAGGTAGACATATTAGGCACATCAGTTTAATTAATACAAGCACGCCAGAGGAAACAAAAAAGATAACTAATACCTAAATGAAATCTGTGTGACAGATTGTTGTAGGACCCTTTGACTTTCACATGGATGGCATTTCTGGAAAAGTCAAAACCTTTCCAACCATGAGTTTTCATCTCTGGAATTTCCCTCAAGGTGGACACACACTGGAGTAGATTCATGATTTGGAAATATATGCAAGTTGTTTTCCTGGAAAAAAATGTGGGGTTTTTTTATTTCATGGAGAGGACAGAACTGTTCTCACTTCTCCTTTCCTCCCAAGAAAAAAAATTGTCTTCCTGGCTCATCTTTGGCCTTTGTAAGAGCACAGGTGGGTGATGAGTGTGGGTAGCCATGCCGTGAGACCATTTTCACTTCAGTCTCAATGTTAAATCAAGGCAAATATATTGTAAGTATTTGTTGGTCTAAAATTTTGTTGACCTAAAATTTTGTATTGTCAAATTTTGTCCTGCATTAGGTGCTTTCTGAATATGCCATAAGTCCCATTCACTTAGTTTCAGTTGTCTCCCAACTATCTTGGAGGTTCAATAGTGGGCTTCTACATCTACTTCCCTTTTTGAGCTCAGTTGTCAGGAAAATTTGCACTTGATCCTTTTGAAAGGGGAAAAAAATATGGAAAAAATGTGTTTGTTTGTTTTTTTTATTTCCATTTAATATTTTGTACTTTTTCCAGGGTCTATCTTTGTTTTGTGTTTGTGAGGTTTCTCTTTAAAAGTACAGTACTTGGCTACCTCATGACAGTTTTCCTTTGATTAAATCAATCCTCAAATTATGCCTGTCATACTATTATAAACCTGTACTGTTTGAATTGGTTGTGTTGCTGATGATGTTTTTTCCCCTATTATCTTAAAGATCCTAAATAGGTTTGCACTGTTTACTGATAGGTTTGCACTATTTACTGATCATAAATAGGTTTGAACTGTTGAGTTACTTGCTCTTTCGTTTTCCTGTCTATGCTGGTCAGCTGAGTATGACCTTGCTTTTGCTCAGCTTTGCTTTCAGTTCCATTTTCCTGACTTTCACAGTTGAGTTTTTCTATTGCAGTTCATCAGTATTGTCTGAGAATAGGATCATTTTCTCTGAGAACCAGATACAGTTCACTTGATTTCTATTTATGTGAAGTTTCTGGATTGGTATCAGATTAAATGTTATCAGATATTTTGTAGGTGTGTTTGAAAGTGGTCTAAGGAGGTGCTTCTTTTTTCTGTTGATGGAGCAGAGGGACTTTTTATTGTATTGTTTTTATTTGATTGATTTAAGCTATGAATTGTATGCTATGTGGTTTTACATCACAGCATATCCCGGAGTTGTTATCCTGTGTAAACACTAGAGAAACAGACTTTCAGAAATTAATAAACATTTTTTAAAACTTGTTTTGGATTGAAACAATACTTTTTTATTTTCTTCCCTTCATGAAAACATTAGTGTTTCTGTATTGCTCAGCATGTTTCAGAAGAGGAGACAAGGTTGTATCTTTTCCCACTGATCTCACTGGGATTCAGTATCTTCCTTTATTTCAATGAGTGTGAATTTATATCTTTCTTTAGTTATTATGGAGATAAAGTTGTCCTTTTTTACTGACTGAACGATATTGAGAATGTCTTGTAGCTGCACTAAACAGCTAAAAAATATGCAAAAGCTAAATGGTCTGTCATGCGAAGACTTGTCACTTTGGAATTATTGCTATTAGTGAACTAAGCATACAGGTTACTCGGTTGCAAGTCACACTCAAAGGTCCAACAGTCACTGCAGTGTGATAAACACTGTACAAACTTATATTGAGAATAAAAAGCTTCAGCATTCATTTTAAAATAGCTTTATACCCTTCATGTATTTAAACAGACAAACCCTATTACCATGATTTCTGAAAATAATTCCAATAATGTAGTAGTAAGTTAGACTTGACTCTTTGTAAATATATATTAAGCAGAAGAGCAAAAAGCTTCAAAACGAATGTGTAATTAAGCATCTGCATTAGAGAGTATGAAATTGCAGATTGAAGCCTGTCTGCAGCTGTCCTGAAAGGGAAGGCAAGAAGAGTGGATTAGTCTGAGGAGTAGTAATACAAAAAGAGCCTGATATGCTGTGACATTTGGGGATTTGCATATATTGCATATTATTAGGTAAGAGCAATCATTTAACATCTGAAGTTAAGACACAAAATGATTGCTGTGGGAAACAGGTAGCATTTAGATGAAGGAAATCCATGGCTTGAGAAGTCTTGAACTTACAAAGACTCATGCAAAATTTTAATTTTAGTTAATATGGTGGCTGGCTTACATGTTTTTTGGGAAACAGTACAAAACAGTTCAGCCTTTTCAGATGGCTGAACAATTGATGTTTTACTCTTTAACCATTTAGATCTACAAATTAAAAATTTACCATTTCGTAAATATAGAGCTTGTTGTTCCACCACTTCAAGCACTGTTTAGAGAAAAGAAGAAATAGTTGTTACTGAAGAATATTAGTTTGTGGCCATTCTTTATGTAAGAATGTTGGAGTGTTAGTATCTCTGAGGAGGTGAATGGCATAATATAACAAATAAGAAATGAAGATCCAATATTGTGACTACACAGATGGTTTTAGACATCCAAAGACGGTGGCTTTAGAAAATTGAGTTCTTCTGCCAATTCTGGAGTTATTACAGTTTTCTTATATTTGCTGTCTTAATGGAAAATTTTTTGCTCTAATTACCTAGTATTATAAACAGTTAATTAGATGTTATGTTTGACTGAAGTTAGTTGCTGCATGGGTTGTGATTCTTTTCAAATTCTTTTCTGATCAAAGAAACCAATAACAAATTATAAGTAAGTATAGTTCTGAAAGGTTATCATCTTTAAACTCTGAATATGCTGATCTTCGGGTTAAAACAAAGATAATGCATTATGCTACTTATAGGCATTGGAGTCTTTCACTACGAATTGTTATATTCTAAACAATAGCATATGGGAAGAGACCAGTACAAGTAAATAAAACACTGATTAAAGTACAGTATAATTCTTATGAAAGGAGCTTTTCTCCTCTTGGAGCTGTCTTAGGACCACATTTATAAACTCTTTTTCCAAAATATAAATAACATTTTAATCTTATTCTAAGTCTTTTTTTTAATGACAGTACTTCTTCCAGTTGTATAAAATACATTCCTTACCCAGACAAATGACCTAAGCAACACAACAGGAAAAAAGAAACTTCAGGCTAGTTTTATATCTCTAATAGGTGTGTTAGCAAAAGCAAAAGACAACCATCTGTGAGTCCCATAGCCTAAGTCTCTCTGTTGCAAGGAATTGTGACTTTAATTTCATTGCTTTATTTTCTCTCAGTGAAGTGTATACTTACCGACTCGTCAGAAGGGTTTGGCTATCATTTAGATACCAGGCTATGAATTGTAACGGACAGTGCCAAGTAATGAAGTTATGGCAGCACAAGGAGTAAAGATACTGTTTAACTGAACCTCAGTGACCGATCATGCATGTATTCTTATCCCATTGCTTAAGCTGCCCATAACTAGCATTCGGATACTGAGGGAGTTCTTGGTCTGCTGCTTTGTAAGGTTAAGCTGTTGCTAGCAACCTGAAAGATGCTGTGTACATTCATTTAAAAAATACCTAGCCACCTGGTAGCCAAAGTGTGTGCATGGTGTAAACCAACTCCAGACTCAGGTGCCCTCATCTGAAGAGGATGCAAGTGTGTATTTCGTACATTTGTACAATGGGGAAAATCACTGAAGGATGTAGAATTTCTGCTGTGGAAAGAAAATACAGGTTGCATTAAAACTTGATAAAAGAACAACAGAAGAGAATATTCATTTTAGCATGGTGTGAGTTTCTTTTCAGCTGCCACTTGCCTCTTCTCAGTGCCTTTCCACCAAATGACAGAGCTTGAGATTTCATGTTACTTTGTGGGGAAATCAAAGACTTAGGTAACAGATATCATTAGTAGTCCTTGTATTTTAAAATAAAATTTAATTTTTAAAAATAGATTTTTAGGATCATGCTGGATGTCATACTAGTGTGTGCCTTGTGCTGTGTAAGCTAACTTCTTTAGAGGTGCACGTGTGCTGTACCAAAAAGAAAAAGAAAAGCAGCCAGTTTTGTGATCAGTAGTAGCTGCTCAAAAAGGGAGTACCACCCTCAGGATGACATGCTAGATTAAAATCTATATATGTATACGTACACCCATACAATTATTGTTTTGATGACCAGGTAATGAGAAAAGGGAGCAAGGTGTGACCAACAACAGGATATTTAATTTTTACATATATAAATTTATGCAAAATGTAATATGTGGTTTATGAAAGGTGTACAAAAAAATTATAGTGTTCTCCTCATGAAAATTATGTTCTGACCAGTGGCATGACATAATAAACAAGAGCTACAAAGGCTCGAAAGGAAGGCATGATGAAGGGCAAAATGATAATCTGTTGTCATTGGTTACTTGCATTTTTTAGGTGGTTGTTTAGCTATTTTAACTGTTCATAGAGTTCTTCTCTGGCATTTGTCAGTTTTACAGCTTATTGTGAATATTGCTGCAGGAGGAAAGGTCTTAAGGAATGATTTGAAAGCTGAGAGGAAGGGGACTCCTTTTATGGGCTGCAGGCAGGTTTATGTTCTTTGTAAAGAGAGATGGAAAATATGAAAAAGAAGAAAGGCAGGTAAATATACTGAACAGGTATCACTGGTAGCTGCATTAGGTTCAGGATGGAAGGGATACAGATCTTTGGTGGGGGAGAGGGATCGTGGAGGGTCTGCAAGGCAATTAGGAAAAAATTCAAAGTTAATATAATGGGAATGAATAAGCTAATGGTGCAGCTCAGAGAGCAGCTTATTTATAGCAGTTTATTGATAGGAGGAGAATATTATTTTTAGCAGCATCTTTTGAATGTTCTTCAGGAGAATTACATGGGTATAAGAGAGGCCAAAGCACAGTACAATGACCAAAGGACTTGTCATCAGAAAGAAAGGTTAATGTTTTTAAACTCTCAAGACTTGGAAACTTTTTTCTTTCATCATTCATAGTGTTTTGATATTTCTGTGCATCACGAGGAAAGTAGTTACTTGGTAAAATTAAGATTATTTTCATAAAATATTTCAAAGTTATCTATATAAAGAAATGCAAAACTATTTGATTGGCCTTCTCTGAGTATTTCTGATACTAGACTGTTGACTCAGAAAGCCCAACAATGTTTATGTATGAAAGAATGTGAGGAATTTCACTTTAAGAGTAAAAATTAACCATTTTATTTGCCTTTTTGAAATCAGTCTGCTGGCAATGCAGCTATGGAACTATTTTTGCTAAGTTCTTTCAACTAATATTGACAAGAAAGCACCAGCTCTCCTGGATGGAGCTTCCAAACTGCTTGTGAGTACTGGTCTACCTGCAGCCTGATACAGTAACCTTGCCCACAGGAGAGATCTTAAAGCAGTTGAGTGAATACGCTAAGCCACTCGCCAAGCTTTGATTCTTTAGGACTAGAAAATGTATGAGCTGGGTGTACACTCTCAGGAAATTCTCAATTATTGGAATAAAAATCTCTGATCAGAATGAAGGAGCTATCTGATAAAGGTCTCTTGCTAAACACCGCTAAACCAAAAAAGAATGTTGTAGTGTCTGTGTCCTTCCTGGCTAAAAGGAAAGAACAAAGATATGTTAGTAATTTTGCAAATTCTGGATTTATTTACATTCTCATCAATATCTTTTGATGAAAGACTAAGAATGCAGTAACGGCTAGAACATGTTCATTGACAAAAGTTGTTTTGAGAAGACATTTAACTGTTGTTCTTAAGGAGCTTGTTGCTTTTGCTTAGGTAGAGAGGCAGTTAATGCTCCTGTGATGAGCAGCAATGGATCTGTCATCCTGTCCTGAGGGACACATGGAGAAGACAGTCAGTCTAAGAAATATCCTGTTCTTATTTTATGTTGGCTAAAAAGGCAGCTGCAGAAAAGACTGGTTTGTTGGTATTTGTCACATTCAGTGGCAAAGGGCATTGATAAAAACAGCATACTCACCTAACCAAAATATAACTCTCTATATTGCTAATATACATTTAACACAATCTGTGTTCTATCAAATGTTTTAAAATGGTATCTCATAAGGTAGCAGTAGTGGAAACTACTTGTACAAAACATGAGAGGGAACAGGGACATTTTGGGGTACACTAGACTCTGCAGATGTCAGCACTTCAGATGTGAACATCTGGAATTCCAAGCATGGAAATATTGATAAGTGACCTCTACATTAATATGCAGTTCACCGAGCCCAGGCATTTAAGTGTTTTTTTCAGCTTTCTTTCTCTTACAACTACCTTCTGCAGGGCAGAGGTGATTCTTCTGGAGGCCAGAATTTTAGACAACAGCAATTAAAGCCCAGCAGAGTTGCTGGTGAATTTGTCTGTTCTTGTGGCTGATCAACAAGAGACACAGGACAAGGATTGCTAGTATTTTAGCTGCTTCCAGCTACTTTGTATTTAATTCCTGCTCTGTGGTAGACGTATAATATGGTAGCAACTACTAGGTAGATAAAACCCAATCTGGGTAGTTCAATAAGAAATTAGGTGTGAGAAGAATTACATGTATCAAATAAAATACAAATCTGGTTGGTTCTGTCCAAAGCTTTGGAACTACTTTTTCTTCTGACAGTCTCTTCAATGTGTTGTGCATTTTTGCCAAATGTCCCACAGAAGTTTTGTCCCTGGAAAGGAAATAATGTACAATATGCTAACATGTGAATGGTCAAAGTGTTAAATATTTCCACTTATCTTTCTGCGGGAAAGTACTTCAAGTTGAAAACATCATTAACATTAAAAAAAAATCACCCCAAAGTAATTTTTCCCTAATTGATTTTAATGTGTGTAGCTAAACTGTAATATATATGTTCAAAATTCTGTGGGAAAAAAAAAAAAACAACCCCAAAACATTCCAGTGCTTTTCTGTATACAGGACAGTGTCTTTTTAAATAAAGCAGTACACTGAAGTAGGAGGAAAAAAACCAATCAGGCTGGACATGTATGATTCTATAGATTTCAAATGGAAAGCGTCTGTTTCATGATCAACTTCCTTTAGACTTAGCACATCTTACTCCCAGTGATTAATGCCCTACAGGCCTGCTTATATTCTAGAAATGTTCAGACAATTTGTTTCTGTAGGGGAATTTATAATTTTTGCAGTATTTGAAATGAATGCAGTTTATTACTGAGGAAATAGTGGCATTCTTTCTCCCATTCAGTCTTATTTGCCTGTATTTTAATTGTTTTAGCTAGAGGCACCTTGTTTAATAATTATATTAAGTTTCAGTGTGTCTGGTAACAGATGACAAAGACACAGTAGGAAATCTGTTCTCCCTAGATATATTTGCAAAGATGTGTATATAATTTCTATTCACTGAGAAAGGAGAAATTAATCTCTATACTGTTTGTTTTGTAAATACAGAAAATCAACTATTTTTGGTGTGGTCAATTGTGGTCAGTTATGTAGCTCACAAAATAACATCTCTTTTTTTTGTGTATTGCAGGTAGCATAGTGTACCTTGGGATGATGGTGGGGGCATTCTTCTGGGGAGGCTTGGCAGACAAGGTGGGAAGGAGACAGTCACTCCTGATATGCATGTCTGTCAATGGATTCTTTGCCTTCCTTTCATCATTCGTCCAGGGCTATGGCTTCTTCCTCTTCTGTCGCTTGTTTTCTGGATTTGGGTAAGCTCCTCTGGTTTTGTTCATTTCACAATTCTGTGTGTTAATAAAACTTCCCTCTTTGCAAAAGCACATTATTTAATGTAGAAATCTAGTCTGTGTCAGGAACAAGAGAATTAAACAAGGTAGCTACTACACTCCTAAATAACAACCTGAAGGGAAAGAATAATGATTTTAGGGGAAAGACACAGACTGCAAATTGTGAGATTGAATTCTGGTCTTATTTTGCAAGACTTGCTTTGTGAACTTGATCAAATTGCTTAACTTTTATGCTTCAGCTTCTCCATGTATTGCTTGTTCAGTCAGCAAAATAATACCCTCCTCACACGTGTACTGTAAGATTTCAGTAATATCTGTAAAGTTTCTAATGTTTTTGTGTGCCTAATATTGTTTAAAATACCCCTGCAGTCAAGACTGTCAAATTTAAAACGAGGCCCTAGAGTGTGGCAAATATTATTGCTCTCTCTGGAAGTATGGTGTTTGTGGCCCTGTGTTTGATTTACTTTTTCTTTACATAACTTCTCAGGTTTTGGAAAAGTTTAAGATATTGGTAATGGTCAATTATCATTTTAAATTTACATGAGCAGAGATTGGGATACACAAGTAAATTACTATGAGAAAGCTTCTATCTTTACTGCACCCTTGGATGATCAAGAGCTCTGTTCTGCAGAGCAGTTAGTTTAGCAATTCTGGTAATTGTTTGATTCAGGTCAAAAGTCCCAGTTACAATTCCATTTCAGGTCACTGTCAATCTTTAGGATGCTGAACAGACAGGAGCTGGCAAAGCACTGTATGCTGTGTCATAAAGCCATTCACATGAAGTCCACTGCTTGTATGGTTTGCTGGCTGTAGTTTATGCAGCCACAATGCACTAACACTGTTGTGTGATGTTTGCAGTTTTAGAAACCCCTTGAACTGGTCTGAAGTAAGGTAGGACTAGACACCCATACCAAAAAGAAATTACCATAGCACTGAGTACTATTAAACTGATTTAGAAAGGGGGATGGAAGGGCAAGGGGACAGAGGAAGGAGGTGTGAGGAGTCCTCTTGCTAGAAGAATCCTCTTAGTCTGTCACCACATTTTCGGATATGACTTTAAAAGAGATCAAGAGGAAATGGCAACTTCTAATTCTATAAAGAAACTTAGAAAAACAAAACAAAAAAATCCCTTCCAGCTTATTTACGTGTTTTTCATATCATAGGTCACTATTAGTTCCATGTGCTATGTTTTGTCTCTCATTAGAGAAATATTAATCATGTTGCATGACACTTCCACTCTTCTATGATCCTGTCAAAATGCAGAAGCTTGTTGCATTCCTGCTTAGCCTGCCCGCTTCATGAGGGCAGTACTGGACCCTTGTGTGTCAAAGGTTTGTCTTTTGGCAGACAGTTTTGTGACACTGTTGGCTTTCACCCAGATTGTCCCTCTTGGGGCATACAGCAAAATATTTATTTGTTGTGCCTAATGCCAAACGTGCCTGCAGGGTCTCCTCCTCATCTGTAACAGTAGCTTTTCCAGTAAACATATAGTGCCTGTAGCTTTACTCATGATAGGTATATGTCCTGGATTGGGAAGCAGGTACTATTTTGTATTCATCTTATGATTAATGGTCTTTGAAAAAGCAGGTCCTTCATATCTGTATCTTATACATCTGTGTGGGTCCCCATTGTGTCCAAAGTCCTCCTACCTTGTCTTTGAGAGCTGCATGAATAGACCATAGATAATATGCCACCATGTATTACATTTTAAATGTGCTCCCCCTCCCCTCCCCCCCCCCCCCCAAACCCCCAACCAACCAACAACAACAAAAAAACAAGACAGCATGAGCTGCAGAGTCATTCTTCATAGCAATTACTGCAGAGAAAGATTCATGGCTGGCTCACATTTGCTGTTTTCATCAAAGACCAGATTTCTCCTCAGAATAACCTCTTTCAGCTGGTGTCAGAGTTGCATCATAAAAGACACAAGGCTTCTAGAACTGAATCTGTGCTTCATACCCTCAAGGTGAGGGAAAGATCTTCATTTTCTGTTCTCACTGTTTGCCTGTGATGATGCAGTTTTTCCACCAAATTTTGCATGTTTGGAGCCCTTCTTTTTCATCTGCTCACTCACTCTCAGAGAAAGCTTACTTTTCACTTAAGAGCCATATTCAAGATGGTATTTTTGTCACATCTGCCTTTCCTCTGTTTTTTGATCCTGTTTTGGATATGATCTTATCTTGAGAGTGGCTGTAACAGCAACAGACACATCATATGCCAAGGACCAAGAAAGAAAGGAGAGACTAGAATATTCCAGCTGCAGAGGCAGCAAAGTAATATCTTTTCATTTTTAAACAGCTGGGCACAAACATACCCACTGTTAGAGCATACATCTTACAGGTCTCTGTCTCCAGACACTTTGCATCAGCTGCTGTGCAAGAAGGCAAACTCTTTATGGTATCACTCACTGAAGAACTCCCAGATGTTTGCGCCAGCTTTGAAGCCATATCTTCTTGCAGTATGACAGGAAATTTGCTTAAAGGGTTTGAATTAAATCTTGAACATTTATTGCATTCTTTACTACATCCCACATCTTGCTTGAATGAAAAAGGAATTGTGTCAGTTGAATGGGAATAGAAATTCAACTTAATTCCTCTTTATAACCTCTTCTCATCTTAGAGGTCCTGTCTTTGGACACTAGATGTCAGTTCCCCTTTCTTAGTGAAAGACACTGAATATATCTCTCTGTTACCAAGGGAGGAGGCTTTGTTCCAGCAGTTTTGTGTGAATCAAAGAGTCCAAATATGAAATAGGAATAATTTTAAGCAAAGAACTGAATGATACATTTTAAAGGCAAAATAGTATTGTTACTCAGATTGGAGAAGAGCATTCTGAAGGGGCAAAAAGTTGTCTGGACAATTTCATGTAATTAAGTCAACAAAAAATTAAGAAGTATTCAAAAGATATAGAATCATTTAGGTGTATAGAGTTTAAACTGCTCTGTTATCTTCTAGGTAATATAAAAATAGATTAAGAAACATGAACAATAAAACCAGTATCTGATAGATTTTGTTTATTAAAATACTATAAAATAGTTTCTTCTCAGATTCTCTTGCAGTCAAAATGTGTTTATAGAAGTAAACTGCTCAGCAGAATAATATCCCTGCAAATAATTTTTTTGCATCTGAAAAGCCTAAAACTAGTAAAAATTTTGCATGCAAAAAAGTGATTTGGAATACAACACAGTATAAAAAATATTAAGATATTGCAAAGTAAAGGGCATTGAGGGATATGAAAGTCTGAAAGGTGAACTTAAGCTAGTGAAAACAGTAAAGAAATGTTGGACAGTCTGCAAATCATTTCCTTTTACAGAAAAAAAAAACCCATAACTGTGATTCTTCCATTGATTAATCCAAAATCAAAACTCAAAAGGAAATTGAATCCAAAACCTGATAAAGGCCTAGGAAGGCTTTAGATATAGTTTCCTACAAAGTAAAAAGACCTAGACAAGAAACTGTGAG
Organism: Aquila chrysaetos chrysaetos; assembly: GCF_900496995.4. NCBI lineage: Eukaryota > Metazoa > Chordata > Aves > Accipitriformes > Accipitridae > Aquila > Aquila chrysaetos. The sequence goes on from NC_044030.1 coordinate 60,822,797, forward strand.
CTGCATTCATCATTAGCCATTGGGGGAATGTGCAAAGATTTATCATCAAAAAGCATCTTGTCACATCTGTCTTTGAAATTGTCAAAGGAAAGTTTCTCTAATACCAGAACATGACTCATAACATCGCTGTTAACTTGAATGGAACTGGAGTTGTTGCCTATTCAACACTGCCACTGTGAAATATTATTCTCAGCTAGAGAATTTTATCTAACTTCTATTACAAAAAAAATTGTATTTATTCAATGTAATACTTTTGATAGTTTTAGATAATTTCAAATGCAGTTTTTCTAAGTACAACAACTCAGTTTAGAATAAAGTGCTTAAAAGTGCACTATATATTTGTATTCTAGCAAATTTCATTTGGTTTCTTTGAAATAACCAAAGATTATATAATTTGGGAAAACGTATCATGCTTATCCAGCCAAAATGTTACTTCTAAGAGTAATCAAAGTATTCATGTGGTAAAAAGCTAGCTGAAATAAATAACCTGAGATGAACTACAGTTTAGAAATTCTTCAGACAACCTCATATGTTTGCTCCAGGATGAAACCAATTCTTTTTCATGAGCAAAGTAAAAAATGTTAAATAAATGTGTCCTATTGTACAAACCAGACATTATGTCCAGACTACAGAGAGTTCTTTTAACTTGCCAAAATTGCCAGTTTGGCCAAATATCTTCTCCAAACCCTCAGAAATATTAGGAAATACAGCTTAGATGTGGTTAACTTATGTAACTAGAAGCTATTAAGGTGCCTTTTCCCTACCTGTTGCCTGTTGTGAATAAGAGTCTCTCTTGAGATGTTCTGCCGTATAGTTTCTTTTCCAGAAGACTTTAGACTATACTTCATTAAGTCTGAGACTCACCTTCAGACAGCTTTCTTAATCCTTCTCACAAAATATCTCTAAAGCTACCTGCAGTACTCCTTCCACATTACTGGGATCTACCAAAGAGTCCCGGTGTCAATGTAGTAGTACTAAACTCATCATTTAGATCTTTCTTTAAACTCTTCCACACTCTTGCAAGGAATCAATGGTTAGCAAAAATCCAAAACTGTGCATGAAGTTTCTTGTGACTAGCAGTTTTGAGGTGATTGCCTGTGTAAATCCACCCATGCTGACTTTTACTACCACTTCTGTTTATTATGTACAGTGGCGAGAAACTCTTAGTGTCCTATATCTCCCTCCTCTTAATGGCCAAGACAGGAAGGACATGCAAGAGGTCTGTATGCATAACAACTGTAAAAATGTTCCAGCAGAGATAGGGACCATGTGGACACAGCACAAGATCGTTGGCCTACACAAGCTGTTGCCTTCAGGAACTCCAGATCTGGACCAACAGGCTGCTTTTATAATTGTGTGTCATCAGTATTTAGCATTATGTCGTACTTATCTTTTCATACCCTCTTGCTCCACTTTCTCATGAACCACCTTGTGTCCTCTCACTCTGCCACCTCTAATTCCTCTGCAGCTCCCAGCTGTCTCCCACCCAGGCTGTTAGTGTTCTTACACCGCGATCTAATGAATAGCTCTGCAGGTGACTGGCTTCAAAGCTCATAGTGTATGCCAAAAGGGTAGATACACTTCTCAGTCAAGCCAAGAAAGCAGCTGGCAAGGTCTGAGCTTTCCAAATAGCTTTGATCCAGCCCTTGAAGCTTCAGCTGTGGGTAAAGGTTCACTAATGTAAACCTGGCATAGCTGGGAGAGAAGTTGTCTTTCCTAAGACTGTTAGGAGAAGAGAACAGTATTCTTATGAGGAAAGGAAGATTATACAAAAGGGAGAGAAAGACTAGACAAGGGAAACATGTAAATAAGGTAGAGAGCCTACATGACAGAAAACTATCAAAAGAAAAAGTGTAGAATCATAGAATAATTCAGGTTGGAGAAGACCTTTAAGATCATCGAGTCCAACTGTTAATGTAACACTACCAAGTCCACCACTAAACCATGGCTCTAAGCACCATATCTACACATCTTTTAAATACCTGGAGGGATGGTGACTCAACCACTTCCTTGGGCAGCCTGTTCCAATGCTTGAGAATCCCTTCCATGAAGAAATTTTTCCTAATATCCAATTTAATCCTCCCCTGGTGCATCTTGAGGCCATTTCCTCTCGTCCTATCTCCAGCCACCTGACAGAAGAGACCAGCACCCACCTCACTACAACCCCCCTTCAGGGAGTTGTACAGAGCGATAAGGTCTCCCCTCAGCCTCCTCTTCTCCAGGCTAAACAACCCCAGTTGCCTCAGCTGCTCCTCATAAGACTTGTGCTCCAGGCCCTTCACCAACTTGGTTGCCCTTCTCTGGACACGCTCCGGCACCTCAATGTCTTTCCTGTAGTGAGGGTCCCAAAACTGGACACAGTACTCGAGGTGTGGCCTCACCAGTGCCAGGTACTGGGGAACAATCACCTCCCTGCTCCTCCTGGCCACACTGTTTCTGATACAGGCCAGGATGCCGTTGGCCTTCTTGGCCACCTGGGCACACTGCTGGCTCACATTCAGCCGGCTGTCAACCAGCACTCCCAGGTCTTTTTCCACCAGACAGCTTTCCAGCCACTCTTCCCCAAGCCTGTAGCGCTGCATGGGGTTGTTGTGACCCAAGTGCAGGACCCGGCACTTGGCCTTGTTGAACCTCATACAATTGGCCTTGGCCCATCAATCCAGCCTGTCCAGATCCCTCTGTAGAGCCTTCCTACCCTCAAGCAGATCAACCCTCCCTCCCAACTTGGTGTCATCTGCAAACTCACTGAGGGTGCACTCGATCCCCTCGTCCAGATCACTGATAAAGATATTAAAGAGAACTTGCCCCAAAACTGAGCCCTGGGGAACACCACTTGTGACCCACCGCCAACTGGGGTTAACTCCATTCACCACAATTCTTTGGGCAAGGCCATCCAGCAAGTTTTTTACCCAGCAAAGCATACACCTGTCCAAGCCATGAGCAGCCAGTTTCTCGAGGAGAATGCAGTGGGAAATGGTATCAAAGGCTTTACTAAAGTCTAGTTAGACAATATCCACAGCCTTTCCCTCATCCATTAAGCATGCCACCTTGTCATAAAAGGAGATCAGGTTGGTCAAGCAGGACCTGCCTTTCATAAACCTACCCTGACTGGGCCTCAGCGCCTGGTTGTCCTGTATGTGCTGTGCGATGGCACTCAAGATGATCTGCTCCATAACCTTCCCCAGCATCAAGGTCAGGCTGACAGGCCTGTAGTTCCCTGGATCCTCCTTCCAGCCCTTCTTGTAGATGGGCATCACATTTGCTAACCTCTAGTCAACTGGGACCTCCCTGGTTAGCCAGGACTGCTGACAAATGATGGAAAGTAGCTTTGGCGAGCACTTCCGCCAGCGCCCTCGGTACTCTTGGGTGGATTCCACCTGGCCCCGTAGACTTGTGTGCGTCTAAGTGGTGTAGCAGTTTGCTAACCATTTCCCCTTGGATTATAGGGGCTTCATTCTGCTCCCCGTCCCTGCCTTCCAGCTCAGGGGGCTGGGTGCCCCAAGTACAATTGGTCTTACTATTAAAGACTGAGGCAAAGAAGGCATTAAGTACCTCAGCCCTTTCTTCATCCCTTGTCACTATGTTTGGCCCCGCATCCAATAAGGATGGAGATTCTCCTTAACTCTCCTTCTGTTGCTAATGTATTTATAGAAACAATTTAAATTGTATTTTATGGCAGATGAAGTGTTAGTTGGGCCTTGGCCCTTCTAATTTTCTCCCTGCATAACCTCACAACATCCTTGTAGTCCTCCTGAGTTGCCTGCCCCTTCTTCCAAAGGTCATAAACTCTCTTCTTTTTTCCCCAAGTTTCAGCCAAAGCTCTCGGTTCAGCCAGGCTGGTCTTCTTCCCTGCTGTCTTGTCTTTTAGCACATGGGGAAGGCCTGCTCCTGTGCCTTTAAGATTTCCTTCTTGAAGAATGTGCAGCCTTCCTGGACTCCTTTGCCCTTCAGGACTGCCTCCCAAGTGACTCTGTCAACCAAGCTCCTAAACAGAACAAAGTCTGCCTGCTGGAAGTCCAGGGTAGCAGCTCTGCTAAACCCCCTCCTTACTTCAAGAATCAAAAACTCTATCATTTCATGATCGCTGTGCCCAACATGGCCTCCAACTGTCACATCACCCGCAAGTCCTCCTCTGTTCACAAACAACAGGTCCAGTGGGGTGCCTTCCCTAGTTGGCTCCCTCACCAACTGTGTCAGGGAGTTATCCTCCACACATGCCAGGAACCTCCCAGACTGTCTCCTCTCCACTGTATGGTATTTCCAGCAGACATCTGGTAAGTTGAAGTCCCCCACGAGAACAAGGGCTTGTGATTATGAGACTTCTCCCAGCTGCTTACAGAATATTTTGTCTGCCTCTTCATCCTGGTTGGGTGGTCTATAACAGCCTCCCACTATGATATCTGCCTTTAAAGTAAAAACTTGAAAAGAGCAATGAAAGAGAAGAAGAAGAAGAAGAAGAAGAAGAAGAAGAAGAAGAAGAAGAAGAAGAAGAAGAAGAAGATCTGCAAAAGAACGTGTTCATAAACAATGATTTTGTGATTACCGATACTGGCAGATCTAAAAGCAATTTATCTGACATATCTAGCTGAGCAATTACTGCAGGCAAATTCTTCGCAATTATGTGCTTGAATTTGACATCAAATTTGACTTGATTTTTTAAAAAACTGTTGGGTAAATTTAGGGAGTGAATTATTTACTCATCAGTTCAGCTTCCACCAGAACTGACAGTACTGTAGTGTTCAGTAAATAATCACATGAATCTTTCTCACAAGGACTCTCTTGCTATTAACAACATACAGGCCATGTGTGTACCTGAAAGGCAACTTCTCTAATATACTTAGTCCAAAGAGTCACTTGTATTTAAACATGGGTAGAATGATCAGCAAAGCTTAGCCTATAGTGTGATGCAGTTTGAAGGGGTTTATCCAGCAGTTCTCAAGGGGAACTGGTCAATCTGGCTGCTCACTCTTAGATACTTTGCCAGTCTGTCATGGTAGTTCTGAAAGAAAAACAACAGAGATGTTTTTTAATAAGACTTGTGGTAGTGGGGGCAGAGAACTGTTAATAATAAGAGGGAAGAGTAGATGCAATTGGACAGAAGGACAAAGGGTGGTAGGCTGTTTCCAAACCTCAGGAGTGTAACACTGAACCTGTGTTTTGAGCTCTATCACTGTTTAACAAATGGCAAATAACAAGGTGACAACTTGCAAATGCCATCTCACACAGACACTATCTTTAATTTTAGTCTGGATGTTGTCCAAGTTTGAAAAAGAAGAAGACAATGTATTTCAGAAGAACATTATCCTGCCTTGTGCATTTAGTATTCTGTAAGGGTTTTTTTCCTAATTATCTCTATTCTTGGTATGCTTTTGCAGTTCAAGCCCCTTTGGCTAGTGAATCTGCAAATAAACAAAGGCTTCTATCTGAAGCCAGAGGTTCCTGGATGCCTCGCAGAAGTGTTTTCATCCCAGCTGTCACACTGTGCAGTTGCCAAAATCTGTTGTGACAAATCACAGCTCTGAAGGTAGATTAGCAGGCATTTATCATCTTTGTTTGTGACAAAGAAAATGCAAATGTAGCTTAGCTTATTGTTTGTTTCACTGAATCCTACTCTCCTAAGGTGCATCACTTAAATCTTTTTGGTTTCACCCTCCCCATAATTTCACAGAACAAACATGAATAGAGCTTGTACAGAAATAACATTGTAAAAGCATAGCTTTCAGTTTGGATGATTTTCTGGGGTCAGAAATTGGACCTTCTTTTGCTGAAAAGTGGGATTAGATCAGTTGCTTATTTCTGGATCATCATTCCCCCCCTCCCCCAAATAACTCTTGTTCTTTTTGAATCTAAAATAATAATAATAATTTAAAAATTGCATCAAAATGTTGGATAAGGAGCCACCCTTCCTTGTGAATAGATAGAAGAAACAGTATAACTCTTTTTTTGAAGTAATAGAACTGAGCAAATATGACCTAACTCCCAAAACACAGGCCATATGTATGCTGAGTGGAAGCTGAACTATGTAGGAGATGGTTTTCACTAGAGACTAAATGCAGCTGCAGGGCATAGGTACCAGACAGTAGAGGACTCTGGGTGTATGAGTCTGTATATGAGAAAAAGCAGACAGAAAGAAGTAGCCAAAACCTAAAAATGTAGCTAGAAATATGTTAAGAACATAATCCTGAAAAAAATGGAGTAAGAAGTAGGAGTAAAATAAGAATTTTGAGGCAGACTGTGTACATTCTCTATAACTAGGATGGCATCAAACAACATGTTCAGTCATTGATTTTTTCTCCAAACAGAAGCAACCCATAAGGCTCCAAAACTGACTCATCTTTTGTGTCAAAAAGGATAACAATATGCTGATTAGTTGGTATTTCCTTCCAATTGAATTACATGTCTCTGAGAAAACACCAAAAAAATATGCATTCTACTCTTGTTCTGCCTACTTCTGATGGGGCTTATTACAGAAGATGAAAAATAACTGAAAAAGATCATGACTGACATTTGTCATTTTTTGACTGACATTTATGCCATTCTTTCCACATATGGAGCAATATGTGCAGTAGAAAAAGGCTCTTGCTGTTTATTAAGCATTTTTCTTACATATATTCCTACATATTTATTTAAAAAGACAAGGCTGAAGGAATGCATCCTGTTGTTTTAGGTGCAGAGAATGATCCTTATAGAGTGGGTTTATTTTATGGTGTTGAGCCAAGCTCAACAAAGTTTTGCCTCCTGCTAGTATTAGACTGTGCCTCATTACAGAATCTGTTATTCTGGAGATAGTTACCACCCAGAGATTTAGACCAGTGTTTTTTTAATCTTTTAAAAAAATGTTCAGACTCTACACAATTTTCCAGTGGAGGTATAAAAACCCTGTATAGTTAATTTGCATTTCGTAGATACTTTTTGTGACCCTTTAAAAGTAATGCATGGACTCCCCTTCATGATCTGTGGCTAGAAAGTTTATGTCCACTGCTTTGGCTATGATGACTGAAGAAATATCACACATGAATAACAGATAAGATGTAAAACTTCAGTTTGCTTGAATCATTTGTATTTAAGAAAGTTAAAATCTTGCCCATTTTTTAGAATAAACATTCTTCTCAAGTCAGCACATTTTTCACCGGCTTTTCATCTGCACTTGCAGACATGTGAAAAGAAGAATGTAGTTCCATGTATCAAATTCTTTTCTACAAATGAGGATGAGCCATATAATTTATAAACACAATAAGAGCAAACAGCCCACTGTATCAAAACAACTAATTGCCAGAGGCAGACTTCATACTGTATTCTGTGGGAAAATAGTGTTTGCATTTCCCATAAAACAAAAGATGACATCTTCCTAATTCAAAATCAGTGGCAACTCTGCCTTTGATTTTATTTGGAATTCCCTCCTGTGCATGCCACCATCCATTTCCACAATGTTGGTGGGATACTGAAGAGGCAGTCTGCTTTCAAACTTGTAATATAAAAATAATGAGAATCAAATTCTGTTCCCTCCATGTAAATACGGAAGGGGTCACCTGGAGCCACTAAATTATTAAGGGCTAATATGAGTGTAAGTGAAAGTGGGATCTAGCGTAGGATTTTTTTTACTATAGAAAGTGCATTCTTCCTTGCAGCTGTTGGGTGATATGGGGGGGTAGTATGAACATTTGGTGAATTAATTCATAATGTGCAATAGCTGCTAAAGTATGTGAAAGATCCTCACAAGTGAAAGATGGAAGAAGTCAGAGTTGTTCTGATCTTCTCTTGCACAAGTCTTTGAGAGGTAGTTTATGCTTCTGCAAGCAATGTTCAGTATACCACATACCACATTAGTTCTATAATAGTAAATGGCTGTGGTACTAAGCACACATTACAATTTCTGCAAGAGTCAAACAGAAATTTCTTTGCTCCTTAAAAATGTTCTCTAGGTCCACACAGTTTTCAAGGAGTTTCCTCGTTGTTGTTTGGTGTGATAACAGCTGTAGTTCTTCTGCTCTCCCTTTCTGCTGTCACTTGCTCTGTATTTGGGAGGAAGTTTTAGGGAGTCAAGGCATGGCTGCTGCCACCCTAAGATTGTCCAGCATAAGAGCAAAAGAACAGTCTTCTGCAGCAGGATGCTTCCTCTCCATCTCCCTCTTCTCTCCTCCAATTCAGCTGCTGATTAGCCTCCCTAAGATTTTCATAATAGTTTTTTACTCATTGTAATAGCTTTGTGACATAGGAAGAGCTTTTTAGGTACGGGTATCCTAAAAACTTCTAGCAGTATCGCTCTACATTTACATGAGGCCCCAAGGAAGAATTTAACCAGCTGAGAAGTAAGTTTTCCATTCACATATTTAAGGTGCGAAGAAGCGCACAACACATTTTACTACACAGTTGCTATGAAACAGAGACCTACAACTCTACATAGCAGCTGTTGTCTGTAAGGTGAAAATACATCCTTTATTTCTCCTTTAGACAGTAGACAAGCTATTTTCAGTGTTTAATCAATATGAACGTAGTAACCAGACTTTTAAGCTTTTCTTAGCCTGTTGGTGTACTCACTGTGAGTGTCAAATTAATCACATCAGATGAAACAGAAAAACTGGTTTTTTTCAAAGCTGGTTATTTTTTTTTTTCTGTTTATTTACATATCCTAAATATACCTTTTGGTTTGCTGGCTCCAAAATTCCTCTTACACATCTAAAAGGTCTATTTCTTAGAAAACTTGCCCTATTAAGTTGGTCAGTATAGACAACGTTTCTTCTGTAGCCTTGGAGGACCTTTAGAACATAGCATATGAGTCAACCCACCTGCATCAGTTTTAAACACTAAAGCAGCATCAACATCCCATCCTCCATGGTACAGTTGGTTCGTGCTGACAGGTAAGAGATGAGGTTTTTTGCTGCCTTTGGTCAGGATCTCTGTGCATTTTATGACATTAAGAGAGGGTATGTTCTTTTCACTTGAAGCATCCACCCATTTCCTAAGCCATCATCCCACGAACGTTTGTATGACCTACAGATGCATGACTTCCTCCACCCACTGGAAACTCTCCACAAGCCCCACTTCATCGGAATTCCAGCCTAGGAAATTTAAGGGAGATTTAAAGAAGATTATACGTTGACTCTTGAATTTCATAAGCATAAGAACTGTATTCACCTGAAATAAGCCCTTCATAGAGAATGTTTTCAAGCACTTTGCAACAGGAAAACTATTAAGGTGTTCAACGTGATTTATTATTAATTGTGCTATATAGCACAGACAGTTTCAGGCTATATTTACTACCATAATATCTGCATTATAAAATAGCGAGATGATTCTGTACTTCATGGAGAAACGTATGAAATGAAGAAAATTCTAAATTTAGAAGAACAGATTGGGTAATAGAACAGGAAAATTACCAAACATATATTTACTTACCACTCTCTATACTTTTCTTAATGAGCAGAAGAAATCAGAGAAAAAAGCTCTGTCTTACCAAAAATTATTCTCTTTAGGTAGGGTGTTATTGCATGAATGATACTATCCTACATGCCATGAGCAATCTATTAATCTAGTTCTTCTTGAAAGTGGGCACATATAACTCCTCATCAGCACTTCCCAGCTTAGGCAGGAAAGAGGAAGACCTTGTTTCTTGTTCTGCTAGTGAATTTTTTACATTAGAAGATCTTTAATTAGATCCATGAGTAATGTATTTGGGCAATATTGTAGGATTGCAACTCAAAGCTGTGCCTAAGCCCTGAGGATAAGAAATCATAGCTGTAATCTGCTTATAATTTGGGAACTGGAGACCCACGTCCATAGCACCACTGAGGCAGCAGGGCTTCCCTATCACAGCAAAATGAGCTGTGATTCCGCCCTTGTCCATGTCCCTTCCAGCATTCCTCACCCTGGGCTTCCAGGATAACCTCCAAGGACAATGTTTCCCGTTGCCTGTGACAGGTCAGGTCACTAGTAAAGGCTTTTAGTGTTTTCACTCATGAGAATAAATGAGATACAGCCCTTGTTAGCTGTATGTCTAACAAATCATGGAGGTATAAACCTTTGCAGAACTGGCAGATAGTGTAAGAGCTAAAAGGCTCAACTACAGGAAACATTTATTGTAAAGCTAAGAGCTGACCAGCGGTACTTCATGAAGAGCTGTCTAGAAGGAATTGACAAAACAGCAGAGCCATAAACAAGTATAACAGCTGAATCCAGTATTTCATTGCTGCACCTGAAGACATTGTAAAATAAACCGTATTGCTATGGCACTGAATTTTCTTAGGAGTGAAATACCATTTCTGTATTCATTTTTCCTTTTTAATATTTTTTTTAATGTGTTTCAAGCTTCCTTCTTTTTGTTCCCAGTTTGGCAGCTCCCAGATGACAGCATAAATATGCATTTATCTTTAAAATTCAGTTAAAAATTCAAAACATGCAAGATACTGCTTTAAAGTATGTAATCTGGTATGTGAGAACATCTCTTCAAGCTTCACAGGTATTTTCTTCAGCAGGAAAAATAAAATCCACAAGGACTTGTCCTGTTGTGGAACATTTGACAGCTTGCATTGGTAGTGGAGAGGTAAAGACAGTAAAAGATGATCCAGAAGCTGGTACTGAAAATGGTACATAATTTGAGTCACTCTAATTTTTGTAAAACCAAGTTGAACTCTTTTTTTTGTCCAACTAACCTTCAGACAGTGTTTATTTTTACCATGTGAAAAACGGAATATTATATGAATGCACAGGCTTTTCATAAAAAACTTAAGTAAAAAGCCAGCATGGGCTTAGCAAATCATGTAGTGCAACTGAATAGGACATCTTTTTAAATATGTGTGAAATAAAACATATTAGTAACATAGTTGGCAATTAGTCACTTCTTGAATACCTAAAGCATGGGAGGTAAGACTTAGAGAAATATCTATTATTCTTCAGGAAAATGACTAGTATTTTCAGTTAAAAGCAGTGCCACTTGTCAGTAGACTGCCATGATTTCAGGATGTTTGTAATGGTGAAAGTCAACACTTTGTGATGGTTTCTGTTCCAGTGGCTGGCACACTGATCATCCCCTTGAAACACTGAATGCAACAAATTGTACATGGAGTTTTCAATGAAATATTTGACAAAAATTATGTCTAAACTGGTGAAAGTTTCCTCAAGAGTTCCCCAATACATGGTGTAATTTGAGAAAAAACACTCTTGCCGGAAAGGCTGCTTGTAGTTTGGGTTTTCAATGACTGCAGCTATGGGCTTGTTCAAACTTCAACAAGCTTTTACTCTCTCGTTTTAATCCATGATCTGTATCTCCTTTTAGGATCGGTGGAGCTGTGCCAACAGTCTTCTCCTATTTTTCGGAAGTGCTTGCTCGGGAGAAACGAGGCGAGCACCTGAGTTGGCTCTGTATGTTTTGGATGATTGGCGGCATCTACGCTTCTGCAATGGCTTGGGCAATAATTCCTCATTATGGTAAGAAAAACATCTTGTCATTTGTAGTTCTTCTAGTATGAAGGTATAGTTTAAATTGGGGACTTCTGTCTGTACTCAAAATACTGACCCTGTTATTAACAAAAAAAATTATTCCTTTTGGTGGAAATAATGAGAATAGGTTGTACCCTGAATAAAAAGCAATATATTAAAAGGTGCAAAAATTAGCCAATTCCCATGTTTAGTTAGATCCTTTAGATTAGTGAAAACCTGGACACATGAAAATATAATTGGAGTTATTGTTGAATCTGAAGAAAATAGGTGATATATAGACTTACATCAGAGAAAATAAATTTAAAATTGCTGGATGTCAAATTTGTGCTTGTTTTGTTTATTCAATACAGAGATAAAATGTCAATTATACATTCTTGAGAAAGAAGAGTAAGGACTATATTAATGTTTGCAGCACTAGTTCTGAATATAAAGCTGTGCTGAATGTTTCATTCTTAGTAGATGTTTTTAGTGGTGTAGAGATAAAGAAATTGAACAGAGTGCACTTAAATGCTGTAGGGGTGAATGAGGGCAAATAAGACAGAAAGCTTGCAACGGCTGAGGTTATAGACACACGCAATATAAGCCACTTTGTGAAAGTGCTTTTTACTGCCCTGACATGGTTAAACATTATGTGGAGCTACAGATTCAATTCTTAGTCTCTTGGGCTTGCCTTTTAGAAGAGTTAAGTAAGTGCTCACAGGTCTCCAGGGTTGCTGAGACTGCTCAGAGGTTCTTAAATATCAGCCTCTGCAAGCACTTCTCCCTGGCACTCCTCAAGACAAGTAAAGCAGTGTTGTGAGTTAGCTGGCATCCAAAGCAGCTTTCTTTAGCCAAGCAATGAGGTTTATCGCAGTTGGATAGTGAAAGAGAGGACAACTTCATAAAGTTTGCCCAAAGCAATTGGAACATTTAACAAGCAGTAATGTCCAGAAATAAATTATAATCATGCAGACTAATCAAATATCTAGACTGTTGCATTAAAATTAATTTTAGAGTCCAGTAATGCAACCTGAATCTATGTCTTCAACCTTGCATTTTGGCTTTGAATTGCTGGAATCAAAGAGAGGAATTTTTGCTGACAAGACACAATGTGGATAATTTTTTTTGTTTTCCAATTAGTAAATTGCTCTGGATGGCAAGTACTTTTTGCTTTCCTATGGATTTTTATTGTCTTTATCTTTCAGTAGATGATGCAAACATTATGACAGACTGATTTATATAGGTTGTCTAATTTCATTGTAGATTTTATAAATAACTCAATAACCTTTACTGAGGTGCTTTTAAAATGTCACATGGCAGTATATCTCAATGAATAATAATACACTTCCTTATACCCAAGCAGTGGCACTAGAGGGAAAAGAATATCAGCAGCTGAAAGCTGTGCCACACTGATTTTTTTTGTGTGTGCTTCTGCAAAAATATTTATGAAATCACTTAGGACAAAAGAATGTAAAAAAACAATTTTAAAAACAGTATTCTTCAGTGTTAGCCATATAAATCACTCCCCTTGCAGTATATTAAGGAAAGTTGTAATAGCCAAAAAGAAGGCTAAAAAGCAAGCTATAAACAACAGAAACAATCCTTTCTCACAGGAAAAGAAGTGAGTTTACACATCATTTTGGCAAAATTAAACAGAATGTGTTTATGGGTTTTGATGAGGTCTTAAAATTGTCTTCACTTTAAATCAGACTTTTTTCGTTACGTTGTGGAGTTTAAAACCCCAGTCTTAGTTCCTAGTACAAATGTGGAATCACCCCAGCTCAGGACCAGGGGCAAACTGCTTCATTGTCACGATGCTGTGCCAAGCTCTCAGGCATTGCTGTGGGCTCCCGGGACAAACCCTGCACCGGCACTCAGGAGGGCACAGTCACAGACTGCTGTACCCTCCTGGAAACACTCTAGGTCAGGCAAATACCAGTGCAGGGTCTCTGCACCATTTGTATCACGTGTGTTCATGAGGAGGCTTTTGCAGTGGTATTTTCTCTTTTACAATTTCTACATGGCTTCCATGGAATTATTTTGCCAGAATTAAGCAAATATACAGATTTTTCTCACTTCCAGTCCTTCTCATCATTCACATCTCCACTCACCAGAAAGCAAAACATAATTAGAAACAAAGCAGTCCACCCACTTCTAAGCCTTATTTATATAGTGCATAGGGATTTCTGAGCTCTCTCTTTCTCACATAAGGAGTAAACAGAGTTGATTTTCCCACCTAAACTCAGAAGTTACTCAATGGCAGTGAATGACGTTGCATCTGTTGAAAAGCAATAAACTGCCATTGAGCATGAGTGGAATTATTCTTACATGAATAGAAAAATACCAGGCCAACAGAGTACAATAATTTCATAGATTTTTTTTCCCTCCCTCTTTTACAAATGTATTCCTTTCATTTGTACTGCCTCTTATATAAGCCACTTTAAAAAGTCCTAGATTCACAGCCGATATACATTATCTAGCCCAAGGCAGCCAGTGAAGCTATCTATACAAGTTTACCAATTGAACATTTAGCTCTTTCTCTGAGAAAACAAAGATTACATTCTCTATATGTAACAGTTTATCTCTGTTTCTGTTGAAGCAGCACAGGAGTGTCTGAAACCTGAGTAATGCTCTGAAACACAAAATAAAGGGAAGCTAACAGTTGCCTTGGCATCAGTATGTTGTTAAGAGAGGAATCAGCATGATGTAGTGCTGCAGTGACCACATACAGAAAGGCTAATATCATCTGGAAGACAAACATCTCTGTCTCAGGGTTTCTTGAACTCTATAGCTGTTGGCTTTTGTTTAAAAATTTAAAATGGATGTAGATTTGTTCAGCATCTCTGAAAGAGGAGTGCAGGTCATGGAGAAGCTACCAGAAGAAACATCTGCAGAGCAGTGCTTCTAATTGCTGCCGATTAACAAAGTCCCAGATTAGGCAGCTACAAAGAAATTGCTTTATGAACTACTTAGATGAGGCTGGATAGGAAAGATAATTACCATTTTATAAATCATTTTGCAAGTGCAACTTTAAATTTAGCATCAAGTTTCAAGGTAGATTAGTTCAAAGACAGTCAAATGCATCAAATGTGTATTATAATGTTCTTTAAAATATTCATTTTCAAATAACAAAAAAACTTAGGAGTGAGAAATTACATTTTGGTTTAAAACCCCGATAGTGATATATTACCATCTTGTTATACCAAGTTTATGTATTAGTTTGAGGATAGGAATCAAAAAGAATTATGCAAGTTGTTCTAGCCATTTTAACTCTCTAATAAAAAAAAAAAAGTTATAAAATTATCAGTTAAAAAAAAAAAAAGTTGCCTGCCATACACATGTGTTATTTTAAGAATCAGTCTCAATTTTTATTGTACCATATCTCCAAACTAAAAATCAGGGGAAGCTGGATAAGGATTTCAGTGTACTTAACCTATCAGTTTGGGCATTCTGTGTGGTTTTATGTTTTGCATATATGATGTACACAAGCCTTTTCTGGCTTCATAAACTACATAAAGACCTTCTGAAATTTGAAACATTCCCTGGAGTATTTTGCTTAGTGACAAACAAATATTGACCTCACTGATTTGTAAATCTTACTCCTGAACAAGAAGGGGTACACATGGCTGAAAAGAAATCAGACTGTAAGGCAGAAGACAGGATGGTGCAGGTGTCCAGGCTGCTACAGCATAAACTGCACTTGAAATCTGAAGTTTTCCCCATACTCTAACCCCCCACTTCTGGTATTTACCAGGGGACAGAGGAGACAACCATGTCAAACAGCTTTAGTGAACAAATCCCCATGGCATGATCAGAGGCAGAAACATTACTTCCATATATATCCATCAAATTCCAATTAAATTAGGCTAGATTAGTCACTAAAAGACTACAAAATTACAGAATCAAGGAAATAGGAAACATACTACTTTCTAACACACTCAATGCATAAAGCAGAGTTAAGTCTTTAGTCTAAACATTTTATTCAGAGCAGTATAATCACATTGCATAACAGATCTTTGTCTAAACTATTCATTTTTCATCAGTAATGTCTTTTTTCCACCTAACAGAGGACCAGTTACTTGTGTTCATAAGAAAGGTATTTAGCACCATTCAGGGAACACAAATTTGGAGGAGAAAGAAGCGGAATAAGAAATCTAAGGAAAAGCATTCAGTTTCAGAATTGAACATTTCCTGCCTAGCTGTAATTTGTCTCTCTAGGTGCAAGTGGAAAGTACTAACTTGTTTGACGTTCTAGCAGATTTTTTCATTGCATCTGCAAACAGCTGGTATTTTGTCCTGTGACTGAAAGAGGACAAGTTACAAATGATAATTCTACTCCAGTCTTCAGAATTTTACTGAAGTAAAGAAAGCCCTTTTTTTCTGAATTTTTTTTTTTTTTTTTTTTTTTTTTTTTTAAGAATAACTCTTTACGGTAACATAGAACTTAAAAATCCAGGCGTGGAAGTGTCCAAACAATGGACTCATACTTGACTTGCGAAACATAGTATTTAAAAGATTACTGGTTCCTTCTATTTTTAAAATGTATAATTATGTTTGCTACTGGAAATTTTGTATTGTTTTCCTCGTTTGTAAAATATATTTGCTCCTACTTTTCTCTGAAGATCTTCGCCTTTTACTTTCTCCTGCCAATATTCTTGAATGAGTTTAAATGACAGAAACTGGGGCTTAGTTTAGATAGGAAAGAAGTTAAGTTTTAAATACAGATGTAATAAATTACTAACATAAACTGCCAAATGCAGTTACAGAATCTCCATCACTGGAGGTTTTTAAGGGCACATCAAATCACAGCCTGTCCTCAATAGTTTAGGACCACGCTAAATTCACCAAACCTACTACTGGAGGCCTGTTGCCCATTCTTAATTCTACTTTCTGTAAGTAGATAAGTCTTTCCATAGGCACAGGAGTCCATAAATGGCTTCTATTTCTGCCCAAGTGTAATTGTGATTAGAGTGGACCAATCGGGTTTTCTTTTGAGTCAGTGACTTGCAAAGTGGCCTGAAAAACATTTCTCAGTTTGAGCAGAAGATTGTTGTGGTAAAGCAGATCAATTTGCCTGAAGAAATTAACTTTACTGGCAATCAAAAAGATCTTTCTATCACCTTTTCGGTAGGTGGCTCAAGAGTAATTTCTGTAGTATTTTCTATTGTCATGTTTGCTTTGTTCTTGTGTCGTCCAGTTGGAGATAAAAAAGGTAAACATAACTTCAAAACTGCAATAAAATGCCCTTCTGTATGAAGCCATCATGAACTATACTGTAGTAAAATAGGCAAGGAGGTAAGCAGAGCTGCATGCAGCAGCTATGCAGATGAGGAGATGGAGAGCTACTGGCTCACTTTGCAACTCAGAGCATGTACAGCACCAGGCGGTGTTAATGGAGGAGTTAATCTCTCAGCCTTCAGCAGACTAAATTGAGAACATGATGGACTAAAACTGTTCAGTAGCAATGAAGGCAGAAAAACTTCTAACTCTCGTAGTCTATCTTTTTTTGTTGGTCTAAAGGGTTTCTCAGTGGCACATGGCAACAGCAGTATTGGGATAAAAAATCCTATGCCAATGCTATGTATTAACAGTGGGGTTATAGGGCATGGTGAGTACTTGATTAGCAATAAAAGCAGAAGGATCTTAGGAGCCATCCATCTTCCAGCACTTCTGATGAGCAGAACTGGATCCATCTGAGCGGTGGGAGCTGCAAGTGTGGATGTACAAAGATTTCAGTCTAGTCTGCTGGTCTCCTCCCGTTACAAGGAGACAGGGGTTTATCGAATTAGCAAAGTGGAGTCAAAAGGTTGCACTCTTCTGTGGTCATGATTATTCCAAGATGAATGCCATGAAACAATTGTTCTCCAGTACATAAATGTTACGTGGTATATGTTTTGGACAATATAAGAAAAAAGTGGAGTTTTTTCTGTCTGTCAGCATTTATTTTTGTAGAAATGGAAAGGTTAATGAATGGCTTTGTCAGTAAGATGAAAGATTAGAAGCCAGGGGTTTTTAGCTAGCAGCTTGTATAGGCTACATTTTTTTCAACAGTAACCCATGAACTTGGGTATCTCAAAGTCTAGGTCTGGGTTGTACCCAGATGGGTATAGAAAATTCTTGACTACTTTGAAAAATTAGGGGTTTAACCTCATTATTAGTTGTTTGTAAAAAAAAACCACGATTACTTTCTTGAGATTGCACAGATTAATATCTGTACAGCATCTTTAGACACAATTTGGCTGCACAAATCTATAAGTTTCGAAGTGTCAAAGTTGATGGTGATGCTGTAAATAAGTGTCTGTTACTTTTACAGGTATCGCTGCATTTCAAATACTTCTTATAGTGATTTTAAATTCTGGAATGTGTGTTAGAGGTGGGTCTGAACACCAGAGGAACAGCTTGATTTCACTCATGGCTATTTCATCAGCTGCTCCCAGCGTTTCCTCAGCGGTGAGGTTCTCAGCAGCTTATAAAAGTATTATAAATCATGGTTTCATCTCAGGGAAAGGGTCACCAAGTTCCTTCTTCCACCCTTCCTTTGCTGTAGTCCCCAGAGGGGAATTTGGCTATCTCTGATGCAGTGCACCCATCCAATCAAAAGACTGGGATGCGCTTACATGATTTACACTAAAAAGAGCCACACTTGACTGATTTCTCATTGCTGTATCACTGCGGTGACTGTGCCCAAACAACCAGGGAAAGAAATTATACTCAGTAGTCGTATCTAGAGAGAAGATTTACTGCAGTTCCTTGTACGTCAATACCGGATTAATGTGAGTTGGAAATAGGAAAAACAGTTATGTTATGGCTGTTTGATTTCCTTGTTCGAAGTTGCAACATGCTGAAATAGGATGCCATCAATTGTTTAGACATCCAAGAGGTGCATCAGTGATGTCTTCTTTAATCTTGCAGAAAGCAAATACGAGAAAAGCATGATTAGCTTCAAAGGGAAAAGGGATAAACGGCTTACTGATGATAAGACAAAAAGTAATGAGCTGAAATTTCTGTAAAGGGGAGGTAGTATAGATAATGAAAAATACTTTCTAGTGGCGTGTTAGTTAAACATCTGAATAAAACTGCTATGGAAGTAGTGAAATCTCAGTCACTGTAAGTCTTTAAGAACACCTTTTGAGAATATTGTAGGTGCCATTGTTGATTCTGATTTGGAGCAAGTAGATACACTGGGTGCCCCCTCAAGGTCCCATCCATCCCTGTCCTCAGGGAACTATTAAACAGATCCTGTTGCTCCAGAGGATGCTGGGGTAGGCCAGAAAAGAGCAAATGAAGAAAACCAAGACAAAAGGAGGAAAGAACTTCAGAAATTAGAAGGGGGGGGGGGGGGGGGGGGGCGGAGAAAAAGGAGCAGCCTTGGACATTCCCAGCACATGTAGAAAAATGCCTGCCTATCAAACTGTTGTAGCTGGTAGCTCCAAAGGGGCTTTGGAGCAGAGAAGGTTTCTCTGCTGAATAACCTTGCAGTGGTAGAAAGAGAAATGAAAAAGTCAATCCTTATCTAATCTTGAAAATTCTGGACTCTCTATTTAAAGAACATTATTTTTCTTATTTTTCTCAAACCTTTCCCTAACACTCTGACTTTTCATGGTGGTTCAGAACAAATCCAAGCCATGGCAGCAGCTGTTTTGGAAAAATCTGAGCCCAAGGCTCCATTTTCTATTACACACTAGCTTCTGTTCTCTTCAGAACATCTCTGAATTTATTAGTTGTCCAGAACAAAGAGAGATGCCAAAGAAGATGGCCTGGGGAAGAGCTGCATGTGTCTTTTCTCAGTTGTAAAAAGCCCATAAATGCACTAATAAATCTGCAGAATTTAAAATCAATATAATCTTTTTTTGTTGTTGTTGTTAATTTGGAGGAAACATTTGATCCAAATATTAAAACCAAGAGCAGCTCTTCATTTTTGCCTTCTCCATACAATTGCCTTTCTGATGCATCTTCTGTCTTCAGAATGCATGAATCTATGGATACCTTAACCAATGAAAAATACTGTTTGAGATTTAAAAGAAGTTGGAGCTTTGTTAAGGTTGAACCTGCATTTGCTATGAGACTGTCATGCTGAACAAATGGAATAGATCAGACATAAAGGCATCTACTACATAATGCAACATCTGTTGATCTATTTTGCATTCCACTAAGAGGCAAAATGATCCCTAATGTGCTATGCTTCCCCCCATACTTAGTACACTTCCATTAATTTGGTATTCTGCAGGCTGGAGCTATATCTATACTTTTTAAATCCGAGTTAATTAAAGTGGGTATGAGGCAGTTTTAATGTTAACTTATCAACTCCTACTCATGAATTGTTCTTCACTTGAAATAATCCTATGAAATTAGATTATACTGAATTTATATACTTTAAAAAAATCTTCATCTTTAGGAACAAGAAGAATGACACAACACAGCAGAATTTAGAACAGCTGCTTATGCAAATCCAGCTAGGAAAGCAAAACAAATCACTTTGTTTATCAGTTTTCTATTTTCTGTGCCCTAATGCAGGGTTTGATATGGTCATTTAAATGTTTATATTTGTAAGCTTTAGAAGCTTAAGTAGCTTTTAGCACATCTACTTAACGAGGACTAAAGATGCTCATTAGTGAGCTTCAAATATAACCTTCTCCTGGGCTCTTTGGGTTGACTGTGAAAGAGAAAATTTGTTTATTGAGAGGTTCAGTAAGAAACTAGCAAATTGTTTTGTGAGCAAAGTTATGAGGCCCACTTTCCTAGGGGTTTCTGTCAATGTCCCTGACATTCTGCCTAACCCTTTTCTCTCCTACCTTCCCCTATATTTCTTACAAGGCACCATGGCACTACTTTAAGTTTCTCCTTGCTTTTTCCAGATTCCTTTCTGCTCTAGTCTCTACAGTTACCCTTTTTTGTCCCCAGCACTGTGCAATAAGAAACACTCAGCTTCCCACACCCTCACCATGCTGCTCCCTGCTGAGTTACAGCCCTGCTCCAGTCTAGCTGCTGTCAGGGAGAAGGCAACGTGTTTTGGCTTGGGTCGGACTGGTGCCAGGGGCAATGATTGGCACGGCCAGGGCCTGGTCCCAGTCCCCAGGCTGGCTGCAGCATCCCTGAGACACCACTGACTTCCCCTGCCTTTTCCTCTGTCCTCTGATGGGCTATCTCCCCTCTGTCTGGGCAGTGCATTTCACAACGCTTTGGGGAATGTGATTATCTTTGAGACTGTATCTTCCTGTCAGATTTGATTGAAGTAGGTCAATGGCTTTAAACGATGCTAGCAGAGGAACTGACAGACAGGTGAACAGACTGTTGCCATAAACATCACTGTCTAATGCCATAAACGTAATTTTCCACAGAAACTATAGTAATAGTCAATCATTCCTATGGCAATAAAACAACAGCAACTCCTCAGCCTTAGTTTTAATGAAAACTCAGTTTCACACAATGAATTGGCCTTGAGTATAAATTAAGAAAAATTATATCCAAGTTAATAAAGCTGCCTTAGACATCTGGCCAGTGGCCATCAGAAATGTCTGCAGTATCAGTCGTAACCCTTGCTTTTCACATCCAGAAACAAATAAGATGTTAATCTGATGAGATTTCTTCTTTGTTCAAATTTTTAATGTTAAAGAGACAAAAAAAGCTTTTGGTTTTGTGATTGGTCTGTAACAGATGAAAAATTCAGGTGATTTGTACAGATGGGAAAAAGAAGAGGTCACTGGTCTTATTCTATGATTATTCAGATACATAATATATTCATTTTCTCTGGAACGCAGGTACAACAGTACCAATTGGTCGACCACACTTCCATATTGCCTGTCTGGCTTATAAAACTGTCTGCTCTGAAGCAGCTAGTGATTGTCCTTAGAGTAACAGTTTCTTTTTTCACTTCAATAATATATTCTGTCTAAGAATTATATATACAACTGGAATGCCATTTTTCAATTTCCAGTGCAGTTGCTTTTAAAATAAAATCAACATAATCAATTGCAGAATCTCATTGGATTTCTTTTTCAGGAAGTTTGTTTATAAATTTCCTCAAAGAAAAATATTAAGTTACTTTTGAAAATCATGCCTACTTCAGTGAAAGTAATTCCATCAAGGTATATTCAATTATCCATGCATATTTGAGTATCTGAATACAGCACCTGACTATATTCTTTCTGCTCATATTTATACGAGAGGGACATGTACAAATATATGGAAAAAAACTGATCTACCTCCCCTATAGTGTTTGTGTGCTTAATATTCCTAACATGGCTGTATTTTTACAATTTCCAAAGATGCCAGCAGAAAACAGTATAAAATGAGCAATGAGAAACAGCAAGATTTGGTAGTGAGGGCTGTGGGCTGAAGTTTCAGTTCTTGGTCTCCTCTGCTTTGATGCTGGCCGAAGTGAGGACATGCTGTTTCTACCACTCTCTGTTCATCTCTTGCTGTTTGAGTCTGTATTATCTTGTTTCCTTTCTAGTACAGGGGCTATTTGTTTTGGGGCATTGAAAGTTTTGGCCCCTCTCCTAGTTGGTTCCTGAAGGTAGCATGGCCATATAATAAAAAAGCCAGGAATCACGGCTAAAGAGATCAAGGTAAGGATCTTAGATTGTTTTATTTTCCTACAGGAACCTTATGTATTTCAATGTGATATAAGCATCTGATTCATTCATGATATCTGGATATTCTAGACTCTGTAAGGAAGTCATGAAGCTTTACAAAAGGAACAATATAATTTAATGCTCTGTTTATTTAATATATTGTATTTTCCTTGTTCCCTTTGATAATTACATTTCAAACACTATGACTGCCTCTCCACAGGTGAAATCCAATTCCCACCTCCACCACCCCTTGGATAGCTATGGTAGATTATAACTGAAGATCATTAGTACTTTATTTGTGAGTGCAAATAATGTTTATGTTGGAAGTGTTTGACCAAAGTTTGAATTCAAGACTTCTGATCCATGGTTCACAGTATGTACAGAAAAGCTCCATGTATTCAACTGACCATATTTGTTTAATTGACAACTGTTAGATTAGAAGATAATTCTTAGAATGCACATCTGGTCTATTTATTAGATCACATAAACTCCTTGTTTAGTCTATCTGTCTCTCTCTTAGTGATAGGATATTGCTCCTTTTTGTTAAAAAAAAAAAAGAGGCAAATTGAATATCAAAAAAGGAAATGAGACTTAAATCACAGCACTGAAATGCTCATTAAAAAAAAGATTTTTCTTGCAACAACTTTCAAACGAATAAAATATAATAAAGTTAAATTTTGAAAGAGTTTCTTGAATTTCATAGATGTTCTTTTGTTACACCACAGCAGCATGCGAAAGGTAAAACAAATGCATATGACTTGTAAAAGATACGTCCTCTCTGTATTCTTCAGAAAATGTTCCAGTATTTCAATGATTGTATTGTTTGTAAGTTAGGCTAGATAAGAAGGCCCCATTTTCTTTTCATAAACTGCAGTGTTTTATTGTGCCTCTTTCTGATTGTCTTTTTTGATTAATTGCTTTTCTTCTGTTCTTCACCATGA
Source organism: Aquila chrysaetos chrysaetos (assembly GCF_900496995.4). NCBI lineage: Eukaryota > Metazoa > Chordata > Aves > Accipitriformes > Accipitridae > Aquila > Aquila chrysaetos. The sequence goes on from NC_044030.1 coordinate 60,845,727, forward strand.
GCCCAGCATTTAAATATCCGTAGTCCAGATGCGCATAAATCACTGAAAATCCTGGACCAGGACGGAAGCACTTATATTTTCAATTAGCTTCCACATTTAACAGCTGCTGTTAGTAGTGTCTAGAACAACTCATCATGCCAAATACAACACAATTTGTGAGCTCAGAGCTATGGGTAGGCTGTGGAGGACACCACCCAAAAATATGTAGATATCATTGCATATGTGTTTTGCATATTGGTAGGACAACAGTATAATCAGATTTTGTTGCAGACAAGTGGTTTTTTTCAGACTTAGTTCATAATGACTACTGCATAGGGCATTTGGCAATATTACATTGTCTACTTATAAAAACAGATTTTGCCTGCTGTTGATGGGTTGCTCTTATTGTACTCTTTAGCACTGTCCAAACAGATATTTTGAACTTTGTATGCAAACCACTTTTCAGTTCTTAATTGTGTAGTAAAATGAAGTAGTGGAAACCACTAAGTACATGTAGGAGACCAGAGGTAGAAATCTTAAGAAATCAAAAGTAAGGTCATACAAACAAAATTTGAAGCACGTTTTAGTCACATTTGATTGCATAGTCTCGGTGTCGACACTGACCATGATATTCTTAAGCTCTGACAGCAGAACCTTTTAACATGTCCTCTCCCCCACTTTTTTTGACATTAGTTGCAACTGCTTGATTGTCATTTCTGGAATGCATGACATGGTCTTTTCTTCTTAGACTGATGAACCTGTAAGTTATGATGCTGTCAGAGCTATGGACAGCAGATTTTACCTCTTTGTTTTGCAGATTGTGAAGTGCCTTCACTGAACAGCAGCATAGAGCCAGACCCAAGGACTTTGCAGAACTGCATGTGTACATAAATCTCTGGGGCCACTGACTCAGTCAGCCAAACAGTCAGATCAATTATGTGCTGCAGTGCTTGTAATGAGATTTTCGATGGTATCAGTTAAATATTAACCCTTAGTGGCATATTCTGGGTTGCTTTTTTTTATATGTGAGTAACTAGAGTATCTTCTTCATTGAGGCCTCCTCGCGTTTTTCCCTGACTTCCTCTTTGTTGGGATGCATTGCTCTTGAGCTTGGAGGAGGTGACCCTTCAATATTAACCAGCTTTCTTGGGCCCCTCTTCCCTCCAGGGCTTTATCCCATGGTTCTCTATCAAGCAGATCCCTGAAGAGGCCAAAGTCTGCTCTCCTGAAGTCCAGGGTAGCAAGCTTGCTATGTGCCCTTCTTGCTGCCCTAAGGATCTTGAGCTCCACCATTTCACGGTCACTGCAGCCAAGGCTGCCCTTGAGCTTCACATTCACCACCAGCCCCTCCTTGTTGGTGAGAACAAGGTCCAGCATAGCACCTCTCCTCGTTGTCCTCTCCATCACTTGGAGAAGGAATTTGTCGTCAGCACATTCCAGGAACCTCCTGGATTGCTGATGCCCTGTTGTTTTGTCCCTCCAACAGATATCGGGGTGGTTGAATTCCCCCATGAGGATCAGGGTTTGTGAACGTGAGGCTTCTCCTATCTGCCTATAGAGGACCTCATCCACTCCATCTTCCTGGTTGGGTGGCCTGCAGTAGACCCCCACTATAATGTCACTTGTCCCTGCCCTCCCTTTAATCCTGACCCATAAGGTTTCAGTCAGTACCTCATCCACCCCCAGGCAGAGCTCCACGCACTCCAGCTGGTCTTTGACATAAAGGGCAATACTCCTTCCTCGTCTCCCCTACCTGTCCTTCCTAAAGTGCCTGTATCCTTCCATTCCAACACTCCAGTCATAGGAGCCATCCCACCATGTTTTCTTGATGCCAATAAGATCATAGTACTGCAGGTGTGTCCACATCTCTAACTCCTCTTGTTTATTGCCCATGCTTTGTGCATTTGCATAGAAGAATTTAAAAGCTGGGCACCCGATGAAGCTGACTTACTGGCTGGAGTAGCTGGAATTCCTTGTGCTCTTCAGGTGCTCTGTGATCCCTCTCCACACTCTGGGCATCAAACTGGTAGGAGTGGGATGGATTGATGTTCCCCTCCCCTGGCAACTTTAGTTTAAAGTCCTCTTCACCAATTTGGCAAGCCTATGACTGAAGATGCTCTACCCCTTCTCTGACAGATGGACCCCATCAGCCCCCAATAGACCAGTTTTCTCAAAGTGAGTCCATATGCCCGTAAAAAAAATTAATACAAACAAATCTTTCATCCATAGGCCTTAGTTAGCCATTTAGGACTCTACACATCCATTTGAAAATGGATGGTAGTCATTAAATTCAGGAAGGTTGCAAACCACTAACCTATTGCATCCCAGCACTACTTTTGATTTTTTCTCACTCCACAGTATTACAAGGGCATCGGGCAGATTGCAAATGTATGTATAAAAGAATCTTACATCCAAGTGCTTACAACAAGTGTTGGTTTCCACAGAACTGAGGAGAGTGCCACATGACTCCTAATGCCTCTACTTACAAGTAGATGTAGATCTATATCAGATCTTTAACTGAAAGGAGAAAATTTTCCAAATCAAATTTTGATGCAGAAATGTGACACAACCAGCCATTTATAGGGACATTAAACATTTGAGCTTTTGATTACAAATCACAACTCACTTCAAGTTTTGCATCTGAACCCTGGACAAAAGTTGACCTGTGTGCATCTACATTAATTTCTAGTTGTCTTGGGCAGTTTTCTGTGAATAATGGTCATGAGTACACATAAAGGAAGTATAGAATATTCTAGCCTGGAATATGCATATTTACTTACTTAATAATTTCAATTGCAACATGGTGTTTCTCATTTTAAATTTCAGAAATACACAATCACATAATTTTTAAGAGAGTTTTTGCACTGATTTGTATTTTATAATGTATGAGGTAGAGAGGAAGAAAGGTATTTTGAGGATGCACAAGTAGAATGTTTTAGAAACACTGATTTAAGATCTAAGCAGAAAATTACAGCTTTGCCCTGGAAAATTTTCAAAATCTATGCTTATTATCCAGGGACTGTAATGAGTGAGGATATACCCGCTTCCCAAGGAGTATAACAACATTTGCATTCAGAATGAAGCCATGTAGAAGTTATTCAGGCTTGATTCCTGGTAATAGGTGTCTGAAGTCTGCAAAATGACTCAGGACAGAGGCAAAACTCTTAATGGTGACCAAAGTCAAGACATTACAATTCTGTGTTGAAGTGCTTTGAGATTTGGTAGGTTTCCAGCCCTACAGGATACTTGCATTTGCATTTGTATTCAGAATTGCTAAGGAGCAAAATTGGATCCTGCATGGTGGTGGCCGGGTAGAGACATTTGTATCAGCATGACATCTTAGCAAAGTGCATTTCTGTGATCTATGCCTAGTTTGAGATTGGAAGATTCTAAGTGGCCAAAGATACACAAACAGAAGTACAGGACTGCAGGGTTGTCTCCACTCCTCAGCAGTGACATCTTTTGTTCCTTTCCTGTAAGTGGAACGCTTTGCTCGTAGCCCTTGTTTCCATGCAGTATCATGTCGATGGGTGCAACGAATATTTTAAATCAGGGGATCAATCTAGGAAAGGCTCACAAAGCTCTGTGTGATGATCCCACATCAGCTGAGCACCTCTCCAGGGCCAAGCAGGTATTGGAGAACAACCTTAATTCTCTTAGGAATGAGGTACAGATATATCAAGAAACCATGCAGAGGGTTTTGTATAAACTTGATGTTTATCCATTCCCTCTCCCTTTATGGGGTGATGGCTCTGCATTTCATGTCACTATATGTCTCTATGGATTTGGACAGTATGGTCTTCTCCCAAACTTTGTATATTTTGGTTCTGATTTTTATCTTATTTTCATGCCTCTTTGGTGTTACTGAGATCTTCCAGCACTGAGTTAAGACTTAATCTGTGTAAGTATTACTGTTCCTGTGTTATAGGTAGAGATGCAGCACATAAATACACAGAAAGGCACAATAAAACACTGCAGATTGCCAATAACTCACCATGTAATTGGATGATGTCAGGGACAGTGGTGGGTTGGAGACTAACTGAAGTGAATAAACAAACATGTATACCTCTGTGTAAGATAAATAACTTAAGAGGGAGAGGAATCTTCATATCCTGGCAGCTGGTTTTCTGTCAGCTGACTCTTACAGCTGCCATTCAGACCAGAATGTTTCATGCAAGGTGCATTTACCCAAGAGCTTTTTTCTTTTTTTCTTTTTAACATGCTTTTTGTATATATGGGTAATCATTAAAACTTATTTGTTTCAGCCCTGCTTTACATGAGTAAAAAGGTAATTTGTCCAACTCTGTGAAGTGTACAGGAATCCTTTTGTTATCATACCTTTCTCAGTCATATACTAAGGGCAGAAGAGGCAAAACCAATTCTGAAAATGCTGTAAGCTGCCTCTTGTGAAAGTTCTTCTACTCTTTTGCCACTGTTTGTTATAACTATTGAGTCTTTGGAATAGTCCACCGAAGGGGAGAATATGGGGCAAATAGGTAGACAATTTATAATGGTCAGTTTATTTTGCAAGCCCTTTCTCTCTGATTCTGTACAGCTTCTCCTCTGCCCTGTTGAGACTTCATAAAATGTGAACTGCTAATGAGTGATTTTGCCTTATTCATGTCTCTGTTTTACTTAGTTGGCTCAGTCTCCTTCCCAGTAAAGAAAATGGAAGTGCAAGTATAGCTTCCTTTGTTGAAGTCAAGATACAGACATGCCATTCCCATTAGGCTCAGTACTGACAACAGCCTACTTCAAGTCCCTACATGTATGTTTATCTAGCTAGGAAGGCGAGGTCCTGATTTCCTATTCATAAATAGACCACTAATTAAACATCCTTTGCCACCTCTACATCTGCCAAGATTAGACAGATGACATGACCAGGCTGTTGGGTACCTGCAGTTCTCTTATTAGGAATTGCTGGTTTAATTCTCTTACATGATTACATCTATTAATCTCTTCTGCCATTTTAAAGATTAACTTCTTGCCTGTACTGGCTACTGTGAGTCACAGCATCTTGATACAAACATAATGTAGGGCCAAATGAAAGTCAGATTTCGGACAGACCATTGCAATCCATGCACGCAATGATTTACAAGCTTCCCTTGTCTTTTTTTCTTCCAGCCTTGCTAGGTATTCTGATTTGAACTATTTTTTATGTTTTTTCTATAAGGCCTGTCACAGATACATTAGCATTTCCATAGCAAGGAAACAAACCTAACAGCTCTATATTCTGCGCAGAGTGTGTGTAAGGTTAAGTGAAAGGCTGACATATTATTACTAAACCTCAGATTTTGGGCATGTATCATACCATATCATTGTCTGAAGTATGGGGATATACAAACTTCCTCCTCAATGGAAAGTAATACTGGGCAGTACTACAGCAGGTATTAGAAACATTTAAAAAGTGGATTATTGATGTCACTGTTCAGAGGTATTACAGCTGGAGACTTCATCCAGATTACAGTGCCATGCACTGGATGGAGAAGTTTTGTCTGATGGTATTAGAGAGCAAATTATTTTCTATGCGAGGTCAGTCCTGCTTGCAGCTGTCCTGGGGCTTGTCTGAATGGCAGATAAGTTACTGCAGTGACTGGAGACCTTATAATCTCAGGTCTTCAGATGAAGATCGATGTCAGTACAGGGAAGCAATGAGTGTCAGTGGCTGACAACCCTGTCCTCTGTGGGAGAGGAAATGTGTCTTTAGAAAATGGCTTGTTCCTTTTAATCACAGTTTTAAGTGTCAGCAGACCAAGTCTGAGTTTAATGTATTTGTAAAATATATCTGTTTAACAGTATTACTTTCTTCTTTCATTGAACTATTGATTCTCATGGCTCCCAGAGAATAATAGCATCAGCTAAAGAGCCAGGCAGATGAGGATGAGAGTTAGAGAGTATTCTACAGGCACCTTTGTTAAGGTACCTCTATCGCGGTGTGCCAGACTTCAGCTATTTTATTTTCAGATTCCTTCCGCAGAAATTACCAGCAGCTGACCTACTGAGCCACTGGGTTTGTAGAGTATCTATCTATATAGGCTAAAAATATCACTGCCTTTCCCATGTAATATTAATAATCTAATCACAGGAAAGACAAGTGTTTTACTTTGTGTTACTGAAATTTCACATTAATACAATTACAAAATAATTCTGAAAACATTATTTCTGCATTTGTTAGAAACCATGTATTTCACTCAGTCTTGTAAAAATGTTTGAGCTTCCTCAGCTATATAACTTACTTGAACTATTTTTTTTTCAGTTTCAGTGATGTTTTAACATTATTCTAATCACTAAAATATATGGGCTCAAATCCTCATGGCACTCGGAGTTAAACTTTGGTAATGCCAGTACAGACTAAATATAAGTGTAATAATAATGTATTTCAGTGCTGCCATCTGCAAAATATTTCCAGTCCTCCTTATAATTTTGACTTAGTTTAGATTTAGGAAATACTCAACAAAACAACAACAGTTAATAGTAGAAGTCTTTCTGCAGAAATTTTTTAAAACTTATTATTTGTATTAAATGGGGTAACAGTGCCACCCAGTGGCAATTTAGAGCAATCACACATCTTAGTGGAAATTTTTGAAATTTAAAACATTAAAAATTGAGGCTAGAGAGATGAGTTCTGACCAAACATTGTGTGGTAAAACAGAAATAAGAAAAGTTATAAAATCATAGAAATTATTCTGCAGGAGAATCTATCGAGTCTATGAATTCCTATAAATTGCTTGGCTACCTTTCTCCCCCACCCCTAATTTTAAGGATATTCTTGCATCTGCTCCCTCCTCTGATCTACCAAAAGACAGAAGTTTATGCAAACTTGGCTTTTGATGATTTCTGACAGCGCCATGAATCTAGGTCCTCTGATTCCTACTGAATGACTCACAAAAATTGTTATCAAGAATGGTCAGCCTTTAGCTAACCATGCCATAAAATCCCTATATTCAGTTAGGCATTCTTTGCCCACATTAGTCTCTTAGAAAGTTGTTTCACAACTTAATTTAGAAACCTTACCCTTGCAAGCCAGTATTTATACAGAGCTTGTAGGCACCCATATTTTTCATTGCCCACATCGTACTTTAGTGTAACCCTTATGGATTTGTAGAGAGCTATTATGTTCCCTTTCAGACCTCATGTTGGAATGTTAAAAAAATCATCCCCATCAGTCTGCTCTCTAGGAACCTAGCCACTGTATAAGATGAGTCTTGTCCTTGAAGATACCAGCTGTTTATCAGGTAGTAAGCAGTTATAAAATTCAGCATAATATGGACAGATTTACCTCTATATTTATTCAGAAAGTCTATGACAGAAATGCTCTTTTCTCTTCTTTGGCACAAGAACTTTTTTATAATACTTTTTAAATTTATTAATATTATGGATCAGATGAAATGCTGTGTTGGGAGGGAAGATTTTGTTGACACTGAGTTCAACATATAAATTGGTGATTAGATATAGATTAGCATCTTACACGTTTTGGTTACGCTCTGCTGCATGCTGCTGTGTTTCTGTAATAAGTAATTGCCATGTCTGTGATTCACTTGGCCTTTTCCAGCAGTCAGTGAAGTGGGTGGGTGGTATTCAGCACAAAGGTTGCTGCATCAGCTTCAGATTCAGTCATTGCAGGTTTTACTTTGCTCTACAGCACATCATTCCCAAGATGCATTTGGGCCAAGTGTTTTGCAATTCATAAAACATTGGGACTTGCCACCATTTTCAAGATTAATGACTTCTGAATATGGCATAGCCAGGGAGCAAGGGTGAAGTTTAGCTCTAGGTTGCTGTGCAGTGCTCTGAATGCAACCATTTAGAGTTGCTCTGTCTTTGCGATTGTGTCATAAATCAGGGAAGGGAGACACAAATTGAGTTACAGCCAAGAACACACTTCCATTTGGTTTCAGGACTTACGTACAATAGGAATGAAAGCCACTTTGTGAGCTAAATTCAGAGCTACTCTAATGCTCCATTTTCCAGATTAACTCATGACCTAGGAAAATGTGATGTGTTAAACATAAGAGTAAATCTAAACTTGCTCTGCATTTAAAATATGTTTGTTTTACTGATCTAGTGCTGGTGCTGGAATACACAGGAAAGCAACCTCAAGAAAGCTGTGTTCCAGCTAGCTTGTTTTCTACCAATTGCTTCTTATAGTACTGACATTCACTATTATCATTAATTCAGCAGATATGGCAAATCACAAGATAAATTGCAGCAGCTAATACAATACATAGAGAAAAAGACAGAACAAGAGCAATAAAAACCATAATGAACATTTCACTTGACATGCACCTCAGATATTTTGAGCAGTAAGAAAGATGTTTTGTAGGTTGTCAGGATGACAGCCGGATGAACAGTGCACTCATTGCTTTTAATTAAGTGTGGTATGGTTCACTTACATTAATAAATGACACCTTAAAATAAATTGTCACCAGTGTTTTCCAGAACTGGCTACAGAGCACAGGAAGTTGCTGTTGTTTTATAACAGGTATAAAGCCAGGTTGATTTCATTTACCGCAGAAGTGCCCTTTGTGCAGCTCAATCTCATAAAACATAAACCAGAGCAATGAAAGGCAGATAGTCTAAATATACCAGTGGCTCCATGCATTTCTGGGACAGTTTCTAATGACAACAAGAGCCAGGACTTTCACTGCACTGTTCTGAAAGATGAAAACCCCCATCCTGTGCCACCTTCCCAGTGGCACTAGCTGCTGTACAGCTGCCCAGCAATTCAGAGCAGTGAGCTGATCTGACTGAAAATTAACTTAACCGAAAGGAAATAATTTTGCAAGTTCTGTATCAGGTGATTTTGTACTATAGTTTAAAATATATAATGAAGAATATGATTCTAATGATTACAATAGAATGTGTACATAATAACCAAAACACAGGTATGGTTTCTAATTGCCTCATCAAGTCGCCGTAAACCTTTCCTTCTTTATTTCCTTTCTGTCCCAATTTAGAGGTAAAGTATGCCCATATTATTTAAGATTTGAAATTCCCTAAGACCAAAAGTTGACATTTTCTGAAAATCAGTAAAAAGCAAATTTTAATACACTTTTACATCCTTTTTGTTTGTATTTTTGTCATGGTTTAACCCCAGCCGGCAACTAAGCACTGCGCAGCCACTTACTCACCTCCCTCAAAGTGGGATGGGGGAGAGAATTGGAAGCATAAAAGTGAGAAAATTCGTGGGCTGAGATAAAGACAGTTTAGTAGGTAAAGCAAAAGCTGTGCATGCAAGCAAAGCAAAACAAGGAATTCATTCACCACTTCTCCTAGGCAGGCAGGTGTTCAGCCATCCCCAGGAAAGCAGGGCTCCATCACCCGTAACAGTTACTTGGGAAGACAAACGCCATCACTCCAAACATCTCCCCTTCCTTCCTCTTCCCCCAGCTGTATATGCTGAGCATGACGTCATATGGTCTGGGATATCCCTGTGGTCAGCTGGGGTCAGCTGTCCCGGCTGTGTCCCCTCCCAACTTCTTGTGCCCCCCCAGCCTGCTCGCTGGTGGGGTGGGGTGAGAAGCAGAAAAGGCCTTGACGCTGGGTAAGCACTGCTCAGCAGTAACTAAAGCATCCCTGAATTATCAACACTGTTTTCAGCACAAATTCAAAACCTAGCCCCATGCTAGATATTATGAAGAAAATTAACTCTATCCCAGCCAAAAACAGCAAAATTTTTTAATCTTAAATTTTCATTCCAAGTTCTTAAATTTTAGACATCCTCTTTTTGTTGGAGAGAACTTTGGAGAGGGAAGGTATATTTATCTGGAGGCTTACTTAAAAAAAAAGTTACATGGCATTCCAAGATCATTGCCAACACTTTCATTGATTTTACCTCTGTCTTCACGGGGTAAAGATGGCAGGGCTGAATGAGGCTGTAGAGCAAGCTGATACAATTTCAGAAACACAGAAAGTTTGTAGGAGACCAGAAAAAACAGGTTCCCAAGTCTGCAGATCAAAATGTTTCACCAAGTTGTTAATAAAGGGCAAAAATAAATCATGGGTTGACTGTATTTTTCATATGGTAACATGTAAGTACTTTAATATGAGAACAGATTCTTTTTCCAAGAAATTATTTATGATCCACAGCATGAGATCCTTAAATTCCGATATACACTATACATATAACAGATAAATAACTCCTTTGAAGAGCTATTTAATGGGACATTTTTTACCTTGTCTTACCAGTTGTTTACTGACATCCAGACAGATTTAATTAACCATCTCTTTTGTCTAGAAAAATCAGTTAGCAAAGAAATATATCAGATTAATCTGGCATCAGCTCTTTCATTAACCAGGATTCCATTCTCTTCTAGTAACATCTTCTGTCCTTTATCATTATTCTTATCTTCCACTCATCTTTTAATAAGTTATCCTTGAAAATTTTACTTGAAAATTTCTGCTGTATTGAAGCCAGACTAAAAGGTCAGGTAGTTACCCAAATAATATTTTTCTTTTTCTTAAGAAAAATTTTTAGGTTTCTTACAATCCTAGCATTTAAATAGTTCAGTCATAATAAACCAAACAAACAGATATTTTCCTAAAAAGCTGAACTACCAGCCCTGCAGTTTCACATACAGGTTTTCCAGTATTTCCTTTTGTGTTCTTCTCAGTATATTTGACCAATGGCTTCTACAACATTTTATTAGTCAGCACTCAGACGTATCTCAAGATAATTTTTTCAGATGAGGAGAGCTGTTTTGCTTTTGTTCTTTTTTCTTAATCTCTTTATATAATCATAAATTCTCTCTCTACTTCAGTGTTAAGGTTGTTCCTCTCAGACAGAAGTTGAAATACTGAGTATTTTTTCCTGTACATCTAGTTATGGGGTTGGGGGGGGGGGGAAGTGTCAGTTTACTTTTAACAGAATTTAAGGAGTGGTATATGCTCTGGAACAAGATGGAGACAAAAATTAGGCACTGTAAATGCTTTATGTGATGCGCTGTATTACAGTAGGATACTCTTATTAAGAGTATTGAAATTAACTGTTTGTAGAAAAAGTAAATAATAATAAGGAAGGCTATAAAATTCCATAAAATATATCATCTGAGTGTACATTTTTAATTCTCCCTTCTTCCAGTATTCATAGAAAACTATTTCTTTTTATATTGATTCTTGCATATGGTGATGGTGTTCCTGTATGGTTCATGTAACTACCTTCATGCAGATTTTGCTAAGAGACTTGAAAGCGGCTTCTTCATCCCTGCATAAGGAAGTCTCCCACACTGCATTACATGGCCATTTTCCAGCATGACTAGTCACATGCAAGAGGATGAAATTCATAGTGTAAGATTATTTGTGAAATCATCAATGCTTGTGGAAATAGAGAGATCAATCAGGCTTCATTTAAATACGGGAATCATTTTACATCTCTAAGAAGCTGCAGACTCCCACGCACTATACTCCTTATTTCTCTAAATTTTGTGAATTTCTGCTTCCATAGGATGGAGTTTCAGCATGGGCTCTGCCTACCAGTTCCACAGCTGGCGAGTATTTGTGATCGTCTGCGCACTGCCTTGTGTCTCTTCTGTGGTAGCCCTCACCTTTATGCCAGAAAGCCCGCGGTTCTTGCTGGAGGTATAACTTTCCAAACGGTTTTTAGATTCCAGTCAAAATTATTTCTGTGTTTACATCATGACCTCTAAATAACAGGCATTAATATTATTTGGTGACTATGGTGAATATCTTAATCTGCATGTGTGTTTTGTTTAAATGTTTTGATCAAATGTTTAGGTTGGAAAACATGATGAAGCTTGGATGATACTCAAGCAAATTCATGACACAAACATGCGAGCTCGTGGTCAGCCTGAGAAAGTCTTCACCGTGAGTATTGTTTTTAAAGCTAATCGCTTAACACCTCAGCAAGCTTGCTGACTGGCAAGGTCTGGAGGGCTTAAGCAATCAATATTAATACTCTGCATGAAAAAGCCAATCATTTGCACTCTAAATACCTAGCTATAAGAACCAAATTCCTACTGAAATTGTTATACATACAGCAGATGTTAAGATACCAGCATTTGGCCAGCATACTCTTGAGCATATGAACCACAGTGTGATAATTTTCTCTAGTGTACCAAGATACTTAATAGACACCATTTGTGTTTTATTTATTAAGTTTACTTCACCCTTAATAGGCACATAGAAGTCCAAATTAGTTGGCTGCTGTATCTTTAAAGCTTTTGAAATTTTTTTTCATTTTTATTGGCTAAAATAATAATTGAAAAAAATTCATTTTCACTTCCATGAAATAGTAATTTCAGACATTTAATTTTCTCAAAAATCTTGGAAGCCTAACTCCATCTTGTTGACTTGCAGGTCTAATGATAAAGCCATATTCAAAGCATTGATGGGTTATTTCTATTTGGAGGAGAAATTGGCAATTCAGGTGTGGGACACTTTATGGCATCTTCCTTACTTATGAAGAATATACACAACAATTTTTTCTTCCTGGATGCAGTAGAACCAGGCAGCAGAAGGCATTTTTGTGATTTGAAGTCCAGTCTGCCTTTCCAGCTTGCACTGTGCTGTGGGAGTGCTGGCACTCAGCTCCCTCTGAGAGCCATGTGTGGGATGTTTTTCCTCTTCCAGAGGCTTTCTTCTTAATTTAATGCACATATAACTCAATTAAGAAATCTTCTTAAAGGTTCTGCATTTGCAGGCAATCTTGAGGAATGACCATCTGACCATATAACTTTATTCCATTGAGACTTGCAGTTTATTGCCTTGGATGTAGTTTCCTTCACCCCCATTTAATTTTTTCCATGAAGAAGCTCAAGAACTCCTATATTTAGCCTGAAAGAAGTCTGGTTAGCACATCTATCATGTTAAAACCACATTTATTGGTACACTGGTGACGTACCCCTAGTCCCATCTAACCTAATGTTTTATTTTCTGATTTCATTTACAAGTAAAGGGATTTGCCTAACACCATACAGCTAGGGTGTAATTTCACAATTGGCTCTTGCTGATCTGAGCATCTTTCAGACAGAGTATGCTTGCCCCCTGTCACTCTTTGTTTTCCTTCTGCCAGCGTTGATATTCATTGACTGCACAGTCAGCCATAGCACAGACCCTGTGCCCCTACAGTGTTGGTTTAGGCATTAAGAAGTCAGAAATGTGCTGGGACAAAAGGTGGGAGGAAGGATCAGCCACAGTCTCACATCAGCTTGACGTAATTGTAATCACTTCCAAAAGCAGCCGTGGAGAAGAAAACAAAGCACATGCTGCTTGTTTCCAGTTCTTGTAATCTAACAACTCTTTCTCTCTATGGTTGTTAAAATGTGACACTGAACCACGTTGAACTCAGCACTTTATTTACAGCTATTTTTGTTAATTGGTCAGCCATGAATAAGGCATGAATAACGAAAAACTACCACTTTCTCTGGATTTCTGTCAGTTTCTGCCATGAACATTGGAAAACTCAACTCCAGATATTGAGGAGTTGAAGGATTAGAAATACTGTAATGTATGTCAAGGTTACACATGTATAGAAGTCCCTATTTTTAGCTTGCATTAATATGATTAGAAAACACACCATTGTTTCCTCCTTGACAATATCAGCACTTCATCTTATAAAACCCAGAAAGCGAAGAACTTATGCATAATTTTGGGGGCACATCCTTTTATTGTCTCCCTTTTTTTTAATGTAAGTTAGTCCTGGATATTGTGACATTTTGTCTCAGTAATTTATTCACATAGCTCTCCTAAACCCCATTGCTTCATCCGGTACCATTCTATGACTTATGCGTTACTATTTTTCTCTACTTCATGTCACTAGTTACATCAGATACACTTTGATAGTGTGTTTTCTAACTCTACAGCTGATGTAACTTTTTCTCCATTACTGCTATAGTTTTAGTGTGCTTTCCTTTTATATGTTTTCCTAATTGTATTGATGTCATCTTTTCCTAGAAGCTTGTTTACAAGTCATGTTTATTCTCATTACTCATTGAGGATTTTATCTTCAAAGGCTTAGAACAGAGAAGGCATCAACCGATGAACAGTTGGGTTTAGAGTTACAAACCCAAAAAGGAATGAATTCTAGTTACTGACTGTGGAGGTGGTGGCTCTTAATACTTTTGAAAATGTCTCATGAGAACAGTGACACTAACAGAGATGGTAGTAAGCTGTTAGTATCTTCTATTACAGGACTACCCAAGTTAAACATTTATATACATGCTTAATTGCCTTCCTGGGTCCTTAAAATAGACATTCATTAGATCTGTTGGTTTAAATGTTTAAGTAAAAAAAATCTTTGTATCCTTAAAACCAAAATTCTCTCCACTCTTTCATTGCCATGTATTAATTAATCTTTTTTTCTGCAAACATTTTCCTTTGCAGCAGTCTTGATTTTGTAAAATTCTAAACATTGCATATTTCTAGCCATTGCTTTTAAACAGAAGTTCCATTTTCATTAAAATAGGTATTCTTTATTGGTTTTTCCTTCATTCTTCATATACTGACAGCTGAATTTGCATGGTCCAGATGGACCATTGTCCTGATTCAATAGGACTTTTCTTATGTTAAAGAACCATCAAGGCCAGGGGCTTTTTGTCCCCAGTCACATACAGCAGTCCTAGGATATATACGTGTTTCCCCCAACCTCCACAGCTCCAAATGAGTCAGGTGGCCAGGATGATGAAAAGGCTGCCCCTGAGCCTACAAGAGTGGTACTGGTTTATACAGTGTGATTCAAAAGGCATGCCCTTTCTGCCCGGAGGTGTGGTATGTGAGGATGTCTGTATGTATGAGGTCTCAAATAATCTTGGAGGACTCAGCTCAGTCTTTTGTATAACGTTTCATAAAAGCAGTTTAAAAAAAGCTTAAAATCAATGGAATGATGCAGACAGGATTATTGCTATTGGAAGAGGCATGACAAAAAGGGTACAGGCTTTTGATATAGTCATGGTTTGGCAAGACAGTGAGCTGCAGCATTTCATAAATGAGGGTGACTGTAGCTAAAACCGCTTAGTGGGCTTTTGTTCATTCTTGTTCACAGGCTGAGGCTGCTGGTGCTTCTTAAACAGTGTACATCTGTAAAAGCAGTGGGTTAAAAACTAGAGCTTTACCACCAATACTGCTATTTCCTGATGTCCTGTAATCCACTGTGATACATCTGTGGGTGGTGGTGTCCTTATTCTGTTAAGAAGAAACACAAGCTGTTGCTACCTTCAGAAACTACAGCCAAACACTGAACACTCAGTCTCTTGTTCCTCCCTTCTTATGTGTCAGTCCCTTTCCCCATTTAATTTATTTTCTTTCCATTCTCTATTTGTCTTCTTTTTAAAAAAACTGTGGATGAATACACTTCCTTTTGTGATATCACTTTGAACCTGGGATCAGAGCAGAAGCCAAAACCAAAACCATACAATGGTATAAGTTTGTCTGGTGCTGTGTCTGGAAAGACCATATAACACATTCTTGTTCTGCTACACAGGAGACTGTAAGTGAAAATTAGCATTGTAGGCAACATCACATTCTCTGTCACTGGTAATTCTGTATTTTTCCCTGATGTCTGTTTATCTTGTTTCACTTTAGATGAAGTAGATGATTGCTTATAACAGCAATAACATGCGTGGTTCCAGATCATTTCACCTAACTTTTTTCTCTCTTCATTAAAAAAGGTAGTTAAAGTCAACATCCCAAAGACAAAGAGAGTTCCCTGTCTAACACTACAGGAAATAAGAACAAAAGAAAAATGTTGTTCAACTATTAATTCTTGACATTTCAAATACTTCTATTTTCATTACTGTATCTTTTATCAATAGATTTTCAACAATGTTGTGATAGCAAGTCAGAACCAACTTGAGAGCAAACTCTGGACATGGTTAACTGAGGGTTTAAATAAAGTTTTATCCTTTGTGGCTGCAGGGTTATTTACAGCAACACCCTAGCAGAACCTGATAGTAACAGCTTGTTTCAGTCAGAGGAAATGGATTTCCCGCATACTTTGAAAGTAGAGTTTTCCAATACAGTTGCACCCATGACAAACTTTGGCATTATAGTATGCTACTATTCCTTTATATTTCTAAAGCATTTCTAGTGTAGACACAGGTCTAATATGTGCTTATTTTTACTTTATGGGATTTATTAAAACCTTCCAACACTACTCAACAGGCAGTTAATGATTCAGGAAAATGCAAGTATTTGCTGTTCTGTTTTTACTTTTAGGTAAACAGAATCAAAACTCCAAAGCAAATAGACGAGCTCATAGAAATCGAGAGCGATACAGGAACTTGGTACAGGAGGTGTTTCGTTAGAATTCGCACAGAGCTATATGGTGTAAGTAACACCTCTGTTTGTTCTGTAATTACATTTCTTCTTCTTCTTAATTAGCCTTCAGAAATAGGAAGGATTTATTGAGATCATGCTGGTGATAGCTGCAATGTTACATTTTCCATGCAAGTGGAAGATTCAGGAACCAGTGTAAGATTCTAGCTTCCTGACCCAGAAGAGGCGCGGGTGAATCACAAATGTTGGTCCCAGCTTCTGAGGAGGAAAATGCTGCATTGGTCCTCACACAAGTGATGGCTAATATTTAACATAGCCATATTTCCAAGCAGCACAATAAATAGGTACTGGAAATGCATATCAATATATACCTATGGAAAGACGTGACACACGATGAGATGAAAAACTATCAGCAGGAACTTGAGGCATCCACATTACTTACAAATGGTAAAGTCATGAATAAATGACATAAATGATGTCAATAAAACCTTTACAAGGCATAGTATCTGCATGTATGTTTAGGCATGCCAAATGTTTTACCAGAAAACTACGTTAGAGCTATTTCTGAGAGTTTAGTACAAGCTCACTGGGACTGTGCTCTGTATCTTTTACCTTCTTGCAATACCAAAATTATGCAGTAACTTTGAACTTTCTAATGAAAATTGAGAAAAGTCTCATTAATTAAAAAAAAAAAAAAAGTTAAAAATAGCTTTTCACAGCTGTTAAAAATCTGGCATTTAAAGCTCTCCAGAGCTATGATTAAGTGTTGTAAACCAAGGTTTGTCACAAAATTGCTTTGCTTGGAAAAATGGCATTTTCCCTATTAAAAAAAAAAATCCAGAAAGTGTCTACTTTTGTAGTTATTTGTCCAAAAATGGAGTTGTTGAAGACTGAAATGTTATTATTTGACCTTGTTACTACACCAGCTTTAAAGGAGTTGCAGCTTGGTTGTCTCACATCCTTGTTCTCTCACTGGACTAGCCCCTGGATCAGAGCACCTTCCCTGTTGCGTGATTGTGTGCTGAAACCTCCTAGGACAGACTGCCTCTACTCTTCAAAAGTAGGATATCATCCTGAGATGAGAGACAGAGAGAGAACACCATTCTCAGTTAGCTCCCCTGTAGCGTCTCTGACCTGGGGGTAGTCCCATCTTTTCCTTATATAGATAAACTACTAATTTCTAGCTGTCATAGGTAATGATAGATAAAACTCTGAGTGCATCCCTGTTGAATTATGGAATATAGTTTGTCTAAACTTAAAGCACTGTAATACTGGGAAGTGAGAAGAAAACATTTCTGACAAGATATCTGGTTTATTTGAGATAGCGAAATGAAGCTGCCTAGAGATTAGGGAAGTTTGAGGTGATCAGAGCAGGGGTGAATTAACGGACACAGTCCACACTGGTGTATAAAAAATTTGATATGAGCCCGCAACATGTGCTTGCACCCCAGAAAGCCAACTGTATCCTGGGCTGCATCAAAAGAAGCATGGCCAGCAGGTCAAGGGAGGTGATTCTGCCCCTCTGCTCTGGTGAGACCCCACCTGGAGTACTGTGTCCAGCTCTGGAGTCCTCAGTACCGGGAAAGACATGGACCTGTTGGAGCGAGTCCAGAGGAGGGCCACAAAAATGATCAGAGGGATGGAACACCTCTCCTGTGAGGACAGGCTGAGAGAGTTGGGGTTGTTCAGCCTGGAGAAGAGAAGGCTCTGGGGATATCTTATGGCAGCCTTTCAATACTTGAAGGGGGCTTATAAGAAAGATGAAGAGAGACTTTTTACCAAGGTCTGTAGTGACAGAAGAAAGGGTAACAGTTTTAAACTGAAAGAGGATAAATTTAGATCAGACATTAGGAAGAAATTTTTCACAATGAGGGTGGTGAGACACTGGAACAGGTTGCCCAGAGAAGTTCTGGAAGCCCCATCCCTGGAAGTGTTCAAGGTCAGATTGGATGGGGCTTTGAGCAACGTGATCTAGTGGAAGATATCCCTCCCCATCACAAGGGGATTGGACTACATGATCTTTAAAGCTCCCTTCCAATCCAAACCATTCTATGATTGCATGAAAAGAAGCCGGAAAGTCACAGAACATGCACAATGTGGCTATAGCTGGAGATGAACATACTTGTATGAGAAGTATAGCTATGACCAGTATTGAAGAGCTAATCTGCTTTCTCTGATGCCCTGAAGAACCAAGCAAATCAGAATCAAAAATCTTCTATCATTTAACAAAATTGTTCAAAACACAATTTAAAATAAATGTATTTCCTAATGTTTTACAGATCTGGTTGACGTTTATGAGATGTTTCAACTATCCGGTGAAGGATAATACGATCAAACTTACAGCTGTATGGTTCACCCTGTCTTTTGGGTAAGAGTTGTTGAGATCTTAAACCATTTTTGATAGACTTGACAGACGGAAGAATCATCTGCATGCAAATTTCTGTCACTATGGTTATCCTTTTTATTCAGAAAGGTTTTGTTCAGTATCTTTCCACAATATTTGTATTTATCGGTTAGTCTGTTCTTGGTCACAAGCCTGACTCATCAAGAATATCTGCTTCCGAAAACTGGCATCTTCTGGTGTCAGCATCTTTCAATATTTTAATTTTATGGAGAATTTTATTATGATGGAGCAACTGCTCCATCACATAAGCAGTCAAGTGACCTGCTCCTCCTAACCTTGCACAGATTTCCAAACAAGTGAGATTGGTGACTTAGCTTTTTCTGTTTTTCACAGCTACTATGGCTTATCTGTCTGGTTTCCTGATGTCATTAAACATCTGCAGTCAGATGAGTATGCGTCCCGAGTGAAACATTTCCGCAATGAGGAGGTTTCACATTTCGTCTTCAACTTCACACTGGAAAATCAGATTCACAGCAATGGAGAATACATCAATGACAGGTTTAGAGATTTCCTAATATCCTGACTTGGCTGGGATAAACAAATGTGTGTTTTAAAGCACGTCCTAATAATGTAATACTTTTCTCCATTAGTTAGTGATAGATGGTTTTGTTGCTTTTTAATGGGAATTTATTTCTGTTCTTGATTTCTTATGACTCGTGGAGCATGGGGAGAAGTGTACCCATACAAGCCCTGGTGGTTCCTATGTGAGGAACCCCCATGCAAACCCAGCTTCCTTATCCTGAAAAACAAACCAAAAAGCCTCAGTTAACAATACTTCCTTTCACAGTGGGATTCAAAGGTTTTCAGGCCCAACACATGCAACATATTGTAGGGGGCTGCGGAAGGACGTACTTTCATCTCTGTTGCCAGTTCTTTTTTTATATCGATGAAAGACGCTTCTGTGAAAACACTGAACATTGAGAGGTTAGGATCTTATCACAGAAAAATAAAAGCTAAACATTACTGTAAATCAATAAAAAGTATGAACAGCACTGAAATGGGAAACAACATATTGGCAATGACTTTTGTGTTTTTTAACTGAATCCAAACATATTAAGGCTCTATCTGGACTTTACAGATAACTAGATAACTTAGAGGGAAATGAAACACAGCTGTTTTAGGTATCTGGTTTGTCTTAAGAAATATACAAAACAACCATGTGAATGGTCTCCTGGAAGGCATGGTGCTAAGTGATTATTATTTCCATAAGAAAATCTATATCTAAGTAAGTGAATAAAATTAATGATTTTGGTAATATTGGGCATTTAAAATTATTTTTATAAGAACTTGAGTTTTGACACAGTTAAAGATTTATGCATTGCAGACAAAAAATAGCAGTTATCTCATTTTTAAACTAGCCATAGCTTCCCAATTCTGTTCCTTTCCAGGAGGTAGATGTTCTCCTAAAAGCAAAGAACCATTTACTGTCAGTAATTGACAGAACTCTGTCAACCAAGGTCTTATTAATTTGAACTGAAAATTCCTGTAAAACACTAAATCTGACATTAGCCTACTCTGAAACACTAATACACTCTTTCAAATGTGCAAATTTAATAGGCCTTTGACAGTTATTTGAGATTCACAAAACATTTTCCACAGAAGTATGAACTCATTTGATATTCTTCCTCCACAAATGTTTCAATACTCCACTTACCCTCGATCTCAGTGTTTCCTTCAAGTTCTTAACTTAACTTGATAAAGTACTTGACTTTTTACTTCATCAGATTTCTGTTGGGTTTTCATTCAAATCATCTCAACACCAATTTTAACACAGTCACAACATGTTTCCTGTCCAAAGGTAAAAAGTACATCAGAAGAATGTAGGACATGTAGTCTATCATTTCTGTTCCAACTGACTAATCTAATTGCTAAATTTTCTTTGTTCTTTTCTGGAATTAGGCTACATTTTAAATTGGAAAGTGTTATATGAAAAATGATAATGAGTTGACACTGAACACCTGCCTGATTTTAATCAGTTTGTCACAAATGAGAAATTATATAGTAACTAAAACTAATGGGCTGAAAACACTATACTTCTGACCAATACACAAAGAGAATTCATCAGCTAGTAAGTCTTTTCCTGTGATAAACACAATTAGCTTTTGCTCTTCTTTCCCATAAAGATGTGATTCCAACAACTTTATTGGTGAGAGAGTTTAATTCCTATTATTTCGTAGGTAGCATATTTTGTGTGTTCCTATTCCTACTGTTAGTCTTGTAATAAGAAAAATACTTAGCTAGTCACATCAAGTTTAATTAGAGCAGAGCCAGGTCTGTGTTCAGAATGTTTTGCTGTTTTAACAATTCTTACTGCCATATAACAATTAAAGCATTCTTTTCAAACTGTTGCCACTTTGGGTGAAGTCTGCCAGCAAAACTGCCCTTTTCCAGTTGTAGCTTTTTCCATGCCTTCATGTGAAATAAAAGACATCACAAAAATAATGATGCATTTCTACATCTGTCTTTTTTTTTGTTAGCATAATGATGTTATTTGGTAGAATTATACTAAAAAAAGGCTTACAGCATTGTTTCAGTCTAGTAACACTGAGGTAGAAAGTTACTGCTAGTAATACACTTCTTCATTGACTTTTTCTATGAATGACTTGATTGACAGTCATAATCAAAGACCTAGGAGTTAAATGACAGTCATTAGGAAGGAGGATGTTCAGAAGTAAGAAAAGCTACTGACAATTTGTTTATGCCTGTATATAATTACAATTGCATCCACAGACACAGAAGTAACAAACACATATTTCCAGTTAGACATGTAGCTATATAACTGGCAATGTAATGGTTATGTTCAAGTTAAACCATTTTGCAAAACTTTTTTTAACACTTGGACCAATATGTTTTGCATTTGAGCCTGACATGGTGCCCAGTGTGTTCATCTGCAGAAATAAAGGTTCTTTAAACAATTCCTTCTTTCCAGCTTGTTGATACTAGCAGGTGCTTGTTTGTTCCAAGAGGCTGAGTTTCTGGAGCATGATGTCCCAATTTCCAACTGTAATGTCAAATTACAAGTAGTAGTGATTTTACAAGGCTATTCCATGAATGTCATGACATTGGTTTCAATTGTTGATTAAGGACAAGTAATAACAGAAATATTATCAAAGAAATTGTATTACCAGTTGTGGCTGACAGCTATGTGGAGCTATTTGTCTTATTAATGTTTTTCCTGAACGATAGTATTCTGTATTCTATAATCAGCTAATCATTAATTACGTCTCCAGAATACCTTTAAGGAATCATTGTTAGTGGAGCTGAGATTTTTTAGACCTGTATAGCTGCATCAGCTTGACCTGTTGCTCTTTGTAACCTGTGAAGGTAGACTGACAGAAATTATTTGTATTGGACAGGTTTATTATGATGAAGTTTAAATCAGTAACCTTTGAAGATTCACTTTTTAAGAACTGTGTGTTTGAAGACATTACTTCACTGAACACATACTTCAGGAACTGTACTTTCATCAATACCACCTTCTACAACACAGGTATTACAAGGAAAAAAACCTGAACATCCATTGTTCAGCTGCGTGTACTCATTTTATGTTTATAATTTCTAGATTTCTAATATGGCATACAAGAATTCCTCTTGTAGGGAGCAAAAAGCTGTAAAAAGCAACAGAACTCTGTAATATTATAACAGAAAAGTGAAAGGATCACACCTGGACTAGATACCACAGGCCTAATACTGACTCAGATAATACACATCTCTTTGATTTTAATCATCTCTAAAGAGATTTGGTCTGGAGAGGAGAAAATATATTTACTGCTTTACTGGTAGCTTTACCTAGTGTATTTTTATTTAGTGTAAATGGACTGGTGAAACACTTTGTTCATTGTGCTTGTTGTGGCATGGGAATCTGAGTTCAGGATTCAAACTGCCTAATCTATAATTATTCCCACTCTCCTAAGTATTGTAAGAAAAATAGGAATGCATATAGCATATATGTATTTAAACATATATAATATGTTTAAACAGAGGACTTTTTTTTTTCAGTTTAATAAAACATAACTGAAAGTAGAACATGGCCGACTAAGCTTGTTGGAAAGATGGGGCACTTCTTACCCCTTTCCCATAACTCCAACAATTATAATAGTAATAGAGTTAGGTTTCAGAGCAAGCAACACCCAGCTTTCTTTGTGTGGAAGGAAGGTATTCTTGATTCCAGGTTATAAGACTGACAGGAGGAGCAGAAAGAAAGTGGAAGTATAGGGAGAGATCTGTGAAATGGTATTGGAAGAAGAATGGCCTGAACTGTTGCATGAAGTAACTCATCCGTGCTTGAGCTGAAGACCACGAGGCCTTCTCAGAAATGAAAATTAGTTTAATCTGAATTCTGTAGGAACATTTCACTTTAAAGGAAGTCAAACCAAACCAAGCACGATTGGCAGTCTCATCTGAACGGCTGTCTGGTGTGGAAATAGAAGGTCTGATACCGAGCAAGACCAAGTGATAGAAACTTGCAGATACCTAGTGGTTTTTATGCAAGACCAGCTGCTGCTGAAAGGCCTTAACCAGATACAGTCCAAGCAGAGCTGAAATACAGTAATATAACTTGCCTAATTCCAGGCCTTAATTGCTCTTTTTCATAAGCTTTGCATATTTTTCTTTAAGATAAAAAGGTATCAAAATTAACAGCAATAACTAGTTCCATTTTACAAAGCAGTGAAAGGTCTGAGTTGTCATTAAATTTGCCTAAATTGAAATGTTTTTAATCAAAAGCTGCACATGGAGTTGGCTGTTAGTTGAAATATTTCATTTTCTTCTTTCCACAGATCTCGAGCAATATAAATTTGTTGACAGCGAATTGATAAACTGCACATTTTTCCACATCAGGACAGGATGTCAGATTTCTTTTGATGACGACTACAGTGCCTACTGGATTTACTTTGTTAATTTCCTGGGAACATTGGCAGTGTTACCAGGGAATATTGTGTCCGCTCTCCTGATGGATAGAATTGGACGGTTAACGATGTTAGGTGGGGGCTTCACTTTAAGACAGGGAACAACATCAAAACCTAAAGCTCTCCTGATAAAGTAACATGTCCTCTTTTTAAAGAATTTGGTTCAGAGAGATGCAAAACATTCCTTCTGCAGATGCTTCATTTGTGCGGCATCTTAAGTGCCCTTTTAAAAAGCCCTCAATTTAGAAACTCTAGGAACAAAGGGTTCTGTAACCAGTTCTGCTATGCCACATTATCAGTCATTGCTCTCCCACACTGATATTACAAAATCATTATTTAGGCATTTGGGATGAGATTTTGGAAAGTGCTGACCATTGGCTCGTCTTTGCTCCAGCTGAAAGGAAAGCAAGATGGGCACGGTTGACCCTGACCTAGTGAAGCAACTCCATGGAAGAGTCAGCAATCCTTTGCCCATTATCTATTTTGCAAAGTAACACAGTTGAAAGATGTCTCCTGTGGATTGTCTGCAATGACAAATATGTTTTCAATTTACTTAAATAACTATGTGGTAGTTCATTGTGTTCATTTTCTAGAAGAGTATCTCTATATAAATGCAATTCCCACGCAGTGTTTTTATTGCTATAATATATGAAGGAGATTCATGTAATTGCAGAAGATGATGAACAAGGAAGAATGGGGGTAGTTTTCCCCAGGCAGCTTGCTTTGAAAATTCAGAGAGGGTTCCAGCTTAATATTTTATGATATAGCCTAATGCTTGAGGAGTTATGTTTTTTTTCTATGAGCCCCTTACAACGTTTGTCTGCCTGACTGGTCTTACCAGCAGAGGAAATCTCTTTAGTTTTTAACTCAAATATATAGGTCAGTTATTTAGCTACACTGTGTATATAGAAACATTAGACAAAACAGACAAAGATCATTCTTTAAATACAGCTCCATTTCATGTTGGTTTCACCTGTCTTGTACCTAGGTGGTTCCATGGTTCTCTCTGGCATCAGCTGTTTTTTCCTGTGGTTTGGGACCAGTGAATCCATGATGATAGGTATGCTGTGCCTCTACAACGGCCTCACCATCTCAGCGTGGAACTCTCTAGACGTCATTACCGTGGAGCTGTATCCTACAGACAGAAGGTATGTGCAGGTACACCTCCCCTAACCTCACTGACACTATCTTTATGTACCAGCACAAATAGTGAATAGAAATGGTTACGGAAGTAGTGATGTTTTGAGTGATTCAAACCAAACAAATAGTTTGTCTTATGAATACCAAGGGTAAAAAGAGATTTTTTTGAGCTACTTAGTATCTATTTCTCATCAAACATCACCCAATCAGGAAAATACCACGAAAGTAGTTTCACATGAAAAAAAGAAGGTCTAACTGCTGCTCTTATTTAAAACACCACTAATGAGTAGTATTTCTGAAAACAGTAATGGAGTATTTCTGAGTTTCCCCTAGCACAACTGGCTCTGCAGGCAGTAGTTGGTCCAAAACAGCAATATAGCTGCATTTGTCTGTTGGCTGTGAAATGGTGGGGATGATAATAAAAATCACTATCTGGAGCAGAACAGCATCTTCTGGAAGAGATTGTGGGCTTGAACCGTGCTGAGCTGTTAATCAGTTTGCTACGAATTTGTATGCAGGGTCACTAGGTGTGTACAAGTCAGCATTAAGCAGATACAAAAATGACTTGGATACTGTTCCTGACTCTTCAGGGCTCTTGCAGGAAAACTCAGGACAATTTTCATGTCCTGCAAGCATTGCTGCTAGATGACATGGGGTTTTTTTTTTCAGATACAGGGTACTTTTTAATGCTGATCTTATGTCACTTAATGTACTGAAGGAAGAACAGTTGAGTCATACACTGTTGTATGTCAAGGGTAAAAATGTAAAAGCTGCTTTTTCTTGACTAGACTGGGGTATTTCTTGCCCGTCCCCTCCTTAAACAAATTTTATGTAAAATTGCCCAGATTCCTGCCAAGGGACAGTGTGTCCTTTCTCCTGTCACAGTGCTATTCACTCTGTCATTCACTAGAAGTTTCAGATATAGTGAAAAATATTTCTAGTTTATAAATGCATGAAGCCTTGCTGGCAAGTCTAAGTTTTTGAACAGAGGTGCAACTCGCTTCAGTATTGTCCATCAGGAGAGGCTTCTGTGTTTTCTTTTCATTGACATTTTAAAAATACACACTCCTTCACACAAGAAATTGATGTCCACTCTTGTGGTTGTATTGAATAACTGCACTAGGCTACTTATGAATCCAAACCACTAAGCTTTAATATTAAGTGCTAGTGTTTTTATTACACCTCAGGAAATTGCTCTTCTGGCCAAATGCCATGATATATTTCTAATAAATATCCTTTAGAAATAGCGATCTTTTTTGGTATTCCTGAATGTAGCAGCCACAAATATTTTCCTAAAATGAAGTAAAGAAAAATAGTTGGAAAAGCCATTGATGTTAATGGAAGAAAAAATAAGCATCATTACTAGGAACGACAAAAAGAATGTAACTGATAACTATTTTAGGCCATCTGTATTTGTAGCTAATACATGTTTTCAATAGTTTCTGCTAGCTTTCAGATTGTAGCAAATTTTTCCCCATTTTTCTTTTTTAAAAAGCTTGTGTGTGCAATAATAGCTGTCTGGAATTCCACCTCAGAAATTTACTTGCAGCTGAGTTGTTGGGTTTTTTTGAAACAACTGAGATAGAAAACTTGTCACTTTGTATTACCAATATAAAAAGGCTGATAGGCCAAATCTACCTGTGCCAGGAAAGACACTGCTGATATATACTGTAGATGAAATTTTTTTCCAAAAGTTCCAAAAGTGGTGGAACCATCACTGCCAGTTTTTGCCAGCTAACTTATAACAAAACAACCAATTCTAGAAGTCACTTCCTAGACTCGTTTGGTTTTTTTAGGCTGGGGTAAAGTTTCTTCGTGTTTCATAGAACTATTTGAAAATTAAGACTTGCAGGAACTCAAATAACTTGCTTCCCAGAATTTTTTCTCTGATATTTCTTTTACCCAGACCAGCTACAGTTTAACAGCCACCGTTGCCCACCTCTGATGGGTCTTTCTTTCTAAGATTCCTCTGATCTTCATAGCCTGGCATGACTTGCCACAGTTTGCCAGGAATTTCCAGCTTCTGCAAGTAACTGTAGGGCTAAACAGCCTTTCCAGGCATATATGGTAAACGAAGCTACCTGATCTGTTTTTGCATATGAGGTCCTTCATAATTAAGATGATGACCTCTTTCACTACAAAGCTGCATCCAGACTGAAGCTGGTCCTGAAACTGGCTTCCAGTTTCCCCTCAAAACACAATCTAGGCACAACAACTTTGCTCATTCTATCACTATTTTACTATTTCAATATATACTTTTTTCTTATTCCCAATCAGTAAAATGACCACAACCAGCAGCAAAGTACAGCTGAAGCCTGGGCTGGAAGCAAAGTACGTGGAAGGAGGCCTGTTCATGCTACCATGCACAACAGACCAGGCTGGGCAGCCCCTCCTTTTCCTCCTGCACAGCTCCTCTTGGAGACCAGCCAGTTGCAGACCTTTGGGGCTTTGCAGCGTAAATACAAAAGGTGTTTCATAAATTGTACTCCAGGTTATTTAGGGATCATACTGGCTTTTTGCCAGGTAGGGGTGTGGCGAGCAATTTGGAAATGTGCACTGTATATGATATACAGCACACATTTCAGTTTCCTCTTCATCAGCTGCCCGCAGGACAGAGTTAATGTTGCTTCAAAATCTTAACAGATTTGGATTCTCTATGCATTCACATTCATCTACCCATTTACGTTTTAATTTAATAATGCCTGGATTTGAGGTAATTAAGTAGTTTGTCCTATATTCTTAATGAGCACTTTCAAATTTTGTGCCATTTTAGCATAGATTTTGCCTGCATGTTCTTTATAAAATCTCAATTGATTTGCACAATGTTAAAATAAGAGATGTTAGAGGCTGTATAGATTTCAAATGGTTCTCAGGTAGATGACAAAGTTGATGTGATGATATGTTACCAATGCTAGTCATAGGTAGGTTTCTGTCTTCCAGATGACACACATGGTGGTAATAATCTTTTTTTTTTTTTTTTTTTTTTTTTTTACTTTTCAATACACAAATTTTAAAGGACACTCATGACAACTAGCTATAAACGAGCTGATTTCCAATAAGCAAGTAAATTAACCCAACTCCACAATGTAAACAACTTGTATTAACTCATCTTTTGTCTCATCTTTTCTCCTGTCTTTTGTCTTATCTTCTTGATGGCCTGTGCTATTCTGGACTAGTCAGCAGGTTCTGAAAAGTCTTTCATCAGTTGTGACCTTCTTGAAGGCTGAACCAAACTATTCCATAGCCTTGGAAGCTCTGCTCTGAAGAAGAGTTATTAGATGTCTTGCAAAAAATTTTCAGTGCTCCTAGAGGGCTTTCCTACTCTATCATAAACGTTCTGTATTTTTCAAACACTGCTTTGAAAGGAGATGATGTAGAAATTGAGGGACAGAGGAAAAAGATACATTAAAAGCAACTTCAGTATTGTCTATCAGGGGAGGAAAACTGTACACTGGCATGTATGGTACCAACAACCCCAGCCACTGAGCATTTTAGAAGAGGGAATGGGCTGAAAGTGTAACTTCCACTGCACCTATAAGTACTTAGCACTTCAGAAACACAAACCTGAAGGTGCTAAGCTGATCACCCAGAAAATGTGAAATGCATAGTTAATGACCATTTAGTTAGCTCCAAGTGACTTGCTCCTATCATATATGAATTCTGTGGCAGGGGTAGGGATTGTATCCTTTCTCCTGACAGCACTCAACTACATTAACCATAAGACTGCTTTCTCATCTTGCAGTCCCCAACCTTATTCAAAGTGCACCTTCCAACTTTTGCAGCAGATGAGGGAAACAAAGTTTTCTTCACTACATTTATGTTTTACCCTCAAGCTCTCTTTGTTCTGTGCATTGGCAGAGTGATGCGGAAAAAAAATATTGTGTGATGAGGTAATTATGGCTTGTGTTGTAATGTGTGTGCCCAAGGGGCTTGCAATAACATTGCACAGTTTCCTAGCTCTGCCTGTAATATAAATATGAATGGAAGAGAGTTAAAATTCTCTGAAGAAGTTAACATTTAGGAAATTGTTATGACTTTCAAATGCAATCATTACTTTCACATAAATGATAAATATCTTGTGAACTAACTTGGGAAGCACCAACTTTATAAGCCAAGACTCTCCTCAAGGAGTGGATACCACAAATAAACCAAACCTAAACAGAAAGTGGAATAGAAATAGGTCATCTCCTGCAGAGTAAATCAAGGTCAGATTGCATCAGATAACCAACAATTCA
This sequence comes from Aquila chrysaetos chrysaetos, assembly GCF_900496995.4. Classification (NCBI taxonomy): domain Eukaryota; kingdom Metazoa; phylum Chordata; class Aves; order Accipitriformes; family Accipitridae; genus Aquila; species Aquila chrysaetos. The sequence continues at coordinate 60,874,622 of NC_044030.1, forward strand.
TCAGTTTTACCACAGCTGCCAGACATCTGGGTTTGAGTCTTGGCCAGGAGTATTTAGAATTCAAGGTGTGCTATAAAATGAAGTCATCCTGTTTTGCCTTTTTTTAATACCTCTGAAATAAGTTCATAAGGGTTTGGTCATAATTAAGAAATAAGCCTCCTATCTTCAGTTCATTATATTTATCTTTTTCTCTTTTTCTTGAGCCCTAAGAATCTATCCCCAGGGTAATAAACATTATTCACAGGGAATCTTAAGTCCAACTTTGTATTGTTGTGGCTGTCAGAAGAGAAGTTTTCCATTCTTTTGACTCATAACAGCAGTCATTGACTTACAGTAGACTTCCTCACAGCTATTTTCTACTGCCATCCTGTGGATGTGGTTCAACTGCATTTTGCTGAAATTTCATGTTAATGTTTTTAAGGCATGACGTGCTGAACCTATGCAATGCCTTGGGCAGTAGTCCAAGGCAGGAAGGCAAATTCCACAGTTTTACTTGCACACTGAGTGCTATAATTGGCCAGGCTATGACATGCACCTTTGTAGTAATTTTTTTAAAAGATCTTAAAATGTCTGGACATTAGAAATTTGTCCATAGCACATTCAGAAACTCCATTTTAATAGACTTTGCATATTATCAACACTCACAAAAGTGATATTCAGAGGGTTTTTGTAACTTGCTATATAGGCTCAGCACTAGCTCTGGCAAGAAATTTATTAAATATCTGTGCTACACTTTCAGTAGCGCTACACTGCAGGACAATGAAGTTTTCAGGTACACTGACTATCAGCAATGGAAAAGTGGGCCTGAAGTAATTTATGTAGGAATACAAGCACCAGGTCTAAGAAGGAACATATGTGGCAACCAGGAAACAAGCTCTTTTAATCTAAAGGCTTAGATAATCCCTCTATTTTTAACTGTTTGGACTCTTGCCATTTTTACGTGGGGCTTGAGTGAAAGAAAGCTAAGCGTTTTTCTTTGTCGCCGCTTTCCCAGCAACAGAAGTAAAATACATTGGGGAAAATTCCTTTTCCCTAATGTATAGCTTTGTCTCAGACCTGACATTTTGTAAGACTTCCACATTTTTCTCCTAACAATACTGCATCTGTAACTTTTTTTTTTTTTTTTTAAGGCAATCCTAAATTGATTTACCAGGATTATCTTACTGATGTGCCTGAAGGATTTAATGACATTCTCTAGCTGGGCAAGGGATTCTTGCCATTGAACTCCCTTGACCAGTAACAAGGATTGCTCATGGAGTCAAAAAGACATTTTTGTGCCAATTCTTCGCCCAGTAACTGATGAACATGACGGAAATTGTTGGATATTGTAATGGCCTTATGCCTTTGGATTTTTTCATTTAATTCATTCATGATGCTGACATGACACATCACATATATTTGATCATTTGCAGACTTTCCGTACACTTAGCACTTTCCTGAAACAGTGTAGCAGAGACTGTACTAGTGCTGCAAGAGAAGGCTATGCTAGTACATGTATGTGAATTGCAGTGTATTTATTGCCTGGCTATTTTTACCCCCCTGGATTCAGTAGAATTAATTATAAAGGCATGAATTAATACAGATTTTAGTTGATTTGAATCACAAATTGTTCTAAGAAAGATGTTTAAAAATCAACAAGTCTGAATTTGTTATCCCTAGAGCTCAACAGTTTGCTTAATGTCTTTGTTCTGGCTACTAGTACACAACAAATTCACATTGAAACACAGTATTAAAATTGAAGGATATGAAGGCAGACGGTTGAACAGTGACAATGCTTTTCAGGTACAGGCCTCAACAATATTTTACTTAAGCCTGTAAAAATTTTACTATTCCTGCCAATGATGTGCATATTTTAGGCAAAAGGACATGCCTGAAAACTGCTTAAAGATTAAAAGATTGAACTTCTGCTGGGTTGTTCATTTTGTATTATCAGGACAGCCAAGGGCAATAAAAATGGGCTTACTTTGTCTTACTCTTCTTTGTTCATAATTTGATAACATTAATGGGATTAGACTAATAATGACCCCTTACAATTAGAAAAATTGAATAAGTCCATTTTACAGAGCAGAACTGTTTTTTCAGTGCCAACAAATTACCTTAATTTTGCTCAGATATAAGAGATATTGTATTACAAAATTGCATTAAACCTTAATAAGGTAATCTTTGGTATATAACCTATACTAGATCTAAAGCACAGTGGCAGCACTGAATGTGCTATCTGCAGACCACAGCGCATGAAAAGAAATGGTCCAAATTGCTCAGAAAATTATATTCATACCCCTAGTTATAACTAGTTGATACAAGCAAATAGCATCTGTGAAACAGCTTACCTTTATAAGGCAGTATAAAACAACACTGAATATAAGTAAAGCATCCCCATATGTTTTGTGCTATTGCCTTTCCAAAGATTTCCTGCCTCTATCTATCCAAATTTTCTTTAGCTAGGTATGTATTCTTTGGGGAGTTCTGGTATCTCTTTGAATATACTGAGGCTGTTGATGACTAAGTGTCTATTTTCTCTATGTGAACACTGGGGTTTTTTCCTGTTACTGTTATTTGGGGGCAAATTTGGTTTTACATAAGCACTGACAGCTGAAGAAATCATATTTACATGTGCAGACACTGATCACAATCATAACTTTAGGAATACTTTCTGTGCACAAAGGAGGCTGAAATTAGAATAGTTCTCACTCTTCCTCTCCTTCTTCCTCTGACTTGTTCAGAATAGCTGAAACCTGTTACTATTCTATGACATAAACTCTGTTTTCCAGGCTGGCTCTGTTGTCTTTAACCTCTTCCTACCTGTTTGAGATAAAGTCTATTTTACCACCATCTTTTCTCTTCATGCTCCTCCTTCCTATCCCCACTCTCGTTCACTCTAGACGATGCATCAGTCTGGAGCTCCTTCCCTCTCAGGAGTTTCTCCCCATCCTGGGTCAGCTTCCTCCAGATATTCTGGGCTTTATCTGCCCTTGTAGTAGAGATGTTTCTGTGATAGAGATTTGAAGTTCTTCTCATAGGCTGTGAAAGATTACTCTAGTAGGGTGGCTTCTCACTGCTTCCTTCAGCATGCATCCTCCCACTCTTCCTTTGGACTGATTCCTCCATAAGTCATCCTTAAAATGGGTAAGTTTTAACTGGCTCATTCCTCCTCTGAGGAGGGCATTTTCAAGGAGGTCCTGCAAATGTTTGTCTGTCAGAAAGCTTCACAAGCAACACTTCCAAAGTTTCCTCATCTGCTGCTCTCAGCAGTGTGCTCTCTGGCAGCCCTCACTCGTCTGCACTGTCGGAGAGCATGTTGCTTTCAAGATGGTTATCTCCAGGATGTGCATGTTTAGCTTTTCTTGGCACTACGTACTATGTAAAAGTACTGCAGGTTTAATCAAATTTAGAAAAAACAAGCAAGTAAGGGCTTTGAACATTCAGGAGGCATATCTGGGTCTCTTCTGCTTGTTTTTTTCACCATTTTTCTGGGAAGTTTCTGCTCTGCCATCAGAATGACCTGTCTCTCCTTCCTTAGATGTTGCTGATACTTATCATCATGCAATATCTGGATGAGTGCCATGTTCTACACAAAGAGGATTTATGATTACTTCAGACAAAATAATAATTACTTTGCTAAATCTCAGGTATTTTAAAGAGTTCTGTCATATTGCCAAACTGATAATAAATATATTATGATTATAATCACCCAGCAAAAAAGACTAACTTGTGTCTTGTCCTGGGGTCAGAAAAGGCATATAATACACAGAGCTGACACTGGAACAGGAAGTATCAACTCTTCTGGTTTTAGTTCCATAACGTTTTAGGTAAGGACATTGACTTTGGTTTGCAACCATGGACAAATGAATATTTAACATTAACAGAAAAAAAACCCTTTTTGAAGGTATGCTAATTAGTCTGTTCCATGTCTTCATTCTGTTCTGCAAACATCCTTTTAATTGATTTAAGAATTTGACAGTAAAAGTACCATTACTTCAAATTACCACATTTTTGAATCTTGTTCAGAATCTGGAGTTGACTTTGTGGGTTAACTAGAGTTCTGTTTCTTAGAGCAAACGAGAGTGATTTAGAAATATACCAGAAGGATCTAGACCTATTTTCATCATTCTTTTGGTGCAGGGTCCTCAAATATACCAGGACTAGTATAATTCTGAAGCACAGCATTTCAGATACAGTCAGGGAATGGACAGTACTGAAAAACCCTATATCGTGGTCAACTATACTAGACAGAAGCTTTTACCTCTTCTCCAGTGTAAGGCTTGGATATAGGACACCAAGGGGCCTGACTGATCAACTCTACCTGAGATACAGATTTGCAGAAGAGCAGGGGAGATGAACTAGTGACACTCTGGACTGTGGCCATGTCGATCAGTTTCTTGAGGCAGAGGATCTCTTCTCCCTTCATACCACGGTTTGCTGTTTTCAAAATCAAAAATAGTTCTGTGAAGAACCTTGAGAGTTTATATCCTTGCTTTCAGCTGGGACCAAGTCTGCTTACTTTAAATTGATTCTCTGGGCTGCTCTTTACGAGCTCCAGTAGAAGTTTCTCAGACTTACTTCCTAGGAATTCAGGCTACCTCTGAGCACAGGACTTCTTCCTTTCCCTCACATGCACCTCAGTACAATAACTACGGCTCTTTTTAGTCACACAGACCATTAGCATTTCTGTTAATCCCTGCTGTTTAGACTGGGGGCTTTTTCCTTCTAATGGCAGTTCTTAATATTAACAAGAAAGAAGCATTTTGTTCTGAAAAGAACATCTATCCTCTTGATTCTTATTATTTTATTCCAGTGAGCACAGTGTGAGCTCTGCATAGTCCTTCTTTCTTTCACTTCTAAGAGAATTGAGAAATGTTAAACATTCTGCTATCATACAGATATTTTTGTTAGGACACTTTTTGTAGGACAAGGTCATTCCTGCAACTATGAATCATACAGTCATGTCAAAACACAATTTATTAAAATGATGGCAGTTTGCATAATACATCTATTCATGGGCTACCAAACATCTAAAGTACTTAATCCAGACTACTAAAATCACACCACTGCAATGCAAAAGCCCCTCTGAGTTGCCTGTGTCATACGTTCTGTTACCAGTCTATTTCCTTTTCCTTCTCTCCAAAGTTTCTCAGATATCTCTTCTGCACAAAGCAGATTTTTTTATGCCCTATTCTCTTCACGTCTAAGAGACAAACATTCATTATTATTGGAGGTCTCATTAGCCTTTTGAAAAAGCACCGGTTGAACATGCATATGCCCTGTAAGAAACACATTTCTATTCAGTGCCCCAAGATGATCAACCTTTTGTTTTTATGACTTCTTTCCCAAATCACCAAGTAGCTCTCTTTTGAGAACGACTTTACACCTCCTACCTCACATTCAGCATTTTAAGAGTTACTGAATTTCCATTTGCAAGTCCTTTGTTCTACTGTAGAGGTGTAAACTTACCTATTCAGCCATTTATTTCAGATTTTAGTGCCTGAGGCACCAGAATGAATTTGCCTCAATAAAATGCTGTAGCAGCTGAGCTTTGATTTCGCATTATAAAGACAAGCACAGAATTCTTGTTGGCATAAATTCTGTTTAAGATATCAAGGTTATACTGATTTATTCCCACTGAGGATTTGTCTCAATGGCTTCACTCTTTCGTCCATTTTTTAACTTTCTTCTGTTTTCTCTTCTAGGGCAACAGGCTTTGGCTTTTTGAATGCACTATGCAAAGCAGCAGCTGTACTTGGAAACTTAATATTCGGTTCCCTTGTTGGCATCACCAAAGCAATCCCTATTCTCCTTGCTTCTACTGTTCTAGTGTGTGGAGGTCTGGTAGGACTTCGGCTTCCTGACACAAGAACCCAGGTGTTGATGTAACTGGAAAAAGCCATTTACTATTTATTTCCTTCTGCATACAAATGTCAACTCTCCTGACCGATGGTGCAAAGGCTTCAGATTCTCAACGCTTAGTAGAGTGCTCAAATGTCAGAAATCAAACTCAAAAGATACTTTGGAGTGGCAGAGATTTAGCAACCTCTGTATGAAAGTTTTAAATGTCACTTTGGTTTGCTTGCAGACATTGCTATTCAAACCCACTTAACTTCAAACTGCAAAGCTACCTCTTAAAACACTTTCGGTCACATATCCAGTAAAGTAAAAACCATACTGATAATTAGATATTTAAAATGCAAGCAGTCATATTATTTAAAAAATACATGCTAAATTTGGCCATGGCATTGTGAGCTTTTGTAACAGTACAGACATGCAAGTCAACTACTTCGCAGTGTTGGTGCAGAGAATGTTAATATATCAATGCATGCAGCATTAATCAGGAAACTCTGCAGACCACAACAGGACTGAGAATACTGACCTTCTGCAGCTGTGCTTAGATGGAAAAACTTGTGGCAATGCCTCTTTCCTGGGAAATCTTTTTAGGTAGATTCAGTCTAAAGTAAAGATTATCATCTACATCCCTTATTTGCTGAGGAGAAGGCAACAGCTACTGCAGGGAGATTAAAAGCCCATATGGGTAAGCAGCAAAGAGAATAACAAAATAAACTTTCACTCTTTGCTGCTGATCCTCCAGAAAAATTTTGTTTTCTTCTCACTTGTGGCATCTGGAATATTTTTGCCATTTTAAAACAGTGGATTTGTCTTAATCTAGGAGTGAATCAATACAAAAGTTTATGTTGTCATAAATATGAATGAAGGAAGAATCAGGCCAGTGAACTGTATGAAAAGGAAGATGCTTTCAGAAGTATGTTTGGTATTTACACTTCTAATATATATTTCTTTGTCGCAGATTGGTTATAAAAATATGTGGCCATAGAATGCCACCTAGTAAATTTGATCAGATCATACCTTCAATATAGAGTATAATGTAATTAAAACATCTCAAAAGATTTTTTTAAATATCAGAACAATGAAAAGCAATAAAAACACCTTCATTATTTTCACAGTTTATACACTTCTTTATATAACTATTTTTTCAGCTGATTTTTAGTAGTTCTAGAGATATCTCACCATTTAACACTTTCATATATCTCTGAAAGGCCATTAAGAAAGAAGCCATGGCAAGGCTGCAGGGAGTGGTAATGCTTTTATTAGACCAAGAGCAAGGATGGAGAGTAAATGGTAGTAAATATATTTCTTCTAAGTGATATGCTGTGGACTGTTCTGGATTTCAGTAAAGAGTTCCCCACCAGTCCTTCTGTTATACAAAAGGCTATGGGATCACTTTAAAATGTTAGCGCTAAAAATTTAGTACAAATACATTTATAAAATTAGCAAACAAAAGGGGCAGATCCTCTGATGACAGAAACTGGCATTGCTTTCAGTGCAGCTAAGAAAACTTGTATCAGCTGATGAACTATCTGCAGTTTCAAGTTTCAAAGAACAAATTTGGTATAAAACATAAGGAAAAATTTATCAGTATTTTTTCTAATTATGTCTGACAACATTTATTAGGTGGTTGAATCATTGCCAAAGAAATTAGCCTCTCAGATAAGGTCATTGTATAGTAAGACAGATTTTTTTTTCATTAATTTTTCTTTTGCTTGTATATGTCAACTTAGCTTTGGGTAGTAATATCCATCACTTCATTCTGTGTCAGTCATTGTCTTAGTCATATTCAAAGAGTCAGTAAAAGTCCACCTAAGAAGATCATTCATTACATTTAAAGTTCACTGTTTAATTTACTGATCGTAGAAGTTACATTTTTCAGTTACTAACAAATGCCTACGATACGCATTGTAGCACCAAATTGTTAGCACAAGGTGTGTTTTTCTGCTAGTAATAAATGGGAAAAGTGGCTGATTTAAAAAAGCATGAGTATGGAAAACTAGTGGACATTTTTTTGATGTTGATAATTTAAATATAATACAGTAAGAAACAAAGTTTAAGAAGTATGTTTATTTTGGAATATAAACAGTCAAGATATTTGAGATTAAATATTTTATATTTAAATCTGACTTAAACATGTTTTTTAAATTTCTAAACTATGTTAAAAAAAGAAGGAGGAAGAATTATTTTTCACCAAGTTCCAGGTTAAAAACAAAATACTGGCATTAGTTTTGCATCTGTGGCTTTTGTCCACTAGTCATAACCTTAGTATTATTTCAAGGCTGTTTTCTCCAATAAGAGTTATATTTGAGCCTTGTTTCTCTGTGCCATTCATTAGCAGCATGTGTCCACCTCCTTGTACTTACTGCACAACTTATTTTGAAATCTGAAGCCTCTGTACGTGTTTGGAGTAAACATCAACAGCAATGGGAAAATATTACATTGTCTTGCTATGCACTGTCCGCTTGAAGTATATTCTGTCCACCTCTGTACGTAATTCCAAAAAACATCCAAATCCAACACATCATGCCACCTGACCAGTGTGGAGGAAATGAGCCACAGAAAAATAAGGTTCAACTTTTGAGGGCTACAGGTCAAGGTTAACACACTAAAAGCTCATTACACGTAAAATTATGCTGATTTCGATGTGGGTTATTATTGTAAATCTTGACTATGTCATAAGTATGTGATTAAGTCTGGATGAAGTGGAATATAGCAACAACAGGAATTAGTAAAGATGAACAAAATTCCCAACTACATGAACCTTGCATGGTCCAGAATTAGAGTCAATGTTCTAAGGCAGGAAAAGGAAAAAAGAATTATAGTGGGAAGGAAAGCGGGGATACATAAATGGAAGAGATGCACAAAGAAAAAAATCCACTAACATTTCCAACATATTGAACAAAACCTAAAGCTAGAATTTCCCTAGCTGGTGAGCCAGTTGGCTCAACAGATTTGAACTAATGCACAAGCCAGCATTAAAGCTGTTTGAACAATCAATTTTTTGGGCTTAAGTGCAGTAAAGATTTATCTCATAAAGACAAAAGAAATTAATGCAATTTCAGGCTATAAATACTTGGTTAGATAGGTACAATCCACAGGCTGGAACAGAAATAATCTGTGGCGCTCTGGACACAAACGTTACTTACGTTATAAGCAAAAGTGATTTGGTTGGTCTTTAGTGAGTCTGTCTTTTTTTGCAGCTTCCAAAGCAATATCAGGTAACAAATATTGGGCAGTAGGAATTGTACTTCCTTTCTGTGTATGTTCACTTATATCTCACATAAAGAATCACTTAGTGGCCTGGTTAGATCCCTGATACACCACAGAGAACCAAACTTGATTGCATTTGTGTATCAGAACTTTCAAACATATAATCAAAACTGCTTATTTGTCTGTTTTGGTCACTGAACTAACTGACCACTAATTGGAAACTCCTTTCAATCTAAACTGAAGCAGGATATGAGGTAAGTGCTCTTCTCCTGTAAAGCTGAAAGGCTCATTCCTATTGAGAGCAATGACAAAAAGTACAATGGCCACTGAAGACAGAGAAGAATGACAGCATTAGAATGGTATTAACCATGATGGTCAACTACTTTAAAATTTAAAAACTGTCCACACAAAAGACCACATGTTTTCATTTTTGGCAAAGAAATTTTATTCTAACTAGTTTTACTCCTTACAGGTTGTCTGATAGTAGAGCTTGACTTAGCAGACTCTTATTTCTTGAAAGCATCTTATTCATTGTGTTTGTGCATTTTAACCAGATTGGCTATATTCATGTTAGCACCTTATTGGTTGGAAGCACGCACTACAACATTTGATATGCATTGCATTGATTGCTGAGTACGGACTCCTAATAAGGGAACCAAGACTAGGTGTTCATGGTTTCTGGAGTGCTGAAGGGGGTTGTTAATGTATTTTGTATTGGGAAGCCTTCTTCCTCTATGCATGATTTTAGCCAGTGCCCTTCCAGAAGTGTATACTACAAAACTTCAACACAGTGAAAAAGCCTTCCTGATGGCTCCAGTAGCCTACCCTTTGTTCATCATCTTAGAAAAGTAGGACAAAGTAAGACTGCTAACTCGAGCTCTGCTCTCTTTCTCTTCATGCCATTCCATTCATTCCATCCCAAACTGCTTTTCTTACCAGAGGGCCAATCTTAAAGAAAGTCAAAACTCACTGCTTATGCTCTCACTTGCTTCTGACTTTATAGTAACATTCAGTAAGAAGGTTTGCCACCTATCTTTTGCAATTTGGCCATCCCTTTATAAACCAAGATGGAAACTGATCTCAAAAGTCCTTCAGACAATCTTACCGTTTTGAGGCAGCCAGACTCCACATTTCTCTACATATCCAGAAGGCTGAACTAATACAGCGAGGGGTCCTCTCAGAATGGCCCTAGTTGGGCTCCTTCTGCTGTGGGTGCAGATATGGGGGAATCTTCTTGTTTGTGCACCTAGCTCAGCTCCATTTGGAGGAAAATATTACTCTCTGTTCCTGTTTTCTTTTTCTACCGCTATGGAGCCCTATTGTCATGTAACCGCTATTAGGCACAACTGCTGATTCCAATACTTAGCAATATAATATAGTCCTCAGCCCCTCATATGGACAGCCTCTGTGTGCTGGGCTTTAGCTCTCTTCCCCATTGTGAGTTTTAAAATGGTCGTCTTTAGTCAGAGAACGATGTTTACATCCAGTCACACCTCTTTACCTAAACAAGATGATATCATGCTAATACAACCTACAAGCCATGTTTCCTGTTTAATAACCTGGAAATGCAATTGAAATTTCAATCCCAATGTTAAAAAAATGAATCCTTGCACTCAGGGGGTCAGAGACACAAGAAGTGAAAACAGAAATTCTCCACTTCCTCTGGAGTCTTGAAAGAAAACACATGTTCAGTAATCATATTCCAGAAGAAAACACGTCCGAGAGACTGCTTTTCCTCTGCATTTCCTGCCTTCTTGTTCATTAAACTTACTGTAAAATATTAGGTATTTGCCTGAATTAGTACTTTCCAATGCTGCTAGTTCAGGAAACACAGCATGAAAAGACAGACTTTTGCCTGCAGTTTGGAGGCAAGACAAGGAACAGGCAGTGATGTGGAATTAGCAGAGACATGTTAGCCAGAAAATCTGGAACTCAGTTCAGAACCTAAATTAAATAGAAAGCACCAATTTATAATGCAGATCTCCCTGAGCTTGACTTATGGTTACCCAGTCTACAACCAGTCCATAAGCTGAAATCAGACTCATTGCTTTCTTCTAACGTTGATAATTTCAACAAGTGATGCAAAATATTTTTTGATCCGTTACCATTATCTGCATTCTTTATTTTTATTGCAGTGGTGAATACCCTACTTCTTCCAGCAAAGGAAGGATCCTTCAATACTTACTCCTACTCTATATGTGTAAGAGTCTTATATAGAATTTCATCCACATGCAGGACCTTTCTTTGATGCAGTGACTTAGCATCTCAGAAACAGGAAAAAGACAAAATGGGCCTGATTGATTTACTTTTCTTATTTGATAGTAGGTTGAATTATCTCCAAAGATGCTGGCCTGTAATATGTAGCCATGCTTTCTAGCCCTTGGAGTACATCTTGTCCAACTAAAAATGAATAAAGCAGTAATTTTTGGCAGTGCCTTCCCACAACATATACACAAGCTACATTTACTAGGACCAAAATACTTAGGAAAAAGATATGGGGAAAAACACAGGTGTAATTGCTTTCTGGGGTAAATGATCTTCCCTTCTTGACAAAGGTCTAGAACATAATGCTCACTTCTGACCAGTACACCATCCAATGATGAAAGATTGGAGATTACTTAACAACAACGGTATTTGGATGAGGATGACCTGACACAAAAGTATTGTCCCTTTCGCCCAGGATATTCATGAATATATAATTTAATGCCACATAACCAAGAAGATTTGTAGAGAACTTGCCCCTATTCTGGCCATCAACACTTCTGAGCCATAGCCAAATACATAAGTCTGCAAGTGAGAGAGAGAAATTACTGGCAGGCTGGCTTTCATCACTCTCTCCACAGCTAGCCACCTAAGCTCATTTTGCTTGGATCCTAAGGATCTGCTTTTTTGCTCAGACTCCTACTTTCTAATTCTGGACATCTACCACCTGCCACTCAGTTTTCACCAGTAGTCCTGACCAAGCAATTTGAAGCTACTTGCTGCTGATGGACAGCACTCATAACTCATGACAAGCACAGTACTCTGCAAAAGTCTGATGTCTTATGTGTTCCAGTTTTGTCTGTTGTCTAGAGCTGGAGTTGTCATCTAGCTTTTCTCTATGATAATACTGCATGTTTTTTAACCTATAAGACATGTCTTCTATTGTCTTAATGTCTGTCTTGTAAATATATGCCTGTCCCCCACTGGCTATGTGATAAAAGTCATTTGTGAATCTCACGTAGGCCTGTCTTACCCAGTTAAAAGTTGATCCTTCAAAAGAAGAGGGTCAGAAAAAAATAATTAAATGGAATCAAATTAAAAGCAGACCATGAAGAGTAAGATTTCAAGGCCCAGGGTTCAATTACTTTTATTTTTGTCAGCTGTTTTCCTTAAATCCTAGCCCGCAGCTATATAATACTATATATAGTGAAGAAGTATTACACAGTTAGAGGTGAATACATATATGGACACACGTGTGGGTGAATATACACACATTTATACAGACACAACTCCCTGAAACACAGGTGGATGTTAAGACTTACAAACCATATTCCCATCTCATTCTCGATGACACTGTTACTTTCTGCCTTGTGCATTTTGCTTTGAACACAAATAACGTCCTTCTCTGTTCCTTGTGCAGAAAGCTTTACTTACTCATGCGCAAAATTTTGGGGATGCCAAGATTCATCTTAGCTGGCCATTAGCTTTCGGTCATTGGAAGGGAACTCCTGAAATGGTCTGAAAAATGAGCTCTGACTTAGCTGTAGCCTTCCACCCCCCAACACACTGTGCCAAACAGCAGAACAGTACATTGTGCAAAGGCACTGGTCATATTCCGGTGACTAGGAGACACAGCATTCTCAGATACATAAAATCCTAAACGCTGCGAATTTTGTCTTATTCAGCTATAAGTCCTTCAAAATGTTCCATGTGGATCTCAACATGTTAACTTCTGTGTAACCTATGAGAAAATGTCTGTGTCTTCCTGTACTGTATGTTTTTCATTGTTTCTGCATACATAGCTTCTGTCGTTCTAGTAATGTGGCTGAACAATCCTTTGCTGCTGTTCTTATCAGCAATCTTTGACCAGCCTGAGACAGAGCCGTTGCCAGGGTGTCTTTCAACTAATGATTAACACCCACGAAGATCTTCTACAGTAATTAGTGCTGTATAAAGTAATTGCGGCTATAATTCAAGCAAATCCGGGGTTAAAATAGCAGCACATGCACACAGAGCAGTGAGGATGGAGAGAGCTCTTTCAAAAGCTCTGGCATCTGCTACATTTCTGCCTCCATCTTCGCAGGATATTCACTCTTTGCAGTGTGCTTCCTCTGGTGGGACACACACACACGTTACAGAACTAAGAAAGCAGCAAAAGAAAGGTTGTATTCCTTCCACAGGACTTAACAATGTACATCGGCTATAGGAAAAGCAACTCTATTCTAAGATTAAAACAAACAAACAAACAAACCAAGCAGCTTGCAATTCTTTTTTTTTCCCATGTGTTCTGTGAGTTGATAAACTGAATACCAGTCTGTACCAAACATTTGGGAGGACACTATGAAAGGGTAGCAATGCTCATATGATAGTACTTTTGGAAAGTAGTGGGTCTTTCCAAAAGGAAAACACAGTCACTGAGTGAGAGTGTAGCATTTAGTTTCTAACTGTGATCATGAATAGGCAGTTTTAAGTAGAAAATTGCCATTCAGATTCAAAGTAGCAGCAGCTAATACTACCTTGTCTTTGAAAATTTGCAAACATAGATTAAAACCAATAGTTTAGAGGGAAAAGGAGAATATTAAAATTTGGAGAGCGATTTACAAAACACAACCTCCCATCACTTCTTTTGGACAACCCTTACAGCTCTTTCCTGGTTCTTCTTGCCACAGATCCCTTCTGATATGGTGACTGATTTCATTAATGCTTCACTAGTGAAATGAAAATTTTTACTGACATTTGCAACAAAAATTAGAGCAGGCATGAAATTAGCACTGTAGGAAAGCTAGCTCATTTATAAAGACTTTTTAAGAATGCACCAAGCTGCTAGTGATTGCATTTATTGTCTTCCTAGTGGTTTAGGATCCTGAAAAGTGTTACATGAAACTATACTGTGTGTGTAAACTGATCCCTTTTTAAATCAGTGATGCAAATTGCAGGATTGAGATCTTAGGAATGCTGGAATTGCTGTTGTGAGAAAAATGTGTACTTTTAGCCCTTATTTTTAACATGAATAATTTTAGCCTGGCTTTTTCCTATGAATGTAATGTTTCCCAAACAGGACAAGGATTTTTAATAGCATCCCATGCTGCAAGCCTAATGAATCAACTGACAGCTTATTTCAGCCATTTTCTATAGAATATTGTATTACAAATCCCAATTCAAACTTTCAAAAGAATTGTTGTATTACCCTCAGCTGCCTAACATTGTGACAACCAGATTGTATCTCATACTTGGCCTCAAATATATATGACAATGTACTATACATAATTAGATTTTTTTTTAAGTGGGCAGTTTCGTTTGCAGTGTTATGACTTATGTGCAGAAATCAGGCATCAAGGATGAGGTACTGAAAGTAGAGTTATTGGCATTATCAGGTTACTGATTTTCTTAAAAACTTGTTAGCATTTTCTAATGCTGAGAAACAGAAGGAAAACATGTATTCTTTCCTAGTTTTTCATGAGCTATTTTCTGCTCCAGGTTTCTCCTACTAAGCTTCCACTCAAATTGCCAGCTGCTCTGAGCCAACTGGGAGTACAATTTTTCAAACTGTCTTTAGTGTACAAAACCACAGGTGTGTTAGTTTGCATATGTTGTCAAGAAAATCATAACCATTTCTGACAGTCTCCATTTCTTAATGTGAGGAAACATGTACATATTGTATATAGAATAATAAGCTACTTTGAAGTTGAATTCTCATTTATACTTGTTTACTTCCAGATCTGCTAATCTGCAACAAGATCTTGGCAATGGTCCTGACCTCTCTGTTTCTTTCTTTGTTTGTTTTCTTTACTGCTGTGTGTGATCTCCTGTAAAGCAGGTTACAGTCATCACTATTGTATGTATGTGTTTGCATGTGTGTGCCTTGATAAATTCTCTCTTTTGGAGCTCTGAATTTTTCATTTCAAGTCCAGCTGGTACAATTGTGAACTCATCTTTCCAGTATGCTCCCCTGTGTCAGACTGCCAACTTCCAAAATGTCTGACCAAGTGTTTTGATTAAGTCCCCTGAGGAAAGCTGTCTGTATACTTGTGAAAGGGCATGCTCTGTGTAGGATGACTGTGTACAGTATAAATCTATAAAACGTGGAAGTGTTTATAAATTTATCTGCCAAATATTTATCATCCATGTAACAAATGCAAAGTTATTTAGTGTACATCAGATTAATAAAGGGGCATTTTTTGCTCCACTATATTCAAATAAAGATTTGTTCTCTGCAATGAATACATATCAGGTGTGATGACAGCCAGAACATCATTCTTCACTACCCACAAAACACTGAAAACAGTTGTTTTACCCTAATAGTTCTTTTACAAAGGCTCTCTATGTATCTCATCTTTAGTGCCTGTAAGAGAGGTTGAACATGTATTAAAAGAAAACATGGAACAAGTTAATAAAGTTAACGAAATGTAAAAGACTAAAAAAAGACAGAGTAAAAGTTCTATGGTTGCAAGAGACAAAGTTCTTTAGTTAACCATCTGGGATTCATATTTTTATGGCACGTAATTGCACAAAATAGACATCTGGCCTTTCACTGCATAACTTCATTGCAGGGGTATGTTATCACCCAACATGTCTAATCTAACTCTATGTGAAAAGCATACTGCTGCAAAGTATGATGATCCATGCATCCAACTGGCCAATGGGAATTTATACAATAAAATATGGTTCCATAAGACCTTGGTAAAAAGGTCCAAACCCCCAAAAAAACCCCCAAAACCCCAAACCCAACCCCAAAAAACTGAAGCAGCACTGCAATAACATTAGTTCTTCACTACATTTGTGCACTAAGGGCCTCCAAAAAACTTCAACAGATCAAATGTGGTAACTTTAAAATAACAAAAAACTGCTGAATTATTTATATTCTGCCATCTCCATGGCTGGATCAGAAATACATTTCCAAATATAGGTTGTTCCAAACAGATGGTGGACTAAACAAAACACGTGAGCCTCTTCAGCTGTGTCACAAATAGGGAAAAGTTAAGCTACATGTGAATTGTTGCGTTTTTCAGCTCTTACAAGGGTACTGTCAGCAAAACCCAACCACCAAGGACATGTATGATTTTGTGACTGTCCTTTGGCAACTGGAGTTTTTTGTGGTACAGTACAGAAAAAACTTTCTCTGTTTATTGAGTATAACCAACAGAAGTACTAATCCATAGGTTAAGTCTCCTTAGTTTATACCCTCACTTACCTGCATTTGAAGGGGATTGGTATTATAACTACACTGCTCTCATCCTCTAGTGGAGATGAAGCTTTTATGCTTGTGTGTCCTAGTCTCATTCTGGGAAGAAATCAACCTCTTTTGTGCAGAAGATAAGATAATAATCCAAAAGGGAGTGTGGGAGAAGACTTGAACATATTCTTCATAGCTACCTTTCAGAAACTTCACCTAATCTCTAAAAAACCTTCAGTAGCAGGTAATCGTGTGTTGGAGCACATCATCCTGCAAAAAGGACACTTTGGCTCGTAGGACTGCATTTCTCCAAAGAATTTTGCAAACTTACATGTATATATCCCTGGCTGACACAGTTATGCTAGCAAAAAGGTGATGCTTAGTTCAGAGCACTGTGTGTGTGTGTGTGTGTGTGCACGTCTATATATTGTGTGAAACAAGATGAGTGCATAGAGACTATGAATACAAATGTAAGAGGAGGAGGCATTTGTGGTATCCAGCACTGTGCATACCTGAGACCAAATGTTAAAATAGATCATGTGCATACTCCATATGGTTTGCTTTCCACTGGGATACCAACTAGGCTATGATTGTTACTTAATCCATTGCAATTGTAAAGTTAGGCACGTGATAATACTAGGCTGATGTGAAATCAGTATCTAACTTGAACCGTTCCCCATGCTGTTTTGTCATCTCTGGAACTTTTTAATAGTGCTTTACATTGACAGCAGAGAAAAGAAACATTGAATTAATGTTCCTCATAGGCTTTCCTAAAAATATTAAGCTGAACTGAAAATGATACCATTCTATATCTTTTCTGGTGGCACCATATGTAAACTTCCACGGTATGCACGTGAATCCAGTCTTTCTGCAGATGCATTTCACATCATGTTACTTCTGGCTCTCAGAGTGGACCTAACTGGTCTGATTAGAACTTCAGTAATGATTTCATATTACTATAGCAGACTAACATTGCATGTGCAAAACAGCTTGGGAACACATCAAAAGCCGTATTATGGAGAGACTTCCTGGGAGAGGAGGACAGAGCTTGAAGTAAGGGCCTGACCACATCAGTTGCTGAATTATGCAAACACTGAGGTCTGTCAGCTGTGATCTCTGTACCCCTATTGACTGCACTAGGGTACACTGCCACCTTCAAAGTGCTGTATGACTTCTGGTCAGAAAGCCAAATGCTGTCCCTACGTTTAGACCTGGTGGCAGTAGCTGCAGCTACTGCCACCAGTGATAACGCCTGAACGAACTACATCTGGAAATGCCTACACTAATCAAGCCAGGCAATGTTTCCAGCTTTGAAAGTGAGAAGACAAACCAGTGTCAGCCTTCTCAATCCCTGATTAACTTCTATTATCCTTCAGAAAAGCCAGACTGTGGCACTTCTAGTCACAGAATGGGAAATTGTCAAAGTATTCCTCAAACACACAGTCCAATGCTTAAAAATAGTTAGCTGTAAGAATGAAGTGTAAAATGCCTGCTGTAACCACTTAAAATATTGTTTGGATATCCAGATAGTTTGGCTGAATTCTGATCAGATACAGTCTAGGCTACAGATCTAATCTCAATTCTCCCATAGGCAAATGGCACTTTAATTAAAAAAGTTTCATGATAATACACAGAGTTCATTTATTGCAGAACAACAGTGGTTTTGTCAGTGGTTACAATAGCTCTGAATTGTGCATTTTACAACAGGTTGTATCATAATATATTTAATTGTGTTGTGTGCCCGTACAGACTCCAAACCACTTAACCCTGGGACTCTCAGGGGGTTTCTGACTTTAAATAAAAACATCCTTTGCTTTGCAGTCAGACTGGACTTTAGAGAGGCTAGGAATCAGATAAAACTAAAAGTAATCCACCTTTCCCAGTGTCCTGGAAGTGAAGCCATTAGTGGACTCACATTTGCTACATCATTTAGCTTTGAGCAGCCATCCTTGCCACTTCCCCAAGGACTCCCTTGCAAACTCCAGGTTCGGGCTACAAACAGTGTTGCAGCATTGGTGGTAGAGCTAGACCATCTGAAAGGCAATCCTCCTGGCATGTAGGATTACGTATCAGTTAGGATGTTTTATCCCAGGTTTATTTCCCATCCAGCAGGTCTGGGCCCTTGGTGAAAGGCTGTCTATGAGTATGTTCCCCCTTTCCTCTTATTCTGTCCATAGGCAGTTACAGAAACCATAGTTTTGTTACTTTCCCGTAGAACTATATGGAAAATAAGCTCAGGGTCCTTGAGAACAATTACTCAGCAGCGCAATTCTCAGTATGCAGGAGGAGATTGACTTTGTCCTTTCAGTCTTTAGCTAAAATCAGAGCTTTTAAAATTTGAATAAAATGGTGAATCTGCTCAGAATAAAAGAGGTCACTAGCTATTAGTAAAGATGTTGGGGTAGGACCAAGGAACAGTAAGATACTGCTATACTCTTGAGTTACAGCAGTATCAGTATTACACTGCTAGTGTGAGCTCTAACCGGTCTTTGGTAGGACTGTCATACTGTGTTTTGTGAGCTAAAATGCATATAAAATATGTAATAATTGTTGAAGATCAAAATACATGGGAGTATGGAGCCCAATTCCCAGGGGAAAACTCTGGACTTTGACTGGCAAAGGCATATCAGAACTATTGACTGATCATAAAATGAAAGAAAAAAAGGTGTACAAGAGCACATACCTGTTTAAGAAGTCATCTGTAAGTAAATATGCTACTTTGCATTACTATTGTTACACGAATATTGAAACCAAGGAAAAATATCTGTTCACAACGACACAGGACCCTCCCTATGTGCAAACATTAACACTGGCCATGTCAGGGGAGCCTATCTTACTGCTGGTAATCTGGTTATAGAAAATAAACAGCTCAATATTGAAACAGTGCAATTGCCAATCTGACCTACAGGTGGAGTAAGAAAAATAGCTAATGGAAAGGATCAGGAAAGACCTTATTAATATAAAGCTCACACAGAGTTTCAGCTGCCACTGCCCAGCAGCAGGCTGAGATCCTTTGCTTGCAGGTAAACCCACTGCCCAGGTACCACACATCTTGTGAGACAGGTGAGCAAATTGTCCTGAGCCGGGGATGGGCTCACCTCTGCCATGCATTTTGGTGGCACAAGTCTCGAGGTGAGGGCGGCTCTGGGCCTCTCCACAAGTCGTGCTGCCATAACCCAACAAACCAGTGCCAGGTTCCCAGCGCTCCCCAGCCTACACAGGCTTCTGGTTCATTTTCACCTGGAATTTCACATACTGATTTTAATGCTACAGCTGCAACAGATTTGGTATCTGGTTATCTGAGGAATACCCTTTTTCCCTTAGAAAAACAACAAAGCCACTTCCAGGAGTGTAATTCAAACTGAAGCCATTTTGATTTAAATAAGAGGACGTTGCTGACACTGTGTTCCCTGTGAAGGGTTCTGGGTGCTGGAATTAGCTCTCCTCGCCGAGCCTCCCAGAGCCTGAATTTGTCAGTCTTTTAGACGTGTTCTTCATTTTTTTACACTAATGTGAATAATGAGGAGCTTTTCAAAAGACTGGAGCTGTGCCAGTGGAAAAGTGGTGGAAATAAGAAGACCAGAATTAGTCTAGTGGAAATCCATGGGAGTTCAGCCTGTGCTTTATCAGTGGGGCAACTGTTGGCAGGCAAGAAATAGTTGTAGGGTTGCCTTAGCTATCACTCGGTACGCTGTAAATGCAAAGCTCCTAGTGCTCTGCCTTGAGAGTAATAAATAAATAATACAATAATGAGTGAATAATGCATAGACTTTTAGTGGAGTGGAAACATTGCTAAGCACATGCAACCACAAAGAAGCACACAGATGCTGTACTACAAAACCCCCCAAAATCCCACCCCAAACCCCCTAAAAATCCCCCTCCCCCCAAGAAACACTGCCACAAGCAGACCACTTATAGCTTGTGGATAATATATGAGGAAAAAATCAAGATTTTAATTTTGCTACATCCAACCCGTTAAAGAATGCTTTTTTTGCTGAATCTGCAAGCTGCAGCCGGGCACAGATGTTCCCTGCTTTCAAACAGTTCTGAATTCATTTTTATGGTCATTCATTATGTTTAGACAAGGAGGGTCACTCCACTCCGAAGTACTCTGTTAAATGAATAAATATTTATTCCAACAGACAAATGGAAAAAGCTCTTTTCTGGCAGAGTTCTTGCAGGAAGATTTCCACCTCTATCTTGCTAAACTCTTGCCACTTTTGCAGGAATCAGGGCATTTGTCCAAGACATTTTGAACAAATACTTCTTTTTTTTAAACCTGTTCAAGCAGAGAAACTGGTTTCTTACGTACCTTGGCAGGCAGGATTTAACCAAGTCTTGCCAGGATGGGAAAAGCGGAGGGACCCCTCACCTGATAGGAAAGGACATATGAAAGTACTCTTAGAAATGCACCTTAGGTAAGGTTAGGATGCATAACATGAAGCAATTAGAGGTAGATGCAGCAAGCTATGGTATAACCTGGTACACCCACCACACCACTGCTGCTCACTTTCAGCACAGGACACATCACTTCCCCCTCTTTTATACTTAAGCAGCTCTGTGGGAGCTGAGCTGGCTTCTGAAAAAAAAATCACAGCTTTTGGGCAGGGAAGAGGAACCTTAAGTCAGCTTGGTCCCATGACTGAGATAATAGTGTGACCCTACAGATAGCCCCATGAGCACAGCAGCATCAGCGTGAGTGGTGCTTCTCTGGCTTGCAACATGCAATTCAGGACCTGCGAAAAGTCACTGGAGAGTCACAGTATCGCTGTTGCCAGAGGGTCAGTGTTTGAAATCAAAATCTTTGGATTCACAGCGCTAACTTAGAAATCATGAGGTTTTACTGACAAAAATGCTGGCGGGTATATGGCTTTTGATATTTTCAGGACTGTATTTGCAGGTTTTCCCATAGAACACAAGGTCTAGAACGGCTCTTTTCCTCAGAACAGCTTAAGTGCAAGTGCTTAAGCACCTTCTTACTTTGGTAGCTGCAGCTTTAAGGCAAGCAACATGAGATTTGCAAGTGGTAGAAAGATGACAGATTTCTGACACTGAAGTAATTTCTCTAATCAAGTTCTTTTTCGGGTAACAGTGCTATACAAAAAGACTATACACAAAGTCTTGTGTGCACGTCTTAATACACATCCTCTGGTTTCTTTCTCTAAAAGTTTGGCTCAAAGTTACCCACATGTTTGTTTTCCCTCCATCCCACAAACTATTTCTTTTACTTTTAAAAACTGGGTTTTCAATTTCAAGATAAATAACAACATTATTATTATTTTTTATTTAGATTGATGCCCAACAGAGCTCAGTTAGGCATATTTCCAACTACCTTGGCTCGCCCTAGCAGCCATTATAAAATCTGAGGTACCTGTTCCTCTAGACATTGAGTTTTGGTATTCAGTGTTGCCTCTGACTGTACGACAGGACAGTTCAGAGGTTAAAATCACTTCCTCAATAGGAAGGAACCATTGTTGCTGAGAGAGAAAATCACTTCAGCAGTTCTGTTCTGGGTCTCCATTTTAACCGCCCATTCAGTGTGCCACAGTATTTTGAATTTGTGAAATCTCACATTCTTTTGAGATGCTTTGACTGACATAGCTCCGGTCTAGCTTGAGCTTAATATACTTTTTTAACTAGGGTTTCTGCTGTGACCACAGGCCCGCACTCATTGGAAGAGAAGAGCTGAGAGGGGAATCGGGGGAGTGCTGAGTTGCACCATCGTCTCTCCCTTGTGGGTGCACAAGGCAGGGAGCAGAGGAAAGTGATGTCCCTCACTTGCTTTTCCCAAGCAGGGGAGTTACAGCCTCCCCACTGATGCTAGCTGTGTTTTTTCAGGGATCCCTGTGGCCAGCTATCTGATGACTTATTTGTTTACTTACCTCATGACAATAAATAATGCATAAGACAAATACCATGCTGAGGGGGAGGCTGTAATCCAGCCTGGTTCCCAGTGCTGATCCCTGCAGCTGATCCCCTTCCCCACAGAGGTGGCCTCTTGCAAGACCCACGGCAGACCGTAGAGGCAGCTGTACTGGGGGGGCACTTCCTGATTTTGTGTTTCCTAACGTTGCCTTGAGCGCTTCTTGACCTTCGGTTTGGATTCATAAACACAGCAGTCATGGCCTTTTCACTCCAATTTATGCAAAATTATTAATCTGGGTTCACGTGGCGCTCCTGCTGAAATCCTTGTCAGTGTATAGGAGGACCAGCTCTGCCACCGTGGTACCCAAGGGTCACCGTCCCTTCACCCACCAGAAAGGGAAAGGCCTGCTGACTGCAAGGGGACATTTTTGGTTACAACACACTGCTGTTGGGTCTGCATAAGCGCCAGTGTGGAAAGTCCAGCTTGAGTTTGTCAGCCTTTAATTAGCTGCGCGAAGGAAACAATTGAAAAGGTCCTTGCGGTAACTGGGAGACTGCCTGGAGCTAATCTCCTTCCGTATTGTGCTGCACAGATTCAGGCTGACCCACCCAAGGAGCAGCTCCCTGCTCCTGCTTACCAGGGCAATTTCTCCAGCCCAGTCTTTCTCTCCCAAGAAAATAAAAAGGATATGGTCTTTCTCTGCATACCTAATGGGGAAAAAAAAGAAGACTCGTTTAAATTAGCAAATGCAGTTTTCCTTTCTGTAGGACAAACGCAGCCATCCAAGGCATAGAATTTACCAATAAAATAAAGGTATTGTCACAGAAAAAGTGATATTAAAGCTGCTATTTCCAACAGAAAGCCTAGTGTCTCTAATTACCTGCATGTACTTGCGTCACTGCTACATAAGCCACCCAAGAATTTCAAATATCAATATCCTTCGCCATATAAAATCCCTTTGTACACAGCAGGACTGTGAGGAAACACGAAGTAACAGAGGCCTCTGCAGTTTTTTTGGTACAAGTGCAGGCAGTGAGATGTAGGAAGGGTATGTTATCATCCCTCCCTGCTCTTAACTTTCCTGTTAGATCTGGAGCAGTCCATAGCTGCCTCTGAAAATACAGTCCGTGTATATAAATACATCCCGTTGACCCTGAGCTTGCTTCCACGTTTTCTCTCTATAGGGGCCTGTTGCTTTGCTCATGGGCAGGTGCAGAGGCTGGAGCTGCACTGTTAGCAAGCGTGCAGTAGGAAATACGTTATCCACAGCACGATGTCCTTGATAATATGGCGAGGACATTGATCTTAAGCTCCATTAAAGGACCCAGAGTGCGAACAGGAAATGTTCACATTCAAACATTTACTTTAGATAGCTGACTACACTGATTTCTTAAGTGTGTGCTTCTTAGTAACTATAAAAGCAGAGCACTTGAGTACTTAAAAGAGAATATGGTCCATAGCCTTAGTTCTGGTGTAGCTGACTAAAAGTCTGCGGTTGATTTTACATCATTTACTGCAATCAGGTTCCCATAAGATGGTAGGAGAATGCATGGTGTGCTGCCTTTCTTGCAGGGAAACTCTGGCCAGCCGAGTGGGCATGGGGCACAGCTGCAGTGGTGCTTCAGAAGGGGAAGAAGGAGGAAGGAGAGGAGGGGGGTGCAGAGGGGCTGCTCCCCTGCTTGATGTGCAGCACCCAGCAGCTTGCAGGGGCAGACTGCAGCCCCTCTGCCTGGTTCCTGCCAGAGGTGTCTAAATCTTCATGCCACGAAGAGCTGATGGAGTTTGCCTTTCAAGTCGGAAAACCACGGATTAACAAATCTAATGCCAAAGGTCATGAGCAGACCCGCACGGCTGCTGCTTGTTACTCCAATATTCTTTTACCTGTCTCATCTCCTGCTGAGAGCATTTGGTTCCTGTCGTGCCTGTTGTTCTGCAAGCATTACAGAGGTTACCGCTGCCAAAAAAACACTTTCACTTCTCCCTACCCTGGCCTTTCTTTTCTCTCCCCAGGCTGCCCCCGGCTCTGTGCCGGCACTCGCATTGGAGAGGCAGCTGGGTGAAATTGATGGAGGAACTGCTGGCCTAAGAAATAACACTACTGAAAGAAAAAAGTTAGTTTTTCATCTGGAGCAATTAGTTGAGTCCCCATGTGGTGCCAAAAATGCCAGTGCCAGTCCAGGGCAAGGGGAGCCGTGGGGTGGAGGAGGCCAAGGACCTGTTACAGGTACAGATTCTGAGACAAGGATGAACATTTTCTCAGCAGCGGTGTCAACATATGTATATGTGACACCACAGCTGCACACACCCTTGCCTTTCCAACTACAGTGAGTGAGGGAGCAAGAAAACACGCCAGAGACTGGCATTGCCTTGCAGAGACCCTTCGGGGCTTTGCCAGATGGTTCCTCCAGGAAAGAGACCCTCCTGCCACCGTGTCACAACCACATCTATGCACCCTGCAGACCAGGCTGAGCACTTCTCAAGAGAGAAGCGTTGCCATTTAAAATGTGATGCAGCTCTGTCAAAAATAAGCTTTTCAGGGGGACAAGGCCACTTGATTTTAGTCAGAAAAAATATTTTAAAGAAAGCTTTGATGTGTCTGATTTTGACTAAAGAATAAAAGAAATGGAGAGAGAAAGTGTTCTTCAATGTTTTCTTGACTTAGGCCAAGTATAACAGTATAAAAGGCAGTACAAACGGTCATTTAAAGCAAATGTAATGTTTTCAATCAACTCAAATGCACTTTAAACTGTAGAAGACAATTTCTTCATTTCCATGTTGGTCACCCACTTTCTTTCTTTTATAAGAGGAGAAGCAAGTAAATGGGTGATTGTTTACAATTCAAGAAAGCATTCAGAAAGCCAAGTGTGGACTGAAGCTCTTCCAGTGCCTGCATCACACAACTTTACAGTAAGTCATCATCCCTGGGCTCTAGGGATGGAGGAAAAGGGAGCAGAGAAAATCAAAATGACTTCAAGAAAGGTAACGGTGTTTCTTGTTTGGCATCATTTTTCTCCTGAACCTTTCAGTCCTTTCCCCCTGAAAAATCCGTGTTTTAACTGCTATCAGGAGTGTCTTTCCCCCCTCAGCATATTTTCAACCTGTGAGCCACACCCAGCACAGCCAGAGACAGAGAATGAGCAAAACGAAGGCCTTGCAAACAACCTGCAGACATCCTCAAACCTGTGGAAAATGACAGAGGAGACTCTGTAGATCCAGCACTGTTTTATTTTGAAACAGAAATTACTGAAATCTTCCAGACAATCTGCAAACACCCATCGAGAGTCACCTGGCACCTGGCTATGCATTAAACCACAAGCATGCTCAGGTGCATTGTGTCCCACGGGCTCTGTGAGGCAGGTTGTGGCTGTGCACAGACACACTTTCACCCTCTGTCTTCCAGCAAACTTCATATCAGGGGCTTAGAGACTGCCAGGAAGATATGTTCCTTCCCTATAATACACCTCCATTTGAGAAACCCCTGACCCTGCCCACCTCCAGTTGCATTTCAGATGTCACCTGGGAGCCTGTGGCCACAAAACATGAACCTTTGACCCACAGATTTGTTGCTCTGCTGTCCGGAAATCAAGCCTTCTCTGAGGATACCAGGGAAGCCACAAACACAGGCACATGCCCTGCTTCCTTTGCAAAACCCCTTAGAAAGTGGCACCGACATGAGACAGGCCCGTGTGGGCGCACCCCACTCCGAAGATGCCATGCAAATTGCGGTGGTGGCTTCCCAGCGCAGCAAAAATGCTGCTTGTGGAGGGTGAGAGTTCTTCAAAAGAGCAAAGTTGCAGGAGGGAGTCCTGGGCTTGTTTTTTCACCGTTCTTCACAGCCCACTGCCAAAACACCAGAGGGGGAAGGGGCGGGGGGTGTGTGTGTGTGTGCTTTGGCCTTTCACATTGTGGGATTGGTTTTTTTTAATTGCTTTTTTTTTTTCCTTTTCAAATTGCCTTTTTTTTTCCGAGGTGTTTGCTTTTTTTGGTTTGATTTGGTTTGCTTGGTTTTTTTTTTTCTTTTTTTCTGTTTTTTTGTTGTGTGTTATTTTGGGTTTTGGGGGGTTGCCGTTTTTAATTTTGGGGTTTGTTTTGCTTTGCTTTTTTTTTTTTTTTTTTGCTTTTCTTTTCTTCTTCGGTTTGGGGATTTTCTTTCTTTTCCTGCTTTTTGATCTGTTTGGCTTCGGGTTTTTTTCCCCTCGTTCTTCTCCCTTTTTTCTTTTTCCTTTTCTCGTTTCTTTTTCTCTTTCTCCCTTTTCCCTTTGTTTTTCTCCCTGTTTGTGTGGGACGACGACGACGACTGTTTTTGGGGTTTTTTTCCCCGCGGCGGTGCCTCTGCCGCGGCACACGCGCCTCTCGCGGCGCCCGGCGGCCCCGCGCGGAGCCGCCCCGGGTGGCCTCGGCCCCGCGCGGGGCGGTGGCGGCCGCGGGCGGCAGCAAATCAGCGGGGCCCGGGCCGCGCATAAGAAGGGCGGGCGGCGGCCGGCGCCGTCCCTCCCGGCGGCGGCGGCAGCGGCAGGATGCACCATGAGGAGCTGGCGTCCCTGCAGCGGCCCCGCTACGGCTGTGAGTGGGGTCGGGGGGGGGGCACTTCAGGCTTGCTTTTTTTTTTTTTTCTTCCTTCTTCTTCTTTTTTTCGGTCCCCCTCCCTTGCCGGCTTCCTCGGTTTAATATTAAAAGAGCGACTTGAGGGGAAATAAAACCCGCCCAAGAGAGTCTGTTGCAGCGCGCAGCGCTCCGGCTTGCTGTAGGCTAGCTCGCAGCGAGCTGCGGCTGGGGTTTTTTGAACAGGTTTTCGTGGGGCTGTGTTTTGTTCTGAAACTTGCTGAATGGATTATAGCTGCAATTCCGCATTGCAACTTGGGAGTTTTAGGTTAGAGCTACAGCTTTGGGTTTTAACTCTACAACTTGGTGTTACAGGTACCGCTTTGGGTTGTAGCTTTATAACTTGAGCTGTGACTAGCGCTTCGGATTGTAACTTTGTAACCTTTCGATTATCACTTCGGAATTTCGGATTATAAAATTAAAACTTTGCTTTCTAATTTTAATAACGTGGGTTTAGAACTTTGTAGCTTTAAATAATAACTGGGGTGAGGCGAGAAACAGTGCAGGTACCAGCCATCTCTTTTTAGAGGAGGCTTGTTTACTTCTCAAACCTGTATTTAAGAAAAGCCCTGAAGCACCTTCCCCCCTGCTGCTGCAGGGCTCTCTCACCGCTCCTGTGCCGTGCTGGGATCCTGCACCGGGCTGTGCTTTCTCCCGGTTCCTGTGGGCAGAGAAGTGCAAGCCCTTGGCTGTGCCATCCCTGTAAGAAATGCCTCTGATCATTGCAAAATGTGAACATGCAAATTATTTGCAAAGCTCACAACAACCCCGGCATCCTGTGGTCTGATGAGCAGCTTCCTAGGTCTAGCACAGCAGCTTTGTTTAAAACCGGTTCTGAAACCTCTTTTTTTGAAAGAAGCACAAAACCCTTTGACAATGTTAGGGGTCACCTTGCTTCCACCCAGGGCGGACAGAAAAGGTGGTGCTTGGCAGCGGGACCTTCAGCATGGAGTGTGCTGTGCCCTCCTGAGCATTTTCCTCTGTTGATGCCTGCAGTTGAGGCAGTCTGTGGAACCTGCCTGTAGGTGCATTTTTCATGTGCAATACCTAGTAGGTGGATGAGAGATTTTGAAGGTGTGTTCACAGTTGTCAGTACTGATAACATTTTTTTGAGTGGTTACTATGGATAGGCTAAGTGTGCATGCTAGCGTGTTAGCAGAGGTGAATATTTTGCTTGTGAAGCCAATCTCCCAGTCACCTCGGCTTGCTGTGCCACTGCTGCTGTGGTACAGTAGTGTCCAGGCAGTGTGCTGCGTGGTGCTCCAGCCCCAGGTTGGCACTTGGTCCACTTGCCTGACATGCAGAAACTCCTCAAACGTATGTGGTGTGCCCATCAGGCTCCAAGCAACAGGGGCTTTCCTGTGCAGATCTGGTCTGGCAGGTATCAGAACATCTGAGTCTGGACACGCAGCACTTGCTAGTCTGCCATGAAGTCCAATATGCTCAAAGATGAGGCTTTGACTTAAAGCAAAGGGCTTGTGCTTTGTGCCTTGCTTCCTGCCTGAGTGCTGAGGTTGACTTACCTTATTGCCAGAGCTGCTCAGGGTATTTTAAAAATCTTGGGCCTTATTTATTGTGGGGTAAGAATGACCAGTTAAGGATGCTGAATATAGTTTTAAAGATATGGTCTGTCCTTTTAGTATTTATGCTTTGCTATGATACTTCAAAGCTTTTTGCTGTGATGACCAGGGAGAAGTTCGTGTTTTGAGTTGTAGCCACTCTCTTGGTGTTTGGTCTTCTGTCCCAGGGACAGGAGTGAGTGAGAGCACCCTTCTTGGCTTTCCTGATGCCATTTCCCCTCTGACCGATGCTGCCTGCTTGCTGAGGCTTCAGTGGCAATTCTGTTCTTCCCTGAGTGAGAGGCTGTGGCTGCTGTACTGCACTGCATCCTTTTTTTTTAGGATGGATATTTTTTTGCTGCGGGAAGCTTTGACACAACCTTCCTTTCATGAGACTCAGCAAAGGCTCCTCAAACATGCCAGGGTAAAGCCTATATTTAAAAAAACCCAAAACACCAAAGAAGTCCACAGAGAACTCCATACACCAAAGAATGAACCATAACCTTGTCTGTAGTGGTATCACAACTATGGGTGCATGTTTTGTTTTTTAGCTTGTGTCTAGAAAATAAAATATGCTTTATCTACACTGTATTTGCATGCCATTTTGGAATGAGGAGAGAAGCAGCATCTTAAAAAGGCTCCCTAACTTGAAAACTTACACCAGCATTATCTGGTGAAATATCTTCAAATTTTATGAAACCCATCGTGTGTTGTAGGTTCTCTGCATAACTAAAACTGCACTTTGGCAGTTCCCTATGTTGAACACCACATCTGTGCTGGATTTCCTAGATGAGTTAATAAATTGTCCAAGTTAGGCTATCGAATTGCTAAGACTCCTTGCTTTAGTAGAACTAGTACTGTTTTAAACATTTAACTTTACTTGGACTTTTGACTTTGGCTTCAGGCTCCTGGCAGAGTTTGTGTGTTGCTCTGAAGAAGGTTAGCATTTTACTATGATAATTCTCTGTTGGGAACTATATGAACGTATGCATGGTTATCAGTGGCATTTCACTTTGATAACTAGAGAGGAAGATACATGCAAACCTTGGCTACGTTTTGTAGCCTGATGGATACCACTGGGGGAAAAAAAGTGTGTCCCTGAGCATAAGACCTTGTAGCACAAAGTGAGTAACTGGGAAGACAAATCCCTAACTTGAAAACTAGCTTTGCGTTACAAGTTTTGCTGATGTGGTAACTCAAAGATACTCATCTAGAAAAAATTCTTAGAGCTGATCGTTTTAATCATTAAAGTCAGGAAATATCTGAATGAAACCAAACAAGAGGATCCCTTTCTGGGTGGGTGCTAGTTCAGGATGTGAACATGGTTCATGGGAGAAACAGGAGCTCAGAGCAAAGTCTTTGAGCCTTCTCTAAGCCTGTTAGGGCCAAAGCCTTGTGGCTTCCTGGACCACCTATTGAAAGGTGCCTCCAACTCTGCATGCTGTTGATAGCTTAAAAAAGATGTGGAAGAGATTTCTGTTGGTGCTCCATTGAGTCTTTCAGATATTCATGTCCAGCAGCAACTCAAGTGAGATCATAAAAGTACAAGGAAGCAGCTTATACAGCAGAAACTGTGTTAACAGGCACGCTGCAACTGAATTTATGTAGCTGGTTTCCAGTCTGGCTACAGCTATTGCCTGGTTTATTTCTCAGTCGCAGCACAATCAAATGCAGAGGTTCACAGAACTGGAGAGTATTGGGACTTGTAATACAACTCTTAGTGTATGAGCCATTTTTACTACAAAAATGCTTGGTGCTGTTGAAGATTATGAAGAGAAAAGGTATAAGTCTTGGATGTGCCAAGCAGTGAAGTTTTGAACATATGAAAATAGCAAATCAGGCAGTGGTGTATCTTTGAGAATGCCTTTTTCTTAACACTCTCAGGTCCTTTATAGCTAGTTCTCCCTGAAACCTGTGTGCAGAAACAAATACTTAAGTTTTTAAGAAATGTCTGAATGGCTTCACCACACTTCCAGGAATGTAGTAAAGCTACAGTGAGTGAAGCCATGAGTGTCTGGATTTGCAAAGGATTTCAGGCATTTCCATGCTCAGAGCAGCTGATTTAAAGTGCGCCCCAGGTCCCTGTATACTGACTGGGAGAGAAACTAGGTCCTTCAGCATCATCAGACACATCTGTTGGGAGACAGGCAGCTAAAGAAGTCTTCATCTCTCCTGCTGAACCTGGAAAGTCAGATTCATGGGGCATAGATGGATAAATACGGGAGAAACTTGACTTTGGTATCCAGTGATGAGGGCGTTGCTTGTACTTCTGGTCCTGGCTCCCAGGACTGCTTCTGTTTGGCACTAGGAGTTAGGAGATGAGACAAATAAACAGCATGAAGCTTTGTGAAGGAGAGCTGCCCTGCCTGTGGAGACAGGCAGGGCAAACCTAAAGTGAAACACAGCCTACGCCTCTATGAAACTGCACCTAGCTTCTTTCTGTGGCAGGATGTGAAAGCTTGCAAACCAGTGGCTTTTCAAAAAGCATTTATCTTCAGAAACTATGTATTTGTCTGCATATCTATCAAGTGCAGGGAAACAAATGGCTATTTTTCAATTTAAGAGGGGAAAAAACCTTTTGGTAAAAGTTCCATAGGATTTTTCTAAGTGAAAACAGATGGGGTTTTTAAAGCGAGAAAAAAAAAAAAAAAAGCTTAACTGTATCCTATGCATATACATTCTTTTGGGTGTATACTTTCTTGTAGTACTTGTGGCTTATGAGAACACTTTTCTTCTCCTTTCTTATTGATGGGTGTAATTTGGCAACCAAATACACTGTTTATCTCTTCCACTCTTTTGTAGGTTGCTAATAATTAAACTGCTGAATGAGAACTTGAAAAGTTTAACTGCTTTGTTTAACCAAGTGCACATAATTCATTTGGTGGGAGTGGTTCTCTGTGTTTTTTGTACAAAGCAGGCTCATCTCCCCTGAAGTCTCTTGGTAAAGAAAGGACAGAGCTATGTTACAGCATGCTTAAAGCTACTTGAACACTGTTGAAACAGGAAATATTAATATTGTGCTGGAAACGGGATTTATAGCACACGCGAGTGTGCTAGATCAAGTCCAATACTTGAGGCAGGGAATAGGAAGTATGCAGATTTGCAGGTCTCCTGTTAAGTGGTGTTTCAGTTACTTAGTTGTTCTAGGTCAAGATTTGCTTGATACTGCTGCAATTTCAAGCTGATTATGATTTACTAGGAATAATCTTACATGTAAGGTGGAAAAAAAAAATGCCTGGCAGTGATAGGCAGGACTGGTTGGTTATATTTCAGTGGGATGATAAGCAAGTGTGTTCTCCTGTGCCCTTCTCCTCGCAGGAAATGATTAACCTGCTTCACTTGTTCAGGCTGTTTCAGTGGTTTTTTTGGAACAGGTATCCTTGAACTGCTGCATGTTGTGGAATGAAAGCGCAGGTGCTGGACGGGGGGAGAAGCGGTGCCCACCCCGGCCTGGGGAGCACGGTCAGGGAGGGCAGGGTCCAGGTTTCCCCATCCTGCGTAGGGGAGGCAAACGGGGAGGAATGCCTGCTTGTGGGCATGTCGTTTGCTGATCCTTGATGAGATGGGCTGGGACAGGAGCTGGGCTCAGGACCGCTCATTTGTGGGTCAGCACTTCCTGCACCTTGGTGCTTACATTCACCTTCAGAAAACAACAGTGGGCCCTTCAGCCTGGGGCCAGCTGGGCTTTGAAGAGGGTTGTCTGCAGGACACGGACTGCCTTATCTTCACAGCTGGGGAGGAGAAGGGGGCTGCTGAGAACCTGGCACAGGGGCAGGTTTGTGCTGGTGACCAACACATTGCCCCTGGCACTGCTCCAGTTCTGTTGTGCCAGCTGCTGTGGCACCGGCCAAGGGTATGCTGGTCCGTGGTGGTGATGGGGTGGTGGGGCAGGCAGGGTGCTCTGTGGTAGCCAAGGGCCTTGGTAAGGTGTCAGGGTGGGCCATGTGGCAGGAGAGGGAGGGGTTGGAGCCATGGTCCTTGCATGGAGGTCTTTGGAGGGGAGAAAAGGGATGCTTTGGTTTGGAGATCAACTTCCTTGGCTCCCATCAAGGGAGATACTGAATCAGGTGGTGTTCATATGAACTCTGCATGGCTCCTAAATACCTTTTGAAATGTGTAAGCAAATAAGCAGCCATTAAGAACCCATGCTGGTGGCAGATTTCAGTGTTAAATTACTGTTCTGTTCAAATGACTACGCACTAGCAAGAAACACTTACCTGGAGGAATTATGTCAGTTCTTTGTTATCACTTATTGCCCAAGTTAAGAGGTTGGCCAGGTATAAATTCTTCAGGAGTTAGATTCAAGGAGCACCTTAGAGCTCTGACTCACAACTGCTGGCAAACCACTGTCAGGCCCTAAAGACCTGTTGCCTCAAGGTGTGGTGCCTGCCCTGCCCTGCCTGCCAGACTCCAAAGCTGACAGAAACTTCTGTCCCCATCCCAGGTGCTTTGCTTGGCTTGTGTGGATCAGGCTAAGCAGTCTGCATCTTCAGCTAAAATGAGTGATGAAGGATGTGGTCTCTGCCAGTCCTCCCCTGTGGACTGTGACCTGCTTCTTTCAAAGTGCAGTAAATGGTCTTCTGGCATCTAGCAAGGTATTTAAACTGATTCTTACCAGGCTCCAAAGCCTGATGGGAAATATGTAGTCATGCACGCTATCCATCCTCTACTGGCTGTTCTTCCTGAAAATTAAGGGTATCTTCCTGCATTTGTTCTTGATATGTAAAGCTGTTCAGTATCCTGGTTACGTTTGCAGGATTAGAGCCTTACAGCTTGTAGGAGCACAGCACAGATCAATCCAGGGACAGTTGGAATGGGAAATGCCCAAACTCTCTACAGAAATGGGCTTCATTAAGTCAACCACTCTTTCACAGGGTTGTAACGTCAAACCATGGGCTAGTAAATGTTTTACTTGTGTTTTTAAAGGGAGGTTTCTAAGGTGTTTTGGGGAATCGCAAATAAGTACAGGGGATATCTGTGTCTAATAGTCTGGTTGAAGTGATTAGAAACAGGGTAAAAACTTGAAAACCAAACAAGGACACAGGTTTGCTTTTCCAAAAACATGATCCTGTATCCAGGGTTATCTTCTTTCATAAGAGAAGTTGCTATTTTTAACTGGTGTTAATTACATTGGGATCCCAGCTACCTCCTTGCTGCAGACTGTTGCAACTGGTGATGTTTCAGCAGCCTGAACTCACCAGAGGTGCCTTCAGCTGCTCTGTCAGGCTGCTGTGGTCTTCACCTCTTGCCAACGCTCATACGATGGCATGGAGACCTAATCTGGCAGGAAGCTAATCTCTCTTTGCAGAGCTGATTTGCATTGCTGTATTTGCAGCCACTTCAGGCCTCTGCAGGGGCTGGCTGCAGATCTCACAGCTGCGCCTGCTGGCCCAAGGCAGGGGGAACTTTCTGGCCAGGTGGGACTGTGGCAGCCAGAATTTAAATGTGTTTAAATTGCTCTGGAACCACACCCTGAAGCTGTGGTTTCGCATATGCTTTCAGTCAGGTCTGCTGGTGGAAGAAGCAACCTTGACTCCTTCTATGGGATTATTTTTGGCTGGATTAGATCCCTGGCCTGGCTCACAGCACGAACCCACAGGCAGGTCTGCCAACATGATGTAGTAGCTGGAGCAGGGATGAGCACAAGCGGCTGCAGGAATGGCAGGTCAAGTTGATTTCGTTGTGTTGCTAGAGATGTGAAAAGCGTGTCTGCAGTGGAGCAACAAAACGTGCAGGCAGCATGGGACCGTGGACTGGGGCATGAGGGAAGGAGCAGCATGCATCACAGTGGTCTCCCCCGGTGCCTCTGCTGCAGTGCTGCTGCCACCATGGTGCCCTGCCTGCCTGCCAGGGCTGGGGCTGCTCTAGGCTCTGCTGCTGCCCAGGGAGTTTTGAGTTACAGAAATGTTTTTCAGGAAATTTTGTCTCTAGTGCTATAGTTTCATAAATCTGTAAGTGGCAGTAAAGGCATGGCAGCATTCACCAGGCAATGCCGTAGTGGTAAGAAAACTGTAAGGAACTGTCTAAATATTGACAGTGATAAGACTACTTGAACAAGAAAGAAAGATTCTTTTTGTACATAAAGTAAGATTCAAGATGCTTTTCCAACCCTTTTCTGCTGGTAAAATTACTCTTGACTTGCAGGGCCTCAAAACTGTAGGGATGAGATGTGACTTGCAGTATATGTTGCTTATTTCTGGGATTTTTAGTTTTTCAAGCCCAACTGATTTACCCAATCGATAGCTGGCTCGCCTCTGTTCAATGGTAAACAAGTCTTAAATTCCATGTGTTCTCAATACAGTATAGGAGAATAAATAATGCATTGAAATATCAGCATGGATATGTGGTGGTTTAACTGAAAAGGAACATGAAGGACTCCTGAGGAGAGCAGGGATTATGTTTAGATGAATCTGGGACAGAGCTTTTACCAAGGAAAAATAGTCAGCTGTTTTTACAAAACCAGGTGCACACTGTAAACATGATTTCACTACATCTGAGCTCAGAAGTTGTTTTGAATATTGCTTTTCAGACCACAGCAGAGCACAGATATCTTCACTGTGATTTAGTGGAGGCTGGGAGATGAACCAGCTTTGGTTTGGCATTTGAAGGTGCATGGCACCTGACTGCTGAAGCTGGGTAGACAGTTTACCTGCAGGGATTAGATGTGACTGCTTGATGCTTTGAATTTGTATCACCTCTGACTATGGTAATGATGTTTAACAAATGTATTAGAATGCTCCAGAAAATACATAGCTTTTATCAAATGTAAAGCAAACTCCTTGCTTGTGCTCCAATTTCTATCTTCATACAGATCACGAGAAGTAAGATCACATGGTTTTGCTGAAGATTTCACTGATGTGAGTTATTTTAGAACAAAATGAATCAAATTTCTTAGTATTGTGGGTAGTAACAGGCAAAACAAGGGCTGGTGTTTCCTATAATGCTGAACCATGGCAATAACACGCAGTAGTTTCCCTTTTTTTTTGCCACACTTAAACAAAATTAAATAGCTCTGTAAATGTTTACAGAAGCTTCTGATAAAAATAGAGATGGATTTCTGCAACATTCACCTGTATCCTTTTTCTTAAATCTATGGCAGGAGAGTGCTGACTGGTAGGCTGCTTCTGTCCAGGCTGCAAATGTTGCCCATTGGCAAGTTGTAGTAGTTTAACCCCATCCGGTAACTGAACACCATGCAACCGCTCACTCACTTCCCCTGCACCCAGTGGGATGGGGGAGAGAATGGGGGTTAAAGGAAAAAAAAAAGTAAAACTCATGGGTTGAGATAAGAACAGTTTAATGGAACAGAAAGGAAGACACTAATAATAACAACAATAATAAAATGACAATACTAATAAAAGGATTCAAATATACAAAACAAGTGATGCACAATGCAATTGCTCACCACTTACCAACCAGTGCCCAGTTAGTTCCTGAGCCATGATCCCCACAGCCCCACTGTCCCCAGTTCATATACTGGGCATGATGTCACATGGTCTGGAATACCCTTCTGGCCAGTTTGGGTCAGCTGCCCTGGCTGTGTCCCCTCCCAACTTCTTGTGCCCCTCCAGCCTTCTTTCTGGCTGAGCATGAGAAGCTGAAAAATCCTTGACTTAGTCTAAACACTATCTCTCAACAACTGAAAACATCAGTGTGTTATCAACATTCTTCTCATACTGAACCCAAAATACAACACCATACCAGCTATTAGAAAGAAAATTAACTCTATCCCAGCTGAAATCAGGACACAGGTCTATCTGTACTCCCCAAAAGGATGAAGAAATGAGCAGCTGAGACTTTGGAGCTCCTATAGCAATAGTAGAACTGGTCTGCACTAGCTTCATGGGCACATCTGAGATGCAAATTTACATCTGATCAAGTTATTTCAATTTAATTTCCTCAAGTTATAGAGTATGGGCTTTCTTGGACGTTGACCACTTGCATGAAAACTGTCACCAGTTAGGTAGAAGTAATTTACTTGTGCTCACTCTTGACAGCCTTTAGTGTGCAGGTCAGGAGAAGCAGAACTACTGATGATGAGCAAGGCTTGTTGTGACACTGGGTCTCTACAGAAGTAGTTCCCCTATAGAACAGGAATGGGAGGGACTCATCTGGGCAAGGTAGTACTGATGGAGTAGCTATTTTTTTCAGACTGGTCTGCTCCCTGTAGCAGCTGTAAACACCTTATAATAAGGAGGCTGACCATGGAGTGTGAGCTGGAAAGCAGGGCAAAGCTTGGAGGAAGAACCATCAGAAGTCCTAGCAAAAGTCTTGATTTTTTGAAGTAGTGCTTCAACAAAGAAAACACACTGCAGCTACACAAAAGATGATAAAAGTCAGTGCTCAACCCCTGAGCATGTGAATTTCCTTGTTGGGTAGAGACTTCAAAACTTGCAAACACATAGCTTAATTTGATTGTAAGTTTATGTGTGTTGCTTGTACTATGGTTGCCACGGCAATGATTGAAGCTAGTTATGCTTCCTTTATTCCAGTGGTCTTGGTATTGCTATTTCGGGCAGAATGCTTGTTTTGAGGTGTTTACACAATGCCTTCAGTATGCTCATGATATCTTATTCACAATTCATATTTAGCATTGTCACTGCGGTGTTTTCATTAGTGGAAATGGATTCAAGGCAGAGAGGAGGCTGTCCTGTGGTCAGAACTTGCTGCATTAATCCAAACTTTACTTTTTGGAGTGGGCTATAGAGTAGACACAAGCAAGTAACCTGAAAAATTAAGTTTTCGAGATAAGATTGATAAGTTTGCTGTCAGTTTAGAGGAAATGTGAATTTAGTAGAACTAATACAGTTATAGTTAGAAACTTGTGAGTGTATGATTTGGGTGAAAACTGATCTTGTAAGTGCAGCTGTCAGTGACTTGTTTTGGAAATGCAAGTACTGGGTTTATTGATAAGTTAGGAGGAACATCTGGCTCACTCCATATCTGATGATTTTGCAGTGATATGCACAACAGTAGATGTGTCATTGTCACTCAGCTGTTTTGAATCTCAATACTTTGGTACTAGATGTACTGAGTGGTAGGGTGGGGTTTTGCCTGCTCTTTTCAAACCTTGTTCAAAGGTCTGTGATTAGACACTTAAATCTTTTGTGCTTTTATTCTCTCCTATGGTTCTAACTCCTGATGATGAAGGAGAAATTAAGTCTTATTACTGGGTATGTATGTAAATGAGAAACAAGAGCTGGAGTTGTCCAGAAGCAGTGTGGGCAATTGCCCTGCAAGCAATGTCTGCCTGCCTATGCAGTGTGCTCCCAAAATGACCTAGCAGGGAGCACTGGGAGGAGGTTACCCTGGAGCCAATGCTGCCAACTCCAACATCTGTGCAAGCACTTGCTTGCCTACTGTGGAGTGGAGACAGCCAAGCAGGCTTCAAGTGATAACTGAGGTCACTGCTGACACCAGACTGCCTCTGAACTGGTTATCTGCATGGATACACTGATTTTGCCTTCTTCCTGCAAGAATGTATCATCATCTCGCCCATTAAGCAGAAACAAAGAAGGTGCATCTCCATCCCCTGTGCCTTTCCTGCACCTGTGTGGACCAGCACAGTCAGCCAGGCCAAGAGGTTTTAGGGTGAGATGCTAGCCTGTGAGCCTGATGCGGCACCTCCATCCTTTTTTTGTGGTTCCTGCATGTGCTGGGCCATCTCAGCTGCAGAAACAGTTGCTGAGTGCACAGCAGTTTGGGGATTTGTTTCACAAGCAGCTCAGCTGCCTTTCCAGGGGAGATGGGAATGTTGGAGGAAGGGCAGGAACTGCCATGGTTCTGTTCACTCTCTGCCTCTGGGTGCAGGGGTCCTGCTCATCACCTAAACCTACCATACCTATGGGTTCATGTTCTGCAGCATACAGCATTTCTTCATGTTCTTGTGAATTTTAAGCCAATTTTTGTATTAAAATTGTTCAATCTCATTCTATGGGTCTGTAGGTGCAAGCTAATTTTTCAGATGTGTTATCCCTAATGCATAAATGGTTTGGTTTTTTTTTTCTCCCCAGTGAGATTAAAAAACGGACATTGTGCCTGTAAATCAAAGAATTTGAATTACAAACTTCAAGGATATTGTGGCTGTTAAAATTATTTAGGAATGAAAAGCAAGGCAGAGGGAAATGTGTTCTTCAAGTTTAAGGCTGCAAACCTCATGGCATGCATACTATTCTTTTTTATTCACATTCTTGTGTTTATATCTTGAAGAAAAAAATGTGCTGCAACATTTCAGGTGTTTTCTGGAGCTCCTTTCAGAGTATGGAGGGTGAAGCAGATGATTTGTTCAGACGTTGGTAGAAGGATGACTCTGCAACAGACTGGCTAGGGAAAGAGCAGGAGATGATGACTTGTCAAAGAATTAAGACCAGATGTCAGGGCTGAGGGTTTCTACACTGCAGTCTTTCTTATGGTGATTTCAAATTTACTCAGTGCTGCAGTGATGCTCTTATCGCTTTTCCTAGACTGGCATTTCAGTCCTCCTGAGTCTTATGGTTTAGACCCTGAGATTCATGTAGCTCTTTTCTGAGTTACTCAGTGACACTCTGACACAGCTTTCTCCTCAGGTTCTCTTTGTCTCTCACTGCAGTATTCCTGCTTGTCATCCTCCTTTTCTGTTCTTTAAGCTACACCTTACCACACTTGTTCTAGCTGGTTGCTGTACTGTGAGTTTGCTGGTAGGAAGCTTTTTGATGTCAGCCCCAGAATGACCTGAATATTGAATCCATTTGGCAACTGTTCGCTCCCAAACAGAATATCATGCTGGACTTTTTTTCAGGAAGTGTGAGAGGATCTTCCCTTCCCCCCTCTCTCACTCCCTCTGTCCCTGTTGCTTTTGTCTTCCTCCTTTCTCACACCCAAGAGTAACCCCACTGTAACCAGCCTGCAGGTAGCAGGGGTGTTCTGGTCGCTGACTGTAATGCAGATGAGCTTTCTGACATTTTCAAGATTGAAAAAGAAATAGGACGAGGTTCTGATTTAGCAGAAAATCCTGTGCAGCATTTGCAAGGTGTTACCTTAATTGGTTACTGTTTGTATGGCCATTGGTCTTTTGAGTTTCTACCAAAGAATAATGACAGTGACGAAAAACCTTAGTGTTATGCTCTTCCTTGTGGATTTCAACTAGTTTGCCTTTTGGTGAAGCAACAGTAGCTCTTGTCAGACATGCTTAGCTTCTTCAGGCTCTAGGGTCCCCCTTTGCTATATAGTAAGCCTCATGCTTTATTGTGGTCCTATGTGTTTGCTAAGATGTCTCAAACAACATAATCAGAGTGATCTTAGCTGCTGTTTGCACAGCAGAGCATTTAAACTGGCAGCAGTAGGAGTCCAATAGAGCCGTGGGTCAACATCAACATGTGCAAACAGATGAGGGGTGGACAAACCTGAATTTGGGTTTCCTGCTGTCACTGTAGTGAGTTCAGTCTGTGCTCTGCCCTTCCTCCTGATCGTTTCCAGCCCCTCTTTCCTGTTCTTCCACTCTGCTTCTGCAGTGGCCTTCTGCCCTGTACTTGATCCACAAATGTTTACGTGTGGGGTAGGAGCCACCGGTGATGTTGGTGTGACTACATATAATGAAAGTTGCCTTTGGTTTCAGCAGAAGGCTGCAGGCATGTCTCCTTTTGCTGTTAACTTGTGCCTCTGCTTCCAGCTCCCTGTGTAGGGAGGGATGAATGCCTTTCAGATGAGCTTATCACCCTTTTTGGGTAATCTTCAAAGTATTTCACCCTCCACAAATCACTCCTTTTATGTAGGTGTGTGTATGCATTTGACTTATCAATATACCTTCTTCTCAGAGGAAAATGAAGTTTAAACTTTCTAATGCTAGAAACAAATTTGGTGGCGTCTGTAGGCAAGAGACTTAGCATTTTTCTTCTGACTAAACCCAGTTATGGGGTTGATACTAAGGCATGCTGTAGAAGCTCACGTTTTTCTATGTCCTTCATAGTTGAGTAGTGTATTTTACTAGCCTGGCAATATTAAACTGTCCTTTTCATTATTTCATTTATATTCTGATTGTGTTAAGTTGAACTGAGGTTACAGCAGGTAAAACGTAAGGAAATGGAATCCATATGGTAAAATTTTGGCTCTTATTGAGGATTGTTAATGTATATTGCTAATAAAATGCAAACAGGTTAAAGTAATTCCAGTGAAATGAACAAAGCAAATGGTAAATGTGTCAATATGTGGAATTCAAATCACAAGTTATTTACTTAAGAAAGCAGTGAATGTATAAAGCTGACAAGAACTTCTCACAGTTTACTATTTGTTTCCTCATGAATCAACCTCTGGAGACGGAAAGCCTGTTGCAAATTCCTCCCGGAATGTGCAATATCATTTTCAATGCCTCGAGTCTCCAGTGATGTGCTAATCTGACCAACCAGCCTTTTAAAAAAAAGGCTTTCTTTAAAGCCAATGTGAAAAATGTCATTCTTGCTGTAAGCGTGTGGAAACTAAGCAAACCTTCCAACCAGACAGGCTACTTACCAGTATAGCCTTTTCCAAGCTGCCTTCAAGCTTGGCCCTGTTCATTGCCTGTTCAGGATCCATCAATCTGCTGCTTTAGGCTTGCAACTTTTTCAGGAACATAAACTGAGGGTTTATTAGCAGAGGGTTTTAAGGTCAACTGGGTAGTTTGTAGAAAGGAGCTAGAGTTTTAAAGGTGTTCTTTGAGCACCTGAATCTTGGGGAAATCTGTTGTGCCTTGAGGTCACCAGCTAGCAAAGTATGCAAAGGTAAACAGTTACAATTTTATTAAGGAGTTACATGAAGTATTGCTGGAGACAGTGAGACCGGCAGTTAAATGTAGGTGGAAGGTGTTGGGCAATAGGCTGATAAATTGCATTTCATGTTTGTAATTGTAGATGGCAACACTAGAAGCTAACTGAAACTGTTTGGAGTTGGATTTTCACATACTTCCTCCAACTCCATTATTCTGTCTCCTTACAGAAGAATTATACTGAAGTTAAGATAAAATGAACCATGTTATTTTTCTGTACCAGGTTAAAGGACCCTACTAGACAAGAGATGGCTGTGCTCTGGTATCATTATACAATAAGATAATGTCAGAACTACTTAATGTCTTTTAATGTATTGCCTCTACTAAAGTCTCACTTGATGATACTGTAGAAAGCCTGAGGTTTAAAAGTAAAGGATATGTATACCTGTAAGCAGAAAAATGAATGTTAAATGTTCTGGCAGCAGATGTGTTTATGTGCTGAATGCCAAAGCTATCTTGTGTCTGTGTGGTTAAATGAGACTTTTTCTAAACTTTGTGGGAATTCAAGTATCTTGAGACACGTCTGAGGAATCCTACAGCCTTCTGCCAGTGATGGGACTTGACAGTCTGTGAAATCAAGCAGTTTTGACACTTGGCTCCAGAGGCATGCTCTGTGGTTGCTGTTGCAACACTGTCCCCTTGGTATGATAGTCCTAAGGTCCATGTATTGTAATAGTGCTCAGTGTCTGTAAATGGATGTGGTTGGACTTGTGGTAGCACATACATAAGCCTGAAATAAGACCTTTTTCAAGGAAATGGGGGAAGGAGGACTCAGGAAAGTGAATGCACAGGAATGAGGCTCTATGAGAAAGCTCAGGGGAAAGACTGGTTTAGCAAACATTTTTAATTTTACATCAGGATGTCATTTTACTGGACTTCTGTTGTCAACACTCCCATGCTAATGGTTTTTTTGTTTGTTTTCCTTGTTTGTGCTGTGTCTGGCAGTGAGATCTGGCCCAGAACAGTGGTCCTGTAGATCCTGTGTGACACAAAACTTGTGTGGGCAGATAATGTCTGTCTGCTGGCCAGAAGATGTATGTGTATTTCTGTATGAATATCTGAGCCTGCATGCTTTGGACAATGTAATAACTAGATTAGGAGAGAGATAGCCATTTTTAAGGGTGGGGGGGGGACAGTAGTTCAATGTTGGAAAGATTTGAAAAATGCCATATTGAAGAGCCTCATGATTTAATAAAATGTATTAGTCTACTATTTCAAGTGAATCTTTCCTCCAGGTTCACAGCTGTGATAGGTTTTTGAGTGCTTGCAGTGTCTGCCTTTGTCCAGAGCCCTTTCTTGGAGCAAATGTTCAGGGAAGGACTGAATTCCCTTAACTGGAGTCGTATAAAAAGGCTCAGCCCATCTGGTTTTATTGTTGTGGGACATGTGCTAGCTGCTTGTGACTGTGCTTTTTGACAGAGGAAGCCTATAGAAAACTGTTTTGATCAGAGCCTTCAATTTTTCAAGAATAAAAAGATTAAGTGTCTTCCAACATAATAGTGGACCTGTAGGTACTAAATACCTTAATAACAGAACATCTGTAATAG
Source organism: Aquila chrysaetos chrysaetos (assembly GCF_900496995.4). NCBI lineage: Eukaryota > Metazoa > Chordata > Aves > Accipitriformes > Accipitridae > Aquila > Aquila chrysaetos. The sequence goes on from NC_044030.1 coordinate 60,917,394, forward strand.
GTGTTTGGTGCTGTAAAGCCATTTTTTCTTAGTAGCCTGTTGAATGATCTCTGTTCATATAGTTAAAGTTGGCATATTTTCTTCTGCATGTTTATTAAACTGTTGCATTAGATACCTGCAAGTCAATATTGGCAGTGGAGGCTCGGGAAGGAACTCCTTCTGCCTCTCTAGCTTTGAGCAGTGCTTTTCTGGTATCTGTACATGTAATCCTGTCCACATATTTTCCAGCAGCCTGGCAGTGCTGTAAGCTCCTGCCCCACTGCAGCGAGGGCAGCTCAGGTAGCAGTGAGCCTGGCTCAGAGCACTGCCAGTTCAGACCTGCTCTGGCTACGGGGTGGGGTTGGCTGGTGCTGTGTTGGTGCAGTAGCAGCACCTGAATTGCCAACCTAAGAGTGATCACGGAGCTGAACCGCCATGGGCAGGTGCTCCTGGGGTGCTGGGTACCTGAAAGTACAAATTTGACTAGGAGTAAAAAGATGGCACTGAATTTATTGGCCTCTTTCACACTAAGGCAAAATAGTTCCATGTTCTCATATAACCTAAGGTTTTAAGTCACCTTGACTATCTAAAATGCAATTAGTTTTTTCTTGAAACTACAGCACTGAAGTGTGATGACAAATGCTTCATGCTTGCAGCTCAATCTGATGGTACAGGCGGACATAAATGGGATGCTGCCTAGCGCCTGTTGTACTGGGCTCAGCTTTCATCAGAAGTTTTTATGCAAGAGGGGCTTGGCTTTTGTTTTTGTGTTTTCAACTGTTATAGCATGGCTCTGTTAAATGCTTTTTAGTGTGCTCATATTGGGGATGTGGGTATAGGCTTGGGTGGAGGAGGCCCAAAGGTGTGAGGGGAGGGTATGCAGAATTTGCACAATTTCTCACCAGCGGACTGGAGCACTGCCTTGCCTTGCCGACTGTGTAGCCAGGATGGCACACTGCTGGGACTGCCAAATGTGGTTTAACTAATGTTTAATTCAAATACCCTGGTGAAAAATGTTTATTCCAGCATTTTACAGTGTTCGCTCATGTATCTCTCTTCTCCCTCAATCCTGACTTTACAAATTCTTTTCTGTCACTGTAAGAGGATTTTGTTCTCTCCGTCCTCTGTTATGTCCTGTGTATTGAGCTTCCCTGTTGTGGTGCCAAAAGAGCCCTCCTCCTCCTTGCTCACGTCTCACTTTCCATGGGAAAAAGTCTCTGGTGGCAGGAAATTGAGGGGGATTGGCCCTGGGAAATAAAAGCCTCTGCTCCTTTCTTTGCCTTCTTCAGTATAAGAATTCTTTTGGTGTGTCTGTGGCAAATGCCTTATTAAAGGGTCTGCCTGCTAGAAGCAGCCACGTGCTCTTCTTGAACTATTGCGTATAGTCAAATGTCTGAGTGCAAATGAATGACCATGAACCCTTAAATGCTGTTGTAGGTTTTGCAGGGTGTTTTTTTCCAGCCTCTGTTTTTTAAGATAACAAAAAATGTCTGTTTGGGGAATTGTTATCCCTAAATAACTTAGACTTATGCCTTGTAAAGTGTTTCATAAATTTGCATTCAGAAATTAAAACAAACATTACCTTTCTTTGTATGCTCTTTGGTTATGTATTATAGAAGTTTCAAGTTTAGCTTCATTTAAAAATACAATCCATGGATCCATGGGCTTATTTGAAAACTGTTGCAAATTAGACCTGTAAAACACCTATTTAATGTCATCTCAAGTATAAACATACTAATGGGAGAGATCTGGTAAACTCAGTGTTGATGTGGATTATCTCTGTGACCCTGTGACCTCCAAAATCCTTACCATGGTTGTGATAAGAGGGTTAACTCTGAACTTGGGCAACATTTACACAGCCAGTACTTGTTCTTAAAATTCTTGTGTAAACTGAGCATATCTTATGTGAACCTGAAGTTTTGAATCGCTTTCCAGACACTGTTAGTAAGGTTGTGGCTCCAGTGGCTCTTGCACACCTGGGCTGATTACTAGTTTCAGTAATTATATTGCAGCTTCAGAAGTGGTGGCCCTATTTCTGAAAACTTACTCAAATCCAGAAGGTTGAAATGCTTTTATGTTGTCTGCTCATGCTGAGTCAGACCCAGTAAAAGCTGCTTGTGCTGTGTTGACTGTAGGCACACGGCATGCCTTGGGTTGTGTTGGCAGCCCCCTGTGGTCAGCAGCTGACGGAGCTCCAAGTGTTTGTCAAGAACTGGAGTGGCTGTCTTGGATCAGGGCACATCAGAAAGTTTTTGCAATCCATAACCAAACCCCAGACATCCACTGGTCCTAGCTACTGCCTTGCCTATTCTTCTCTTTCTTCCGTGATGGTGGTACACAGGACAAATATTTTAGACAAAGATAAGGATGGGTGTAAGTGCAGTACATCAGGTGGTGGAAGATGCTCAAGTCTCTCAATTCATGAACACTGCCTGGTAAACAGACTTATTTTTGTAAGAAATATGTGGAATGAGAATATGTAGGAAGTTGCTAGTAGAATGTGACTTTATTCCCATTGAATCAATTGTGGGAAGAGTATACTTACGCAATTGTTGCATCATAGTGAGTGCCAGAGTAAGTCTGTTCTCATGTTTGTTCAAAATTAGGTGTGGCAACTTAAGCTTTAGTACTGCTCACTGCTCCATGCAGTGTTTCATACACACTCTTCCTTTGGTGTTTTTACATGAAGGAATACCTGTAATGAGGGAACTTGGTATTTTAGCACACATGCTTTGTATGTATTAACTGTTGGCTAACAGGGTGACAACATCTAAAGTGAATTGAAATGGAGAGCTTTTAGGCTAGCTACACTGGCATTTTTATAGTTCTTGTCAGTAGTCCAGACATACTTTTAACATTCCCTCTTTGAGGCAATATTTGATATTTTTCCTCTTAATTCCAAATCAAGTCACAAAATTGATTAATTGAATCATAAGATGTTATTTTAAAATGCCTTTTCCCCCCCACCCTGTATAGCTTCTAGGTAGTGTGCATGTGCCTTGTTCTGTGGTATTTGGATCTTTTCAGCTGCAACATTTTGTGTCTGCCTGGATCCTCCTTGGCTTTACCAGTGGGCTGGATGTCTTCAGGTGAAGCCTAGCCCTGCTTACTCTACCCTGTAACATCTTCCCTTGTGAGTTAAGCACTGTCAAGAAGTTACTGATACAGCAGAAATGTGTTTGTTCTTTCATCAATCTTCCCAGTCTTATGACTAATACACGCCCTGTTAGGCAGAAAGACTGAGCTTTCTGTCTTCAAACCAAGCTCATTTGCGTGTTGAGCTTGGTGTGGCTGGATTGATGGATGCACTCATAGGGTGTTTGAAGTTGTGGAAAGCTATATGCAGGACTCTAGTCAAAAACTGAAGCCTTTGCCAAATTATATTCTAGTAGACTTTAAGGACCCAAGTCTTCAAAGTAGTTTCCTCTGCAGCTCAGTCCTGGGCCCATGTCTATCCTGCAGCTTGTCATTGCTGTTTCTAAAAGTGTCTGTAACCCCTTATTTGGTGTGATAGCACTGTCGTTTGAAGCCAGTGTGTGCTGGAGGGGGAAAGCATGCAATCAGTCTTATTGGAAGCCGGTGTTGCAAGAGACTCCTTCCAGCATAAGCTCTGTAGGTGTTGGCACTCCCTGTGCTCTGTCTTTTCAGGGCTCAGTTATTCAGCTCAGAAACAACTGCTTTGTCCCTGGCAGGAAAAAAGCCTGTTTTCCTACTTGTGAGCTGCTGATACAGTATCTCTTCTAGAAAGGATCTGGGTTTTCCACTTTTCAGTGTCTACAAGTTACTTGTTCTCACCTCTTGCCCTTTCCCCTCATTATTGGAGGGCTTCCTAAGCAGAACAACCATTACAATCCCACAGTATCTGTCAGTGCCTTCATCCACCCTCTGAATCAATCTTTGCAAATAATTTCAATGAGGGATTTGAGGCTGGCCAGGGCTGCTTGATCTGGGATGTCCTAATTGAGTATGGGAGGGACCTGTGGATGTGTAGATCCAGGACTAGATTGTAAAGCGTTAGTGTTATTCAGGTAAGTTCCTAGACTGATACTTATCAAATAGGTTATGTGGTTTTCTTACTCCTACTTGCAGACAAGCTGCCTTTTTTGCTGCTTTGCTGTGGTGAGTTGTGTTTGGACAGCAGGAGTAAATGGCTGTTTAATGAGCTCCCAGGGCATGGGAGCTGTGTCACAGGAAACAAAGGCTTAGTCTGGTATTGGCTGTCCCATCCTGGCTGACAGGACCATAGCCCACTATGATCGATGGTCAGCTGGGCTCCTCTGATGGCATTTGTCTTCCTCCGTGGGGCTGTCATAGCTGAGGGAGAGCTATGATGTTTGAAAAATGATCTTGGAGCTCAATGTCACGAGTAATAAAGTGATATATTAAATTTCAGCATGGTGGCTCACCAACACTTCTCCCTTGCTCTTGAGAGCCAGGACCCCTCTGCAGCAGAGGAACTCTGTCAGGGAGTGGGAGCAGTATGACCTGGGCTAGCTGATGGTGGCCTGGGCAAGAGCAGCAGTAGAGCAGCCTCCATGGCCAGTTTGTCAGGCTGAGTGTTTTACCACCTGTATCTCATGTTTGCCTCCAAACTAATGTTTTGGTTCATAGCAAGCGATGACCTGATTACAGTATCTGAGAGCTCATTGTAGAGTGAGTCATCCTTATTGGAGCTACCAGACTTAAAAGGCACTCTGAGCAAGATACTTATTTGTTTTATCAGTGTATGAAACTTCTGGGTAATTAGGAAGAGTCATCTGAAAAGCAAAGGAAGATGAGAGATATCAATGTCTGTAGTGATTAAAACTGAAACTACAAAGCTCAAAGCAGCTATATGATATGTTAACAAATGTGTGGTAGCATCAGTCCAAAATGTGGGCAAGTAGTGTCATTCCTTTTTTGTGCTCAGTAAATGCATGTGCGATAATTTCTGTGGGGTTTTTTGAGGTACAGCCTTCAATGTATGTGTGTACTGTTAAAGCCCAACTCCTGGCTTTATTATAGTGCCTTTTACTTGAGTTGCCTGTATCAGCTACTGGAAGGTGTTTACCCACTCCATGAGGCAGCTGCATGAGGGAAACGCTGAAAACTTGCTCGTGGCAAGCGCAGTCTGTGTAACAGTTTTTTAAAAGCATCTCACAGTGCATTCGAGGAGGAGAGAGGCCCATGTGTTTTTTACCAAGGATGTCTTGGTGTTCTCAGTTAACTGGCTTGTGGGGTGCCGCAGAAAGTGGCTGGCCCAACCCTGCATTTCCGTCCCCTCCCTTGAGCCTGTGCCAGTGTGTCTGCAGGTGTGCAGCAGCTCAGACTGGGGACCTGATCTTCCTAGAAGTGGGTCTCTTCGTAGTCATCGCTCTTCAGTGAGGGCTGCCCCTTGTTCTGGTTCACTGATGCAGCTGCAGGATTGCTGGCTCTGACATGAGAGGTGACAGGAGTATGTGGCTGAGAAACATGAGGGAGGGCAGGGGCAGCTCTTTTTGGCAGCTGCTAGCACAAATAGGGTGTCATTTTGGTAACTGGTTTATGTTGAAAGCTGTTTCCAAAAGCCTCACCTGCTGTGATTAAAATTCAGCATTACTGTATGGTCCTTCAGGTTCATTGCTAGAGGCATTTGGAAGAATTGTAGATCTAATCACAGAGGCCCTCTGTACCCTACAAAGAGAGGGAGACCAGTCATGGGGTAGTAGCTGTTAATAATCAGGGTTGCCTGCAGCTGGAGATGTGCACAGGGTCATCCTTAATAGGCTGGGAGAGTGCTTTTATGGGAGGTGATGTGGGTGCAGCAGTAAGTAGAGTGTGAATACCACAGCTTGTTCATTTGATTACAGCCCTCATCATCCCCATCAGTGGGATGCAGCTCAGTCTGTTGCAGTCTCACAGGTTCCTGAAGCTGCAGCTTGTTTCCAGGTTGCCCTGAGATATGTTTGCAGTGCGTTGTTGCATTCAGCTCTACTGCTGAGGCTCAGCTTAGCACAGGGCTGCTCCATCTGCTGCTTGGTTTGAGCTTCCCTACAGGAGTCCTCAAACTCCTCTGAGGATGTGTAAGCTGAAACTCTGCTGGCTCCCAAAGTCAGCCCCACATGTTTGAGTGCTCCATCCTGTCCCCAAACCAGGCGATGGACAAAGAGTTTGGTTTTGAACAAGTGAAACTTTAGGAATTCATCATACAGAGAACAATCTTTTTGGCAACCTAAATATCTTTGTGCACCATGCTATAAAAGGCCACTGTTGAGCAGGAGGGATGACTATTTCAATTTCTCTTCTGTAGTAAATTGCCTAGGTTCTCAGTAAAATTGCTCTAAGAATCACCCCGACTCGTGTAACTTGATATGGGTTTCTGTTTGCAGCTATTGTGGATGATGAAAGGATTTCAGCGGAGGAAATGGATGAGAGGAGGCGTCAGAACATTGCTTATGAGTATCTGTGCCACTTAGAAGAAGCAAAAAGGTAAGTAAATGAAAGCGCACCTACCCCTGGCCTTTAAATACAGAAGTTCAGGCCTGTTGTGTTCTTGAGTATTGTAATTTTTAATTCAACTTCTTGAATTAGTTGGATTAACTTAATGTTGGAATTTTATAGCATTAGGTATGAGAAACTAATGCCCAATGTGAAAAGTTTAATTCAAAGAAGGATTTAGAAATAATTAAGACAATCTCCTCAGAGTTACTGTGGTGACCATCTTCAACGAAAGTCAGGGCTGGGTACTAGAACCAAAGGCTGTGGTTTTGTGAGAAGCTGAGTGAGGCTTATGTGACTAACTGGGGCAAGTCTTTTCTTTCTGGCTGCGTGGTCGTGCTTGTGGAGCGATTCAAGTTGCTAAGATAGAAGAAAATCACCTGGGCTCTTACTGGGTTAATGATCCATATCATCTCAGTGTTTCAGTGGTAAGTGCAGGCAGGGCAATAAGATAACCTGGACTCTGCTCTTCCTTTACTTCCTCTAACCCATTGTTCAGGAATACTCATCTCTTGAAGCGACAGTCTGTGACAAAGCATTCATCTGCAACTGCACAGGGATTTTAGCACCTTTGTGCAAATGTACTGTGCTATGTACACTTTATTCTCAAAACAAACATTCAACAATATTTTCATAATTACTGAGCAAGGAAATAAGGTGCAATATCCTTGTGCTTTTGGAGTAGCTTGAAGTGCTGCTACTATCATATGTAAAAGCATATTTTACATTCAATCTGGTCAGAATTTTTCAAAGATGCCTGTTGTACTCAATTTATTGCCTCGGGCACCACTCTTAAGTGTCTTGCTTCTGCTCTGCATTTGCTGATGATGGTGTTTTTAGTCCTAAACTTTAGTGGGATGACGTTCCTAGGAATTTCTGTAGAGAAAAGTAAACCTGAACTCTGATTAGTAGTGCAAGCTGGGAAACCTCAGTGCGATGGCAAACCATAGGATCTTTAGAATGGAGTAACTTCAGAATGAGAGCACTTCAGTCAGGAATCAACCATAAAACAGTGCCCTGGGCTTTGTTTCCACACTGTTCCCCTCACCATCACTGCGTGGCATTGACGGTTACCTATTTAGCAGTCGCAGAGCAGCTAGTGGCCAATGATCTTGTCCTAGGGGCATTGTAAAAATCAGCCATTCCTACTTCCTATTCATTACACTGTCCCATTTGCTGTAGCAAACATTGTCTCCTCTGCTCTTTCTTCCTCCTCTTGCTGCAGAGTGGTTCCCTGTTCACATATTTCAGATGCCAAGTGTCTTACCGCTGCCAGAAAGGACTGTCTTTCCCTGCACACTCCTGTTGCCTCCATTGTGCAGTTGCAAGAGATTGCCCTTGGTCAGCTGCATGAGCTTGCTATGCTGGCAGGAAATTTGTAGCTCTTTTGCTGAGTTAGTTTTCTAGTGGTTTAGTGAGCTGGCTGGTCTGATCAAGGGGTCAGAGGAGAATCAGTGCTGGCAAGAGGAAGGCGATGGGGTGCAGCAGGACACTTGAGAGAGGGGAGGGAGCAGGTCTCCACCTTGCTTGCTGAGAGGTTAGATCAGCTCTACCATCTCAGGAAATGTCAGTGAGTCAAGCTTTGATTTTACTCAAGGTTTGTCCTTGGTTTGTTGCAACTCCCCTGCATGCTGCCTTCTGGCAAGGTAGGAATAACAATTAGTCTCCAAATCCAGCCTTTTCTCTTCTATTACCATTATTAACATATCTTCATGGCTTTTTTCACCCTCTCACCTTCTCAGGGCTACTTGTTGCTTTGAACTCAAGTCCTCTATTTAATTTGAAGCATCTCCCTTGATATTTCACAAAGAAATGTGAACTTATTTTTACAATTAATGACTTAAATTGGCATCTGCTATGAGTAACCCCCTGCTCTTCCTTGTGTTTATTTTCATATGGGTTCATGTCATTAGCAGTTTTCTAGAAGAAACACTCCTTTAGCTCTGCCAGCAGGTGATAGGACTTTGCAGCCAGAACAGTCACTGTCAGGGCTGTTAGGTACCTGGAAGCATTTCTGGTTCTCCATTTGGAAAATTATAATTTACTGGTAATGTTCATGGCAATGCTTGCTACTGCATGAGGTGGGGATGAGTGCTGGAGCATAAGGAGCCTTGTCCTTCCACCTCCAAAGGGTTGGGTTGTCACAGGTGGAGCTGATGTGGCAACCCAATGCTGCTGGGTGTCCTCCTCCTGTGCCTCAGCACACTGGCCCCAGTGCTCCTTAGGGAGAAGAGGGTGGTGATGGTGGTGAAGGCTCTGGGGGTGCTCTTGTGCGGACAGAGCTGCTACGGGGGAAAGGAGCGGGTGTGGGAAACTTCTCCCTTCAGAGATAACTGTTGGATTAACTCAGTTGGACCATGAGATTTTGCCCTGAGATGGACTCTGAGTAATGTGAAAACAAACCAGCAATGAACACATACAAAAAAACCTTGCAGAAATGCCTGTGTCTCATAGCTGTGTAGCCCCTAGCCCTGCTTCTTCAAGAGGTGAGTAATGCTGTCCAGGGGGGCTGGGCCAGTGGCAGGGACAGGCTGGGGTGGCAAAGGTGCATGGCCATGTTCTCCCCAGCCCTGACCTGGCAAAACAGCAGCATGAGAAAATGCCATATCTCTTCTCACTGCACAGTTATGACCCTCTCTGTGTGCTTGATTAGGGGTGAAACATGTTGATGTGCAGTCTTTTGCATGTTACAGCATTTTCCTTGTCCCAACAGAGCTTGAACAAAACTGGGGACTTTGGAAATCGAGATGGCAGCCTCGGAGAGAGCAATGGGGTCATAATTCAAACTGTGACAAAACAAGACCAGTGCAAGCCTGGGAGGCTTGGGGGTAGGGCGCAGGCTACCTCAACAGCACATGGAGGGTCCTGCCCTTCAGCCATGTTGGGGGTGCAGTTTGGCAGGATGGATCAGCTTTTGCTGCTGCTGAATGGAGGGGTCGGGTCCCAGCTGGGTGCTCGCCCCTGCTCCCCAGTGCTGGGGCAGCCCCGGTGGGATGCACAGGGTCCCCTCCCCAGCTATGTGCTTGTGGCAGTGGGGCTGGGTCAGAGGAGGCAGGATGGTGCCTTTGGCCCCAGGCACGACAACAAGTTGTGAAATTGCCCGGAGCTGTGGCTGCTGCCTGCTTGGTCCCAGCCATGCCCTCCTGGGCGAAACATAGGAGTGGGAACTGCCTCTCTGACATACTTGCAAAGCTCTGTGCAAGGTTTTTTTTCTTCTATAAAACCTCAATGCACAGAGAGGACTTTTTAGTATTTAGGACACTATGGGTAGCAATGACAAATAGACTGAAAGGGTAAAGCAAGGTGAGTTTTTCCATTGAGTTGGCTGCTGCTGAAATGACAGCATATACTGTTTCAGCTAATCAGCAATGTGTTTTGGCCCATACTGAAGAGTAATAAATACTGAAATAAGCAATAAATAGCAAAAGACTGAGGCAGCACATGGCTGTGACAGTACTATGGCAGGAGTTACGTTTTTTCCTCACCATGTTTGTAATCAAAATATTATTTTATAGCAGCTCTCTCTGCATTTTTAAATGCCAGAGTTAATTAAATGGGTGAAGAATGTCTACTTTCAGCTGCTTTTCAGACTACTGTTTGCACACTTACTTCCTGTAGTCCAGCTTTAATAAAAAATTTCCAAGTTTAACATGAAGGAAGAATGCTGCCGCTGGTAGCTGATGCTTCTGCAAATACCTTCTGTGCTAGGCACAGTACCTGTTATATGTATACAGCTTAGGAAATAATTTTTTTTAAACGCAGTGAGCAGGCTTTTAAGATTTGCAGAGGTCAGTAACGTTTGACTAGGGTGTTATATTTGATATTGGAGAAAAAACATTTTGTTCTGTCAGATTGCTGTTCCCTTTCTCCCTGAAATCGCACATCTGATAAATTGAACTTTTGGTTGCTCATGTATGTTGCTTATTACTTTTGTCTTTAAGGAAAGTTTATTGCATATTTAAAAAAAATGTAGAGAAAAGTGGATAGCATCCAGTATCCTTGAACTCCTGAGAAGAATAAAATCAAGAATAAGCAATTAGGAGTTGGCATTTTCTCACTTCAAGCAATGTAACCATGGGTGCCTTGACAGAAGCTCTCTAGACATTACACCAATACATTTCCATTGCTTGGGAAATTCTTCTGTCAAATAAGAAAGGCTTAAGGTGGGCATGAACAGCTGTGTCACAAGCCCTAATGTCTTATTGGATTAGGTTAATTTTAATCGATAAAATTTACCACAACATCTTCCTTTCCAAAGATTATCTTTGTAATACCCAGAACATCAGATTCTGCCTCAAGTTTGGCTTTTACTGTTGCTTGCCTCTTTGCAGATGTGCAACTACCATGCTATAAATGATAATACAGATTTGAGGGGGTTTAAACCCTGATTGAAGCTTTGGCATACAATGCAAATCAAGTTTACAGTAAATCTGTTGTGGCTGGCTAGGGTTATAATCATCCATAATTAAGCAGACATTATTTCTCTTGGCTTCTTGGAAATTACACCTTCTTATGATAAGCTTGAATTTGAACCATGGGAGGCCTCGTTTTACTAACCTTATCTCTCTCTGCATGAAATAATACTTTGTTTCACAAAGTATATGCTGCAATTTCATAACCAGAACTGCCAGCATTTGTCTTATTTCTTTTTACTTTTCTTACTCAGCTGTTCATAGAACAGGAACTTGTGTGAAACACTGAAGCTTTAGCTTCAACGTTAGGAAAATGAAGACACAGTGAAGGAAAACTCTCCTGGAAATTTCTTTTGAGAAGTAATTTTTTATTTTGAAAATTTAAATCCTCATTCTTTTCCATTTTCTTTACAATAGAAAATCACATAATCCATTTTAGGTTCCCAAACCTGCCTCCTTCGTTGTATTCATTTTTATTAAATTGGTTTGTCATGGCTAGTTGCAGTGTTGGTCACTGACGAGATCACAGTTGGAAGCTGCTGTGTAAAAATGTACATGCAGTTTAATATACTTAAAAGGTCAAACCCTGAAGTGCTTAACTGGCTTCAGTTAAAGCCAACAGTTTTGCAGTACTATAGCACCATAGAAAGCCCAAGCTGCTCCAGTTGTCAGGACTGTGGGACCGTGGAGGGTTGCTTTGGAGCCCACCCCATTCCTGGGGGGCTACCAGGGTCCCACGAAGGCTTGGTACTACAAGTGAATTCTGCCAGGTTTCATGCTGCTGTTTGTCCGTGAGCAAAGTTGGCAGCCATGCCACCCTGGCAGCTCATGAGTAAATTAATGCTACTCAAATGTGCTATTTTAAGTCCATTTCTTTCAGACTACAGGAAATCTTTAAAGCTTTGTGTTTAGAGGTAAATGCATAAAATTGTAATGTAGCTGTACAACTAGCTGACTAAAAGCAGAAAATGTTAAGATACTTCTAGGTAACCTGTTTTGTATGGGTTTGGCAAAAAAATCATTCTTCTGGGAGTGGTAGTCCACTTACATGTTGTAGATCATGAACTCTGGCTCATCTACCCCCTCTGTCTGCCTTAAGCCTAATAAAGCACCCGTGAACAAGGCTGGCAGCAGCTCTGTAAAGCCCAAATGTTTGAAATTAGGGTGCTTCATGAGATGAAATTCTTGGAAGAATCCTACTTAGCCAGGATATACCCATCCCTGAAGTAGCTCAGTCTGTGCAGGGGTACTGATCAGCAGGTATACTGGCTGTTTCATGTTTTGATCCTCAAGGGTACTTACCTAGCAGACAGACTACCACCTATTGAGTTGAACGGTTTTTTGTTCTAGATAGTTATACATTTGTGCAGATATGTCAGAGTTTTCATATGCAAGTTATCAATCAATCCAATAATTGCTTGGATAGTGATATTTGCATATGAAAAGTCTTAATAGTAAGATCTGAAGGAGAGAGAAACCTTTGTGTTAATTTCTGTACAGGATGCATTGACCTGCTCACTGGGATGTTGAGGTAATTTGTGCACATGTTATGGGTCATTGCTCAGCGTGTATAGTTGTGGAATAATGCTGCTGAGTAATGATGGATGTGACCTTTGTTTTTTGGAGACTAAACCATATGGCACTTATCCTATAGCACTGCACTGAAGCAACAGTATAGTCATTTCAGAGCTGGCTCTCTTTCCCAAAGTTTTCCACCTTTCTTTTAGGCACACCCTCTCGTAAAAGGAACTGTGAAGTTTTTTTGTTTGGTTTTTTTTTTTTTTTTTTTTTGGGGGGGGGGTAGGGTTTTTTAATTTTTACTTTTTATTTTTTTAAAATGTTTATTTTTTGACTTTGTAAAAATTTTCAATTTTTTTTCTTAATAGGAGAGACAAATTTGAAGCTAGTTCATGCTCTGATGCCTGCATATTGGTGTAGTTTGTAGGTTCATCTTCACCAAGAAAGCACAGGGCACTTTCATCTTTCCTTCACTTTCTCCTTTGAAACTTAGATTATCCGTGGTGCAACTTGAAAGCCTGTTTGGCTTAAGACTACCTGCTTGTCAGATCAAACTGACGGCTTCATTCTGCAGCTCCTAGTTAATATTAAAGTGTAACCTGAGGTGGCCTCACTAAGGTATCAGTAGTAGCTGAGTCATTATGGTACCATATGGAGCACACCAAGGAGTAGGGAAGCAGGCTACCAGGGGAGGCTGGCAGTGATTCTTGCACATCACTGACCCAAACTTCCACATCTGGAAGAACGGTAAAGGAAAGATTGAGTCTGAGTTGTGCAGGGAGGAACACAGCTGTGGATATTAGAGGTAGCAGAGGGACTTGAGGTTTGCACCTTGCCTAAGGGATTCATATGAAATTGCTGTTGGGAAGAAGCTGTGACAGTAACTGTGGGATGGAAGGGTGCTGTTTTATCCTTCACTTAGTGTGGAAGGGCTTAAGTGTTGCTCTTAACCTCTGGGTAGGTCTTTCTGCACTGTTTCAACTTTGCTCAGTAGGTCAGGGTGTAGTTCCTATTCATCCAAGAGCAGCCAAGGCCTTTGCTTCTGGTGTATTAATGATGAAATAAATCACAGCATGCGTGCCAGGGCACGCATGCTGTGTGCCTATGCTGCCCATGCTGGACTGCGGGCTGTGACGGTTGCATGCCACGCTGCTGGTGTAGCTGGCCAGAAAGTGGAGCATTCTGCCTGGCACATATCCCATTGCGCTATAACTCCAGTGTAGCATTCAAAAAGCTTTGTTATGTGGTCATGTGTCTGCTTGCTTTGGACCAGAGGAGAAAATTACCTGGGCTGATGGAATCTGCTTTTTAACAGCTCCCTTGCAGGAGTGTACATTTCACATGCTGAAATCATCCTTTTCCAACTGCCATGTCCTGGAGGGCTGTTGATTTTTGGAAGAAGTGTTTATTCAGGCTCTTGCAGAAACTGCTGAGGGGGGATTGTAAATGTCATGTCATAGATCAGAAGAGGTAAGACAGCAACTTTACCTGGTGACCTTTATAGCACTACTTTGTGTAGATGACTACTGTTGATGAAGAGCCCACAGGTATGTGCTGGTGGGATCTCACTGTATTGGAAACAAGAAATTGAGTGTTCACAAGAAACATGGTTCTAGACCAGAAGGCTTTTGCTATAGCTTTGTGGATGCTAGAAATCCAGGCCCCTGTGACTTGCTTAGCTACATCTTTGCGAGTGGACAACCTAAAACTGGTCCAGTAATTGATGAGATTTACAAAAGAACCAATGTGCCACTGTACGTCCAGTTCTGGATTGGAAAAACAACCCAGGGATTGGAGGGGTCAGTGCTCACTGAATGTGTTGGTGAGAACTTGCACCTGGCTTTTGCCTCCAGCTACTGCAGGCAAGTGCTTTATGAGATAAGGCAGCAGCTGAGCATTATGAGCCTGGGTTCCCTTAAAAATCATTTTTGGTGCAAATATCTCAACAATTCACTGACTGGAGAAGGAACCCTGTGAAGGTTTTTACCTCTTTAGGTATGGAGTAATGCTAGAAAGTGCTTTGGCTGTTGATGTTGTTCACTAGAGGCTGTGTGAATCCTGTTAGTAGGTACAGCTATCGCAAAACCCACAGTGTTCTGCACCAGGAGTTAATGGCAGCCCTCTGTGAGGGACTCTTGCCGACAGTTAGGACTTGGGAAGATGCTTTTTAAAGCAACACGTGGTCAGACTTATAACTAAGCTGGTTAAGTAGCGGGGTTGTGTGGCTCAACGTGTGTACTGTATGGAGCTTTTGATTGCTGTTAGTCTCTGTTTCACGTGCCCTAAGAAAGATGGCTTTCTACTCACCTGCATTTAAATTCAAGGATCTATTAAGAGGTGGGGTATAGCAGTGTCCCAGAGTTGCTAAGAGCATGTATGCACCTTGGAGGGGCTCAGATATTTGTGACACCACCTCTTCTTGATGTTCTGGAGCCACTGTCATTTGAAGCTGATAGTGTGACAGCCTCCCATAATTGCTTTTGCTATTTTTGTTGATATATGTAGAGATAGGCATGTGCCGGCCTCTGTGTGGGGCCAAGTAAAACCCTCAAATTCTCTCCATCTCACTCGAAGTAGTGGGGGCTGTGAAAATGGTTCTCGGTGCTTCCCTGTTTGCTTGTTTTCCAGCTGCCCATGCTTCTTCCAATTGCTTATGCACTTTCTGTAGTGCACAGATGAGAGATTTCAGGGTAATCTCTTCAATCCCACATTTAACACTGACAGGGGAAAAGGTTCTTTAAACTGAGCCATTCTTTGGAAAATTTAAGTTATATCTGTTTTTCAACCAAGTTCAGGAACTGGCACACACTCTTGAATTAGTACAACTTAAACTAATTCAGTCACATGTGCAAAGGAATGTTTTCTTTAAAACCCAAACAAAACATATTCCTTGCAAAGGTTTTTATTTTGCAGTTCCAAATCACATGAGGTGGTCAGAGGACCTCTTAGATACCCATGCATGTGCAGATGAGAAAGCTATCCATGGAGTTACCTGTTTCTGTTTGTAAAAAAAGCAATGATAGCCCAAAATATCCTCGCTGTAACTGCCCACAGTGTATGCATTTGAAATTAGCCTTGCGTTAGCTGCAAAATAAAGAGGTGAGATAGTGGTTGCCTGTTTCTGTAGCAGCAGCAGGACATGGCCTTGAACACTTAATGTATTCTACTGTTTCTACTGCATGCTAACATCATTCTTGACAACTAAGGCCTGAAATAGGTTTCAGAAGTAGAGACTGAGCTGTGAATGGGTTTTGAGCCTGACAAATTTGAGTCTGGGGGAAGGGCTGTGAATGAATCCTCTCAAGTGAATGAATGGAGCTGCTCTCGAGCTTGAAGTGCTAGCAAGGGTTTCACAGGGTTTCCAGTCACTATAAATGCTAGGCAGGTTCTGGCTTGGAAGCGGAGACCTCCACTAGTTATAAGTGTAACAGCTCTACCAGCTTGAAGGGGAGAAAATCTTGCAGGTTTTTGGTTTTGTTCAAGTTCAACACTGGGAAGCGTTGACAAGTGAGTTATTGTGGTATTGAGTACAGATTTATTCTGGCAGGATGATGGTTAAATGCATGCATAATCTTCCAGCTACCCAGAGGACAAACAGCTAGCCTGCTCTGCAATGAGAGCTCATAGATTTGCAATTGTAAAGATGTGCTATAAATGTCTGCAGTGCACGAGTACCCTACTCACTTTGCGAGGCAACAGAGATGAGAGCCTGGATTCTAATCCTGGCGCTTATTGCTCCCACCTGGGTTGTTAAAACTTTTGGGTTATTGGTCGTGCATTCACCACACAAGGGAAGTGGTAAAGCTTGTCTGACAACTTAAGCTCTGCCATCTATAGCATGTTAACTATTTCTAAGACTTGGTTACCATCAAAGTGGGTGGGAGCATTATAAAATTTGGTGCAGCAAGTAAGAGTGTAAGAGGAACTCTTGCAATGAATGAAATTGCCTTAAAACCAATGTTTTTCACTACCACTATCATTCTGCTCCCTAACAGTCTGCCTGTTGTAGAGCCAAAGGCAGAATTTGCACATGAAGGCAATAAAAGCCGCAGTGGTTCCTGCAGCCAAGCACCCCTCACTGCACCCAATTGCCCTGCTATGGTGTAGTTACGCTCAGGCCACTGGTGTGTTTGTTTCCCAGTGAGGGGAATAGGGAGGAGCAGTGGGAGCAAGGAGAGAAAGGGGAATGGTTTACTGGCATTGTGCAGAATGTACCCCACACTGGAGGCTTAGAAGTGGGAGGAATTTGTAGAGGGCCACTGAATGCAGGGTACGGACCTGGGCTGCAAGGCTGGGTGGGTACAAGAAGAATGCTGCTGCACGCCAGCCACACTTGCCCACAGGGCACCCTGTCACTGGTTTTATGGAAAGCACCAGATCATCAAATGCATTGTAAGTCATGCTCTGTGGGAGGAGTGTCTTTAAAGCCTGGCTGTCAAACAAGGTGCTCTAAGAAGGGTAAATAACATGATTTACATCAAACATCTATCTACACATTGTGCCAAATCTCTTTCTCTGTTAAAGAAAAAAAGCAATGAAATAATGCAACATCAGGGGTCATTAAAAGCTGGAAGATCTTCCTTTCGTGACAGCTTCCAAGCTGCAGATTGCATTGCCTCTCTTGCCATGGCCCAAGGAAAGCACAGTGTGTTTTACTCGAATGTGTCTGCATTTACGTGATGTACAGACTTGGTCATCTGGGATTTGCTTTGCAGTATGTTTGGAGGAGTGCCAGCCCTTGGTCTCAGCTGCACTCTCTTTGCTGGATCAGAGTTCAATGGGATTCGTGACTGAAGTTGGGTTGTAGGGCTTCCCATTTTTCTGACAAACATCTACAGAATAGGGAAGACTCAACTTGATACCGTCAGTAACTCCTGAGGTGCACTTTCTTTGGCTACTTTCAAAAACAGAAATCAAAACTCTTCACTTCTTTATGTTTAACATGTACTGTAGGGAGAGGAAGAAAAAGTGTTGTTCATTTTTTATGAAGTACTGACAGCATTCGAAAGAGCTGTCTGTTTGCAGGTTTGGGGATTTTTATATAGCATGCTTTTACAGTATTTTCACATCTCGTGTTCATGTCCTCTTTCCCTTGTTTTCCTCCCGAAGACCACTGATCTAACCTTGGGATTAGCTTAATGCTTAATGTGGGGATGGCTGCTATCTTTTTTGAGGGGAGAGCTTATACTTTAGTTGAAGTCTTCGTAAATGCAAGAGTAAAGCATTGAATGGTATTGGCATATTTCTGTGTTCAATTTATAAAGCTGGCGGATACTTTTTTAATATTCTGCTGCTTTCTGTCCCCAGAGAGAAAGACCTTGATCTTTTGCTGCTAAATAAATATACTTCTGCTGTGATTCCAATTTCAACATTTTCTCCACTTCCTCAAGGTTGAAGTGGTATCACATGATAGTTAGTAGCACATATTGCTTTCCTTAGTGAGAAGTAATAGGAGAGAACATACTTTAAAACAGGAATTTATTCCAGAAGGTGTTATTTACTCATAGCTTTACGCACTCCTACTATGTTAAGGAGAAACTAGGAGTACAGGGAGACTTCTCAATATTTTCCTATGATCTTGCATTCCTTTTAAAAGCTGTTTATTGTCAGAGAAGACTGTAAGTAAGAAAGATGGTGTCTGCTTGAGTTTTCAGTGCCTGAAGCCAGCAGGGACTAACCCATTTGCTGTGGCGGTTACTGGTTGAGATTGCAACAGTATTTTCAATGTCAACAGTAATTAGTTTGCTTCTTAGGAAAACACATTAAACACCATTTTCAGACCTTTGTAAAGATGTGTAACAAAAGATTGAACTTGTCCATTGCAGTGCAAAAAAAGACTAGGAAAATAGGGGTAACCGGAGGATTTAACAAGATCAACCTTTAATAACCTGAGAGGCCAAGAACAAGCAACAGTCTGCAGCTGCTGAATTGAGACCTCCTCTGAAATCTGTAAAGGGCTCCTGATGTATTGAGCATTCACTGGGGTCAGCAAAGCTGTTATTTGTTCTGCTTTCTGAAAGTAAGGCCAAAACCTGTATGTTAGCAAAAGGTTGTATTTGATGCAGTTTGTTTGGATTCTGCTTTAGTGCAGAAAGAATTGGATCTTTCCTTTCTTTTGGGTTGTCATTAGATTTCAAAACATAGGGTTGAACTTTGCTGTTGCTTCACAAGCTTCCTAGAAACACTGATACCTATATTGCAGTGCAGAATTTTCATCAATCCCTTAGTTTCCAGCAAGCTCAAAGATGAAACATTCATGCAGTGCTTCTGACTTGCACTGATGTCAAGATGCATGTGTCACAACAGAAGCCACTTTCTCAGGGCAGAGTTTGCAGGGCTTTCTTGGTTATTCTTTCTGTGCTGTCTGTGAACCGGGTGTCACTGGAGGAGTTGTATCTTCTGTGAAGATCCAGCTTAGCTGGTACTTTGATAATGTGATTAGATTAATAATGAATGCCGAGTGTGCTGTGTAGCCTTTCATGTAACCCAGGATGTGAATACGCAGGTGACTATTATTAAAAATTGTTTCTGCCTGCAGCATACCAAAGGCTAATGGTTCATCAGCAACAACAAAAAAAGGCATAACAAGAAATTTGTGCAAAGTTTTGTTTTCATCAGAGTCTTTAACTTTCTTGCTTATAGGAATGGCAGGGAGTAGGGCTGAGAGAAAGTGTGAGAACCACTTGGGAGTTTTCAAGGAAGAGAAAATTCCTTTTTGGCACCGAGGGCTTTATTTTGTTTGGTTTGGTTTTTTTCCTCCTGGTTGCCGTGCAATTGATGAAAACAAAACTGGTATGAAAATGGCTTTCTGGCCTTCTAGAAGGCTTTATTTTACACCAAAATAGCCCTCTTTTCAACCAAGAGAGTGACAGAGTAGGATGAAACAAACAATTTTTGTAAACTAAATGCTATGACAGCTTCTTGTGCTTTTGGCAGGCATGAAAACCAGTCCAGTTCTTTGAAGAAAAAAATTTTGAGCTCTTGGCTGATGTCTGTGCTAAGAAGGCACTGAAGGAATGACTTCCTCTTGTTGGCTTTACATCTCCCACTTCTCAGTTTCATTTTAAGAGATGGGTGAACAAAGTTCCTGACCTTTCTCTGCTGGTCGCTTTTTTTTTAGCCATTTGTTTCAGGCCAGAGAATTGTGCTGGGACACACAGCAGTACGATGGAGCATGTACCTTGCAGTGGTAGCATGGGTTTGCTTGAGCATCTGTAGCAGAGCAGCAGAAGCAGATAGAGCAGAAGAAGCTGCAGCTGGTGTTTTCCTCCTCCTGCTACAGAAAAGGAACATCTGCTCTTCTCAAGACTCACTGAGAAAGGATTTGTGAAAAGGATGTGCAAATTGTTAGCTGAACTAAGCATTCAAACATTTAACATGAGATGTTCAGCTTTTTGAGTGCTGCTATTAAAATAATCATGTGTCTAGTATAAAATGGCTATCACCTTGAAGCAGTGAATGCTTTCACATGCCTGCCTACTACTAAAAACTCTGTCTGGGGAGCATTACAGCGTGCAAGTAAAACAAGAAAACTGCTTTGTTTAGAAGTACAGCTTTGGTAATGTCTGATAAAGCATTTTCTAAAATAACAGTTGTTAGAGCTTTTGCACAATACTGCTTTCATCCACTTCTGACATTTAAACGTTGAAATACTATTGAGTCAGTGTTGCAGAATGTTTTCATGATGACCGTATTACTCTAAGGAGTCTGATCAAGATGCCAAAAAACTAAATAACCTCAGTGCATTTTTAATCCTGCTGCATCATCTTTTGGAAAGTTTCTCTCAAGGCACACATTCAGAAATTGTGATGAAGTACCCTGACATAGTATGTCCTAGAAAGTGGCTTAATGAGTTTAAAGTGCAATCCTGACTTGAATAGAGGTCATGTTTTAAAGGTCAAAAGTGCTTGAGCTGGTGCTAAAAATGAGCCTTTGTTGTAATTCACTTCTGGTAGCACCACAAGCCAGCACAGCTAATAGTAAACTGTACCAGGTTTTCCTAGAGGTAAGACTTCTAACTACAATTTATTAATTTATGTAAACCTGTCAAGACAGATTAAAGACTTATTACTTGACCTGCAGAAGTGGTTTTTAACAGCTGCAAATAATAGGTGAAATAGCTTGAGTTCCACAGTGGATTTTCAAGTTTGGAGACTGGAAGAAGTGTTTTGAACTATAAACTTGGCATACCTGCATGGTAGCTGAAGATGGACTCCTGCCACTTCCCTGAGCAAAACCATGTGAGAAACACTCAGTAGGTGCTTTGTAGTGAACCCAACCTGTTCTTGCTCTTGCCCTGGGAAAGTCCAGGGGGTACGTGAGAGGGGACTGATAGCTTTGTTCCATTTGACTTGTTCATGTATTCAGTGGGCTTGACAGTATTACATGATGTGAATGGTAAAGAATCACACACCTCAGTTGCTAAGGAGCCCATTAATAGCTTTTTTCTAAAACTTAAAAAATGCAGTCTCTTAGGCGTAACTGTTTACATCTTCATCTCTGTGCCTGCCCTGTTAAAGTCAGCAGCAGCTCTGTTCTGGTGTAGAAGAATTACAGCTGGCAAGTTTTTACTCCTGATTATGTATGTTGGAGGGACTAAAATATTTTTAATACATGCCTGATGGTAGCTGCTGAAATACTTCATAATCTCTTTTTCTGCCACTTTTTTCCTTCCACTCCTGTTAGGTCTCATATTAGAAAAGTGCTTCACTAACATGGTGTATACAACTGAAGATATGTCATGGTTTAACCCCAGCTGGCAGCTAAGCACCACACAGCAGCTTGCTCGGGAGAGAATCAGAAGAGTAAAAGTGAGAAAACTCATGGATTGAGATAAAGACAGTTTAGTAGGTAAAGCAAAAGCCATGCATGCAAGCAAGGCAAAACAAGGAATTAATTCACCAGTCCCCATCGGCAGGCAGGTGTTCGGCCATCCCCAGGAAAGCAGGGCTCCATCACCCATAACAGTTACTTGGGAAGACAAACACCATCGCTCCAAATGTTGCCCCCTTCCTCCTCCTTCCAGCCCAGCTGTATATGCTGAGCATGACGTCATATGGTCTGGGATATCCCTTTGGTCAGTTGGGGTCAGCTGTCCCGGCTCTGTCCCCTCCCAACTTCTTGTCCCCCCCCCAGCCTGCTCGCTGGTGGGGTGGGGTGAGAAGCAGAAGAGGCCTTGATGCTGGGTAAGCACTGCTCACCAGTAACTACAACATCCCTGAATTATCAACACTGTTTCCAGCACAAATCCAAAACCTAGCCCCATACTAGCTGCTATGAAGAGAATTAACTTCATCCCAGCCAAAACCAGTGCAAGATGTAAATCTACAGATCAGGAGGGCTAAAGGTTCAGACTTTGACATAGCTATTGCATTGATTAAATCTGGTTTTTTTATAGGTAGTCACATTTATTGAGCTCTGGTTTTGTCATGCTTTTTCAGAGTACTTGAGAAAATACTGTATTCCAGATACCCTGTCTGGCAGTGGTGTGTGCGACACTGAACTTTGAGTGACCTATTTGAATAGATTAGGGATGAATACAGTAAATACCCTGTCTCAGTATCTATAAAAAACATTGCACAGTAAGTATGGCATTGCTGTAACGTACATGGCTTTCTGCTAGGCAGGCAGAGAATGAAAACTTCTGAACCCAGTTCAGTGCAGATTGTTTACTGCTGTCATTGTGTGTGCCAAAGCATGAGCTTTGGAGAAGGAAATGGCAATACTGAGGCTGGATGTGCATTGGTAAAAGAAACAGGTGAAAGATGTTCAGATGTTCCCTCTGATGATATTGCAACCAAATGCTTTCGTCAGCAGTGGAGGGAAGAGAAAGATGAAGAGCTGTTCTGTGTGTGAGGCTTGATCAGGTGCTTCTGTCCCATCAGCTGGGTCTGAGGGTTGGGGACAGAGTCAGTGGTCACAGTTCCCTAGCCACGGCTGCTGAAGCTTGTTCCTGAGTTTGAAGAAGTTTGTCTCACTGTTCATCTGCTTTAGCCTCAGAGTATGTCCTGGGAAAATCAGCTGGCAAAGTTGTGAATGGTCTTCATGGCAGAAATTAGACCAGGATGATGTCAGACAAACTGAAGTGTGAGCTTGAAGGAGAGGAAACAGATGAAGAGCAGAGGCAAGCATGTGGGCTGATGATGTGTGAAGGTAGGGTTGGCCCATACAAGGAACAGAGGAACAGCTCCAGCAAACTGTGCAAACCTATCCCAGGAGCCTGACCCAACAGGATCACAGTCAAGCAGTCCAAGAAGCTGGAAAAGCAGTGAAGGAGGGGATGGGGGCCTGAGGATGGCTTTTTGGATGAGGAGAGAAGCTTCTTCAGAGGATGAAAAATGATTGTTTCTTCCCTGCCTTAAAAAGGCTGGCGGAAGGTGGGTGAAAGGGATGGATAAAGACTCAGGTATTAACATGGTGTACAGGGAGATGGTAGCCTGGAGGACCTTCAGGTGAAGCAGGCTTGCCCCATGGTGGGCTTCTGGTGGCTGCCAGAACATAGTTTTACTGGAACCCTCTCTCAGTTTAGCAGCTGGGGTGGGAATATTTTATGTAATGCTATGAACAGCGATATTAGTCTTGAATTTTTTTTTTTTTAATTCTTTGTGATTTTGGAAATTCTGAATTGGTACAGTTCAACTATTGCTTCTCCCTCAGAACAAGTGCTAATAATAAGTGCTCACTTCTGTAGGGATATGAAGATCTTTGTTCTGCTCCATCCAGATGTTGAGCTGTAAACTTTGTCTACTTATGCTGTAAACAATGATTTGCATCTAATAATGAAGTGCTAAAGCACATGGTGTTCCTTGCTCTTTTAAAGTAGCTTAGATGTGCTTTAACTATCAACACATTTATGCTAGCTACATGGTTGTTAACGGACAATAGCTATGTACTTGTTAGAGGACTTAGCTACAGAGAGGGGAGCAAGGTCTGCCTGTCCTTGGCAGTGGGTCTGTAGCTTGCATTTCCTGGGGTGTGTAAGACCGGATAGTCACTGATCCCCAGATTAAACAACTTCTGAATGTGTCGGATTAAACAGTTTCTATAACCAAGATACCTGACAATGAAATGGTAATTTGCTGTAGTAATTTTGACAGTTAAAAACACTGTGTAATATACTTAATGTAAATGTGTTTTCTGGTAGTGTTTTTTGTTTTGAAGATGTGCGTTATATTTATATTCAAGGGTTGCATAGCCAAGACACTTAAAGTGAACAAAACAAGACATTTACCAAAATAGTACCTGAAAGATGGAGATTTGTGCCATTTATAGAAGCACAGTTAAAAAGCCGTCAAACCAATGAAGTAGTCTGGGAATAAGGAGAGATGACAAAACCTAAAGAGTCATCAAAACTTGGGATAAGGATCATTCTTGGAATGAATGGAGTCTGCTTGGCCAGTATTTTGTACTGGCCTGGTAAAATCTGTGACCTGTGAATTGTCTAAAAAGAAAACTCAGCCAAAGCCTCATGTGATGTATTCCCTGGGTCAGCTGTTCAGGATCACTCATTACCTCCTGCTTAGCTTTGAATCTGCTCCTAACTTGTTATTTGTCATCTCTGAGAACTGAATGTGAAACTGATGTTCTAATTCCTGTCCTGTGTGGTTTTGTCTTCTCTTATTTTGACTTTGCATGGGAGGAAAACCTTAAGCATTTGGCTTACTGCAGATATATCTTGTGCAAACTTGAGCAATGTTTCCTGAGTAAAACATAGGATTATACCAGTTATTCTTAACATTAAGTAGCAGAAATATAACCTGTGCAAGAATATTGAGCATTTCTTTATGCTATTTCTATTTTTCTATGCTTTCAATTTTAAGAAATCCTAAAATCCAAGAGCTTTGTTTCTTGCTTGCCATTTACTAACTGATGTAGTTTTACTCCCCTGCAAGCACAGCATTGCCTTCTTCAAAGGCTCTCCATTGCTGCTGTCTTTCCCATCTGCCTCAAATTGGCGTGCCTGATCTAAAGCAAGCTGAAAATCCTTGACTACTTGGGTAGCCTGAGCAATATTTTAAAAGCTGCTTGCTAGCCAATGGCAAGCATGAAAATTAAAGTGTGCTCAGGGAAGCATCTTTTTAAGAAGCATACCTCATCAGGAAGGAAGGTAGCTGTGGGTGTGAGATCTTGTATTTTCAACAGGTTTTGTTCCCAACCGTAGATGAAGTCTAGCTAGTGTCTTTCTGGTTTAGGGGCTTTTTTTTGTTGGTATTTTTGTTTGTTTGTTTTTGTTTCTTTTTTTGGGGGGGGGGGGGGGGGCAACCAAACTCCAAACCTCCTGAAGTTTTCTAATTTCTGTATTGCCTCCTCATTTTGGTTTAAGAAAGAGGAGTTTTTCTTCTGGCTCCATTCCTACTATTCTCTTACAGCCAAACCCAGTTCTTCCTACTATTGCCTCTTCCTCAGCCTTTGCTTTGGGAGGGTTAAGAGACTTGCTGCCTGTTTATAACTGTCAGTTACCCTCCCACCCTTTACTGGTGTTCTCTGCCTTCCCTCAGACAGGTATGGGTCTTTCTTTATCCTGAACATCAGGAGCAAAAGTGTACAAAATCAGTATCACCTCCCTGGTTTTGTAAAGACAGTAAATGATGACTAAAGCACTGCAGCAGCCTGTTTGCATGGTCAGAAACGTGGTGATACTTTCAAGTTATGTTGCCTTCACATTTTAAGCTTTCTGCTAAAATGAGAAACAGTAACTATATATTTTAATGAGATCTCAAAGTTCATTCCCCCAGGTCAAACTTCTTGTTTGCAAGGGATGGAGGTTTGCCAGTATGCTGTGCTTGAAAGGAATCATTGTGCAATATTTGCCCTCTTAAGCCATTCAACCCCATAACTGCATGCTATCAACTCAAGAATGCCACTTTTTACATGAGAACAAGCATAATGACGTGGAAAACAGATCTGCATCTTTTGATTCTCACTGGATGTTCAGACTGGGGCTGAATAGGTACAAAATTTGTCAAAGCAAGTCATCTAGGCGTTTGGTTTATTTATTAATAAACATGTGTCTACACCTTGGTGTAGTCTGTTTGCATGAGGGTTTTTTTTTTTCATGCAGATCATGCTTGCTACAGCCTAAGCCTCCCTGGCCTGAATAGCTTTCTTCCTCTTCCAGAGTCAAACCCCAGAAGCTGTGATGCAACCTGGGAGAGATTTTCTCCTCCTGGCTGGGTCCTGGGGAAGGAAGTGGCTGCCATGGCATGGCTGCATCTCCTGTGCCCTGCTCCTTGCTGGCTGACACTCTTCATCCCTGGAAAAGACAATCAATTTGGTTTCAGTATAGCTGTTTGTTATTTTGTGCAGGGCAGATGCTATTGCTGTGGTGGTAGCAATATATTCTGGCAGGGGAAATCCTTGCTAAAGTGAAGGCATAAGCCATATGTAGTCCTCCCTACGACAGGGATGCAAGCTAGGTTTGCTTCTGTTTGCACACTTCCTGTTTCCCTCATTCCTGCTGCAGGCACCCTTGTTGAGGAGGGAGAAGAGATCTGTTGCTAGTTACCTGGAATTTATTTTTAGCTAGGAAGTCATCCTGAAATGGAAATCCAGAGTCAAATTACATCTGCTCTTTGCTCCAGTGCTCCTTGATATCTGTCCTGTGGATTATTAATCCCTGTGACATCTTTTGGCTCTACTGTGCAGAGCAGAAGGGAAGTTTTATTGATGACTGATTTTTCCAGTTGCTGTGCTTGAAGGTAGAAACAGTGGATACTTTTGGTTCAGCTAATGCTCTTCTCTGATCCTTAAAGTGTGATTTGATGGTAGCCAGATGTTAGTCATTGTTAATCTTCATCCCACAAGTTCCAGGCATTAAAACAATGATTGCCTTTTATTCTTCAGTTTGGAAGCTATTGCACTTTACTTGGTATTCAGTTTAGCATTTGATGTAGGAATGGTGAGTGGTGTGATACAGTCAGTGTGCTGGGCAGTGAAGAAAAATAGTGCTGGCTGTGGCTTTTGTTGCATCTAGAAATCAAATCAGCATTCTATGTTTCTAGGTTGTGGTCCTATCTGATTCTCCCCATAAGTGCACGTATGCTTGAGTGCACATACCCATCACTGACTTGCTGATAAGATATTGTCACAATTAAGTAGGAATTTTGTAAATAAATACCGGTGTTCATGGCCTAACTATTCTTACTTACAAGTGTTATCTCAAATAATGAAAGGAGATGTCTGGCTTCCCTTTTACTGGAGAACTCTCTGGTACAGTGGAGATCAGTACTAGAAATGACAGTAGTGAGTCGAAGGCTGGTTATAATATGTGGAAAAGCATATTGAATAATGAAATGTTATGAAAATAGCTTTCTGCTGGACACCAAGGTTTCTCCCTAGGTACTAATCATTTGTTTGAGGTCATTGCTGCTTCTGTCAGGGTACTTGTGGGGATATGGAGGAATCCCAGCAGCTGTACTAGCCTGTTCTGGATCAGAATGGGTTAGGCTTAGTTGCTTTAATTTGGTTCAGTAACCACACTTGGTTAGACAGTTGCCAAGCTCCTTTCTGTCCAAGATTAATTTCCTCCGATGAAACGGATATATTAGAGAAGACCTTTGTGCAAACACTGTTGAGCAGATGAAAATTTATCATGAAGGGGTTGTGTTGGGGCTTTGAAAGAAAGCAAAAAAGCCCATCCATATTCTCCTTTTCCATCTTAAATGATTCTAAAGCATCAGCTTTGGGTTCTTAAGAAAATAATTCTTGTTGTTTTAAAATGATTCCCATCCAGGATGCAATTAAA
This sequence comes from Aquila chrysaetos chrysaetos, assembly GCF_900496995.4. Taxonomy (NCBI): domain Eukaryota; kingdom Metazoa; phylum Chordata; class Aves; order Accipitriformes; family Accipitridae; genus Aquila; species Aquila chrysaetos. Next base: position 60,944,502 of record NC_044030.1, read on the forward strand.
TACCACTTAGTTACCAAAAAAAAAAAAAAAAAAAAAGAAGGTTTAAATACAGGTTAAGGATAAAAGGAGCAATATATCTGATGTGTTCAGTGATAGTGCTGAGCTGTTTTATTGGAAAGCAGCCTTTACAGGTCAGTGTGCTTGTCACTTGAAGAGGTAGTGACAGGGACGGACACACAGTGTTTCTGTACTTGTTCTTGCTGCTAAAGTTGGATGGGTTACACAGCTGTAGCATCTAACTTGCTGTGTCCAGATGGTCAGCTTCAGATGCTGTGTATGTGGTGCCGCCTTTTTCTTAATAATCCAGATATGGCCCATAAATCCCAGGGCAAGAATTCAGGCAAGAATGTAAGTTTACTTTGAGCTGCACAACAGCTTAGCTGGCTCTGGCCATTTGTGCCTTGAAAGCAGAGTAAAGCATTTTCAGAAGATTATCAGTATCACTGACCTCAGACTTATGGCAATGCCTAGGTTTGTAGAGGAGATGCTAATAGCAAGCATACATAGAACAAGTATTCAAATAAGGTAAAACAGCTGACTTGTGAATATATTTCCTAATGAAACACACTGACCTCTTCAACAAAGAGCAGGCATGTAAATCTTCTTTCAAGATGTTGAAGTAATGACCTATAGTTTGGTGACAGCCTTTGTTCTCCATGGAGCTGAGGAGTTCTCATCTGTTGCACTAACCAAAAAAATAGAGGAGCAGCTCAACTCTCCTAAGGATAATTAGACTAGTCTCTCTTGGTCATTTGTACATTCCATGTAAATGCACAGAAAAATGTCTAGACACATTTGTAAAAAAAAATATTGATTGAATTTCAGCCTGACATGGCTCTAAGTGCAGTGTTTCAATGCCTTTGGAAGCAACTGAGTAACTCTGGGCCTTCAGTCCTTGGGAATGGTGCTTTTCTTGTGCACCATCTGGACACACCTGTGCGTTCTCGGAGTGCAACTGCTGGAATACATGACTGTACTCTTTAACAGCTGTTTGAATAGTTTTCCAATACTGTTTGTCTGCAAAGAAGCCTGAATTATTGTACCTTAAATCTAGTGCTAAGGGTGCTCAGAACTGAAGATAGTTATAAACCTGCTGCATTTCTTCAAGGTCTGATTATGCCTGCATCCACAAGTTGTCCATAGGTCTTACGAGTCAATCCTCTGAAGTAGATAGTTCAGAGAAATAACATGTTTAAAAAAAATAAAATGCTCTAAGTTCTGAGAAATTGAGACGCAAAGGGTTTTGAGGTTACTTAGTAGACATATTTGCACACCTTTGTGTTGAATGTGCTGGGAAGCAAAGTATAGAGCTATGGGATCTGTTGTCCAGCCCGTGTAACTGTCACTCCAATTTATATTCTCTGGCATGCTTCTGATATTCAGGCTGTTTTCTGTAATGAAGTTTGACATTAACACAAACATATCCCATTCAGAAGGCCATCTTTTAGATACAGGGCTGGAGCTGTCTTAAACTATTTGCTTTGAGTCTTCTGATGATGTACCTGCCTTGTCCTGATGACAGGAGGAAACTGCATTGCATTGGACTTGCTCTGTAAAGTGTGTAAATTTCACCTTTGGATACCAAGAGCCCAATACACTTAATTATGATAACAAACCCTTCTCTGAGAGTGGCGTAAGAGGAATGTGAAATTAAGATACTTGCTCCCATAAGTAGATGAGGGCCTGGTCCTAAAAGTAACAATTTCAGATGTAGTCAGACAAAAAGTGCTTTTGTAAGTATTTGGAGAGGTTTTAACAAAGTAGGCAACAGAGCTGGCTAGTCCAGTGGTTTGACTTGAGTACTGGCCTTTGAGTTGTAAGGATAAACAGTACATACAAAACTGTGCAACGTTTTATTCTGGCTGACAAAACGCAAAATTGTACTGCTGACTAGCTTTTCTAGATCTCCAGAAATTTCATCAGAAATACAGTGCTTTCCTCTTGTGGTTTTAACCTGCAGGTAGTTATGATAGATTTGACTGATTAGACTTGATTCACCCATGTGGGCACTGGTTACTGCTCCTTCTTCAGCCAACCAAGCAACCTGTGGGAAATTGCCCTTTAATCAAAGACCTGATCTGCCTAGTAAGAGGAGGAGTGATCGTTGCACCCAGATTCAGTGAGCACAGGAATTAGACCAAGCCTTTCCTCCACTCCTTGAGAGCCACGCTCTCCTCCCATTTTCTGCCACCTTCACAGATGCGGAGAAAACCCATTTTTCCAACTTTTTGAGAAGTTAAGGTCTATGTGACTGCTTTTAGCTCACTATGCAATTTTAGTGTGTTGGGGTATAGCCACAAGCAGTGGTCTTCATTTTTAAAAAAGCAGATAGAAAACAAACCCTGGATTTGTCTGTCTTGAAGCAGTCTGCTTTGAATAATTTGATATAAAATACAGGAACCAATCAGGTTTCCTGACATTAAAATGATTAATGTTCAGAAATCCTCATTTACTTTTTTGTAAAAAGGCAAACTGTAGATTGGTAAGCCTGTTCCACCCCCACATGAAAACACACCATCAGATGGAATAAATTTTTTCTAACATTCAAAAGCAGAGCTTTAAACACATCTAAATGTAGTACAGCTTAGGGACCCTTCCTCGTGACTATTTTTTAGAAGAAATGTACTGCTAATGTAGCATTCCATGAGCACAACAAAAACCAAGAGGTGGAACTGAGGCGGGTTTTTGGTAGTTGAACATGATACAAAAAACAAAACATGATGAGGGCTTCTATGCTTTCAGTTGACTAAATGTGAAGGGGTGTTAGTAGCCAGTGGGGGACATTGGGTTGCTGGCCCTGTTGTGACCTGGAAGCTTTGTACTTCTGCAGAGTGGTGCTGCAGCTGATGTGACAGCTTAGCACATGAGAGATTTTCTTTTGTATACTGGTCTAAAGGCAAAGATAATGAAGCCCCTCCACTGCTCTTCTGCTGTCAAACACAGTTGCAGCAGAGGGGAGAGGTTGGGACCATCTGGATGATGTCTCAGTGACTGGCGTGGACTGACTTAGGGTAGGCTGGAGATGGGGCAAGGCAGAGCTGGCTTAGCTCCAGCTTTGCTCCATACCCTTCTTCTGCTGAGGACTTCTTGGCCCACAGAGGGGATCTGGTACCTGTGTCTGAATGCTGATCTAGCAGTGTCTGTCTTGGAGAAATCAGTGTGCTCCATGACTGGAGCCCAAAATACTTCAGGAGGATGTGCTCTCTTAGAGTTGAAAGAATATACTGCAGCTTTGGCTTCTTCTTGACTAGAGGTCAGAAAGGAGAAGTAGCAGATGACTTAAAAGTAGAGCGCACTATACAATACTGTAACGTGGGGGCAACTTTTTTTAATGGTAATTGTGTTGGTTTGTTGATGTTGTGAAGAGCAGAATCACATGCAAAGTATGTAAGTTGGATATAAATCATCAAAATTGTGGTTAATTTTAGACAGTCATTATTACTTTAGTGACCAGAGGTAGCAACTTCTGCAAAAAGTCTGAGTTTTTCGTGTCACATGAAGGAGATGTACACATGCAGCAAATTCAGCCACAACATTTCTGGTGTTTTCAGGTATCCCCATGAGTTGGGAGGGAAGAAATGGTGGTTTGAGTCTGAAGCAGGGAGACATCAGTACAGCAAACCTGTATGTTGCTCCTGTAGGCACCACTGCCTTCAATGGGCAGTGCTTGTTTTTTCTTGGAGTAGCTGTCTCTTAAACTTCCCAAACTTAAGCAATTAATAAATCTGTCATTTGCATAGCTTAGCATTTAAAGTGACTGATTCAGCATGCAGTTAGCCTTCCTGGTTAGTAAATACTTTAAATGAGACTCTGCAGTTGTGCAAGATCAGATGCTTCCAATATATCTCAAAACGAGTTAGTATCAGATCTTACCGAAGCTACAAAATAAAAGCAAAAAGGAAAATAACATATGTTAATGTGCCCCATCCTTTTACATATGGACAATGTTTCTAGTGTCTTTGTCAGCTGTGGAGAGGCATTTTAATCTTCTGCCCCCATAGTACCCTGGCTCCCAAATTGTGTCAGACTTTGAAACAAAGATAGGCTTTACAAAAAAGATCCAGTTAGTGACTAAAGAGGAAACATTCTTCTCAGGGTGGATAAGTGTCTGGATTTGGTGAAGAACTGGAAACAATTCTGTGATAATTAGCATTATTCCTCAAGACAGTCTGTAATGAGAAATTGTTTCCATAGTCTTTTGGGTCTCTTTCCATGTATTTCTCAGATTGATTAATTGAAGGGTTGGACAGGGTTGAGTAGAGAAGGCTTGTTGTAGTCCTGTGGCCCTGCCTTGTGCGTAGGGTTAGTGAAAGCGCCGCTTTACAGCTGCGGAAACTCTCATCCGGCAAATGCAGGTAAAGTAATTTGCAGCTCACTGTGCTTGCATACCTGCTATGCATTGACCATTAATAAACCAATACATGCCAGCATGTGATCATGTAGCTCCAGTTTTTGGGACTGTACAGTTGTATCTGCCTGTTCACTTCTCTAAGATGCTCCTTTTCATTTAAGTCGATAGTGAGATTTTTAGCTGCTCTTCTGTACTGAGCAGCAACTGAACTTGCGTGGACCCCATGGTCCACTAGAACAATAGAAATCTTTGAATTGTGCGTTCTTCCCTAGTGTGGCTCTCCCCTTGTTTTGGAAAGTGAGTCACAGGCTAGACCTGCCATAGTTGCCAGAAAATGATGTAATTTGGATAATGTAATATCCCACATACAAACCAAAGACTATTGAGAAATCAGGCTGACAAGAACAAAAAGGAAATAGCTGCATATCAGATGCATATCTCAATTTTTAAATCATTATAATTGTGTGTGCAGTTGTTAAATACAGAGGTAGTATAAAAGGCATAAAGAAAAGCTGCAGCATTCCTTGAACCATGTTTTCAGATGACCGCGAGGTAGGTAATCCTGTTCTCCTGTCTGCCTCGTGCCAGCAGCAGTTCACGCAGCCAAGCTCTGTCAGACCAGGGAATTGATCTGGTCGAGCACTAACATATGTATCTTGTGGTGTTGCATTAGTTCTCGGCAGGATCAGTTCCTGGTCCCACTCCCCACAGCCCCTGGGGCACTGGTGTGGCCAAAAATTGGAGGGAAAATGCAGGCAAGAATGAGCAGAGGAGAATGGGAAGGGAAGGGAGGCAGAGGGAGGGGAGAGCATGTTAACTTGTCCAGTGGCCATCTATCTGTACCTTAAAGCAACACTGAAATGATGGTCTTGGCCTCACTAGAGTGGCTTGACTTAATTTCAGATGTAAATGTCTAATGTATTGACAGGAGATGCTTCTTTATGTCCCCTTCCCCAGCCTGCCACATGGTCCAAAAAGCCGATGTTTGCTTATGGCTCTTGCTCTGTTGGTGGGACCTGGGGAAGGGCTGCCCTGGGGAGTAACTTGCCATGCCCAGGACTCCTTTGCCGCAGCAGCTCAGGGTGGTCTAACCCTGACACACAGTGGATGGGGCTCCTGGCCACTGCCCGGCACGGGCAGGTGCTATGCTGTGAACCTGTGTGGAATAAGGCTAAGGCCAAAGTCTTTTCCCTTATAAAATGACAAACGCAAAACAGGCCAACAGGTAAGATTTGGTGGGAAAATAAGCAGTCTTATAAGCTCTATTTTGCTGGCAGATGTATCAACTCGAACTCTGCTGCTTTGGGAATGTGAGTGGAATTTCATTTGCTACTAAGATCATGCTTTCAGATGTCTGACCCTGGCCTGGAAATACAGTATACAGTGTATCCCCAAGATAAATGAACTGAGCAGCATGTTCCTTATTACTTCATCTCTGTCTCTGTGTTCTGTATTAAAAACTAAACAGTGAAAAACTGGCATGTAAACTGACCCACCCGTGTTAAGCACAGCCCTAAGCAAGATCAGTCTGCAGGTACAGCCTGTGCACTTCATTTCCCTCTGTGATATAGGGCTGGCTCTGGCTCTTAGAGCAGCATGCTTTGCTGCTCCTGATTATTGCAACCCGAATACAAACAGATGTTCCTGGTAAGACTGTTAAATATAGTGTTGAATTCAAATTCATCACAATTTAAAACTCTTTCTGAAAGAGGCCTTTGCCATTTGACTGTTCCTAACCCAGATCACATCCTGGACCTGTAACTTAAAAAGAGTTAGAAGGAGTCATTATTTGACTGCCTTTCACTTCTGGGGTGGGATTTCCCATTTACATACTGATGTGATGGGTACCATCAGAAAAGATTACTCTTGCACCAGCCTGTAACTAAAGAGCATTGAGTATTGGATATTGTTCATCCCAAAGCAGATAATTGTTCTTCAGAGGTCAGAAATGAATTGCCCAAGAGATGTCCACAGTGCATGGTTTTAAATAGGCATAAAAAACCCCCCAAACAAACCCATAAATCAAATGTGTTAGGCATTAGGAGAGCAAAGTACTGAACTAATTGATACAATTTCTGCAAAACTAAAATGGCTTACAATGCATTCCTTTTCTCAGTCACTTATTTCAAGCCCTGACCCTGAGTTTCATCCATATTACTTCAGTATTTCTAGATGCTTTTGAGTGTCAGTAAGCACTCTGCTTTCCCTTGACATGTATGGTCTCCTCTCTGAAAACTCTGGCAATGCAAACTCACATGTGTTGAACAGAGCTAAAAATTCTAGCATTTAGACTGGAGCTTCACTGTAGCAAGATTTGTGGATCCAAAACTGGGTAACCGCAAGGCTGTTAGGCAGCCTTATGTGTGTGCTTGTAAGTGTACGTACTGCTAATGAAAGTTACTACAATAATATAAATTCACTTTCAGTCTTGGCAAAATAGCAATAGACTGAGTCAAAAATACTGGAAAAAAAAAAAAAAAACAAAACCAAACCAAAAACAAACCCCAGACCAAACCCCAGAACTTTTCTAGCTTTTTGAGAAGATGCAAGATGAAGGCAGTGGCAATTGCTGAAAACTAAGAAAACAAATAGGATTAAGATTTGTCATGCAGGTATTTTGTCACAAAAATTAAGTCAGTTTGACAGAGGACCAAGGAGAGAGTGAAAAAGACTTCCTTAAACCAAAGAACTACAATTCTTTATAGGTTAGTTTTTGTTCTTACATACAATGCTGCTGTTTCATCTAAATAGCAGAAATGGATACAATACAAATAATAATACAAATGCAGCATTTGACTTCTGGCCACTGTTGAATGGTGGTAACTGGCAATATAAAGACAGTGTTTCAGTTTTATTCACCATCATTTTCTAATAAAACTCCTCAAAGTAAAGGCAGATGTGTGATTACTGCTATATAGCAATAACTCTAATGTATGGTGCTGCCCTTTGAGTAAGCAAATATCTTCATTCTAATAAAAAAAAAAATAACGTGCATGTAAAGTTTGTTTGATTAGGAGCCCTATAGAAATGCTGCAAAAATTTGCATATAGGAAGGTCTAATTAACCATAACACCCAACATGAGAGAGATTGGGAGTTGATCAATTGCCAGTAAGCACTGCCAGCAGTAGAATACACATCTACTGAAATTAGGTTCAAAATGCAATGCATGAAAAAACCTGAAAACTTTCTGAAAAATCTGAGTTTAGCTTTCTTCTAAATTTAGAGTTTCCTTGACTCTGTTTCTTGCTCCACACAGTTGGTGTTTATCTGTCCAGTTGTTGTAAATACTTCAGCCTGAGATGTGGTGTGCTTGTCACATGGTGCTGCAGTGGCAGGAGAGTATTTTTTTTCAAAGCAAGTCAGAATGCAGCTGAGAGGCAGTGTTTATGTAAAGTAAGCTGTGTGAAAAGTGTGAGCTATAATTCAAGAATAACATATATATATATTTATAAATGTAGAATTAAATTACTCATGATTTTGCTAACAAGCTGTTCATATCTTAACACTACATCTACCACCAGAGTGGTATTGAAAAGAACAGCTTATCTATCATTTAACATGTTTGTAAAAGAATCAATTGGCAAAGAAAAAAAAAAAAACAACCTTATTTCTGAAGGATAAATGCTTACGCTCTTTCCCTGGCCAGCCATATTGAACACAAAGCACTTTTGTGCAGATATCTAGAAAAGAATAATTTCCAGCTCTTTGTCTGAGCAAGGGGGCTATCTTTGAGTTAGGACATTATGCTGTGTGTATGCTGGGCACATTCTGCTATTTTTCAGTAGAGCTAAGAGAAGTAAAGACTATGTATGTGCAGTGATCAGTTGATGGATGAAAGAATTAGTCTGGGATTTCTCTCAATGCCAGGTTCACTGTCTGTTACTGTGCATAAACATAATTTACACATGTTGAATAACAACACGAGCTATAAGACTATTAGTGGAAAAACAGTTGCTGTGAAATGCTTTGGGTTCCAGTAGCTATCAAGTGAGTTCATCAAACTTGCTGCTCAGGTAGGAGCTGTGCATATCTCATCCAGCCTACTCATTTCCCATCCCCATTTGGCTCATTAGGTTGGGTGTTTGTTTTCTTTTACTTTCACATGTTTCCCCCACCTTAAATTGTCACCTTGATGTGCTTGCAGACTGCCTGCTCCTCACAGCAGTGCCCAGCAGAGGTATAGTATGAGTGATAGATGTTGGTCAGATGTTGAATCACTGGTGGGCAACTCTTGAGGTCTTGAATGCCCTTTGCTCAGCCACTTGTTTTGCTTGACTGCCATGCCTCAGATACTTGTCTTGTATGTTGGTATCAAAATTCCTCAAACGTCTATATGTGTATATCTATAAACATCCTTCCCACCTAGATACTGGATTTTCAGGATACCTTAAAGAATTTGGTAGTGCTGTTTTTTGTTTCTTCTGTGTGAATGCTTATTAGTTTCCTTCACGAGAAGCCTACTTCTGACAGATTCCTAACAGCTAAAATGTGGTTTTGATTTTTTTTGATGGCTTTTTTTTTTAAATGAAGCTTTTAGCATGCTACTGCACAGTCTCAGTAGGGCTTAATCTATGTGCGGTGTTGGGGCTGGGGATTACAAGGAAGGACACATGCAGGTATCTTCTGAACACGGTTTTTGAATTGCAAGAGACTGGACATTTGACACTAGGATAAACCTACAGTCCTCTGACATCGAATATGTTGAAAGTAGCTGAATGCTTAATTATAAGTTCGGATTCTGTTGCAAAGGTTTGGTTTGTTTGAGAACTTGATGCCGTGGGAGATGGGGTCACTTTGCCTTAGGGTGACGTACGACTTGACCACCAGATGGAGGTCTGCTTTTCCACTTTGGAGAAACTCCCTTTACTGTAGTGTGGTGATGAAAACGCACCATCAGTCTAGACAACTTGGAAATGGCTAGAAATCTCCAGAAATGTCTCCTGCTTGTAAGCTGGTACTAGAAGCAGCTGAAGTTTTAGTGGCTGACTCTGTTACGAGGGAGCAAGAATGGCAAGAGGATTATGCTCATTCCTTTTTTCCCATTTGGAGTAGAGGAAAGTTGTTGTGAGAGTCTTTAGGTGTTTTTGCAGCCTATTGAGAAAAAACAACTTGCATCTCTGCACAGGAAAAACGTGGATCTGTGGACACGGGACTTCAGCTGGGCTTTTCATTTCACTGCAAGAACATTTGCACTCCTGAAATACAGAGTGTAATGCTCATGTTCAAAATTAGGAGTGACTGGGCTGTTAAGTTTCTTTGAATATACATATTAGCTTTCCTGAGGAGGAAGAGAAGAGTACGGAGACATTTTGATTATGTTGCATCTTCATATGGAAAGCTGAAGTAAAATATGCTGTTTAAGGATTTGGCTGAGTATCAAAGGAAGTGTGCAGAAGATCTGCAAGGCATGCTTTTTAATTCTTAGATGAAGGCAAATGTCTAAGGATGAAGGCACTCTGCGTCAGAGTTAGAACTGTGTATTCCTTAGTTTCAAGTTGTATCTGTGTAATTTTGCACATATTCCAATGCTCTCTTTCAGGCTCTTCCCTCTTTTTTCGTAAGAATTTCTTGAGCAATTTTAGATTCAATATTTCAGCAAAATCTACTGTGACCACAGGCAACTTCCCTCCCTTGGTCAAGCACCTCTTCCAGTGCTCATGTCCAGATTTCTGATATTACTAGTTGAGTTGATCTGACTGTATGGATCTTGTGCACTCCTTATAGTTGGTCAAATCTTCCTTTTGCTGGGGTACTGCTGCATCTTACTCTTGACCTGGGCTAAGGGACACCACCCCTGCACACCCCCTTTCAGACCTCTGTCAACATTGTTTACCAGGTTTTCTCTTCCCCACTGTAAATCTTGCTATTCTGGCATTCATTCTGCTGGTCGCCCTTATCTGGCTGCTGCTGTGGTCAGCTCTTCCTGCCCATTTCTCTTGTTGACAGGAACCGTGTGGCACAGTGACGGTTGCACTCCTCTTCCTCTCCCCTGTGGCAGTTGCTTTCCCAGCCCTGGTGGATGACTACTGTCTCCATGCTCTGCATTGCTGCCTTGCCTGCCATAGCACAGGCTGGTTGATTCGTTATTTGTATTATTTTTTTTTAATATTCTCAGCTAAGCTTTCAGCATGCTGCAGGAGAGATTGCCATGAAAGCTAGTAGCATCTCCATGGCCCTCTTTTACAGGAGGACTCGTACTGCCCATGACAGTCAGGCTCTGCAGGCTGCAACTGCCAGTAGCTCAAAATACACAAGCTCTCCTACAACTATGCAAAAACGTGCCCTACAGATGATAGGGGGAAGTGGGGATACAGTTTTAGGGTTGTGTGGCTTCTAGCTGTAACTGCAGCAGCATCTTCCCAGCTTCCATGACCAGCACTGGGCAGGCACTGTACTCACTTGGGATAAGGTGAAGAGAAATGGGAAGAGAAAAAGAAGGAGCGAATTTGCAGGTCAAAATAGCAACCTAAGTCACTTAGGTCTTGGTGTAGTGCTGAATGTTAACAAGCTGTGATGGTTTGCTGATTAACTTGATCGAAGTATCTAGGTCATTAATAGGCTTGGCAGTGAGGTAAATTGACTTAACATTTTTTTTGGTTCAAGTTTGTGGATGTAGAGGATTTTTTTTGCTGTGTTAAATTGTTGGCCGACTGTGGATCACAGACCCTGAGTTAACTGCTGTTTATTAAGAAAATCAAGAGGGTGCTCCTGTAAAGTGTTTTAAAGTTTGTCCTCTCTTGTCCTATTAAATTCTGCTTCAGTAAACATAGTTGTACTAAGTATCTTTGGAGGAGTCTCAGTATAATAATAATGTGTCATCTTTTTAATGTGAAATTGCATGATAGCAGCTTATCCCTTTTTAAGACGGAGTAATCTTTTTGTGGTAATAGTAAAGTGAGCTTTACCAGCCTAAAAATTAGTTTCTTAATGAAAGGGGGCTGATCAGGATGCCTGTCCTGTGTTTCACTTTGGTGATTTCAAAATAAAAATGATTGGCACTACTTCTGTCTTCTAATGTGGAGGCTTTTACGTTAACTCCTATGCCCGAAAGCACTTGGAGATCTTGGGGGAGGTGGTACAGGAGTATTTTTGTTGTTGAAGCAATTCGCACCAGCTTTGTTTCCATTGAGCTTCTCTGTAGTTTTTGTTTCTCAGAGAAATTACTTCTATAGAAATTAATGAGCAAACTATTCTCTAGCGTTTGTGCACCTGAAGGTTTGCTAGAGGTTACCACAAGCTGAAATCTCTCTGGAAACACGGTTGTTGTAGTACGTAAGCTCCATAACTACTTTGAAATAGTCTCTAAAACTTGTCAAGTTTTTCCTCCTGATTTAAAATTTCTTCTATTTTTATTTCCTCTTCATGCATGAACAAGGAAAGAAAGGAGCACTTTGTTTTATATTTGCCACTTTGCATAAACCACTGAGGTTTCCCATAAGTAGTCTTAAACATCCAAAAGTGGGTTTAATAAGACTTTTCATGCATATGGCATTTCGTGTTTAAACAGGGTGATCAGTAATGGCTATAGCATTCTGGCTGGGGTTGTGTAGCCGCTGTGTGCAACACTGTTGGCTTGGGATACCACTGACAAGGATTCTCCTGCCTCTCTGCTTTTCTGCTGGTGGTTGACGTGCTGACATTGAATATCCAGAGGCATTCACAGCTTGCCCTGAGTGGCAGCCGCAGTGGGAATGGTGTTACGGGGCAGCAGAGCCTGGGTCATCTGTGGATGGGTGGAGGTAGTGTTACAGGGTGAGTTAGCTAGAGCGTGTGGGCTGGATGGGGGGGAGTCAGCCAACGATGTAGGTCCTGGTAGCTGGTTTGCCCATTCAAATTATGGAAAAACAATTTTTAAAATTTTTTTTTTGGCAGGATGGAAGAAAATATTTTTATGCATTGGTACTTTAAGTGATGTGGGGTTCTTGATTGGTGCTAAGTGCCATAAGCCAGACTTGATACACCATTGACCGGTTTGTTGCCTTTGAATCAAATGATGTCCTGGTAGCTTACTTTTGCCAGTGCCTAATATCTTGTCTGGTGACTGGCAGGCTCTTAGCTGAGTAAGTATTTCCTGAACCTCTCTTACTGTCTTCAGTAACCTGAATACTGGGGCACAGATAGCAGATTTTTATCACTTGGTGATTACTCAGATTGATAGGGATATTTCACTGTTTGTTCTTGGTGACAAGATTGCCTTGTGTGCTCAGATGTTGGGAATGGTGATCTCAAAACCCTTAAACTGAAGTGCTGTCACCAGACACTGGTTATTTGTTGCATGAGATACTATTAATTACACTGTCAAATTTTTACCATACTCATTGCAATCAGTTTTTTCTTCTTAGCCTAGTCTTTGAACACAGCTTCTCTTTTACTCTGTCCTATTGCTACTTAAGTGCATTAATTAATATAAGCTGTTCCAAGGGAAGATTTTAGAGTTTTGCAGCGAAATCAGCTTGTTCTAATGCTTAGTTTCTCAGGTCCATTTTCTTAAAGGAATGGTTTTATTCCTGAGTCTTAATTACTGTCTCGACAGATGTTTGAGATGCCCATGACTATTTTATGCAGATTTTAGTCATATGTCCTCAATAAAAATTCCAGCTTGCACTGTCAAAATTGTAGCCAGGTATCTACATACTGTATAGAAATTTTGGGTATTGTCCTTAGTGTAAATTGGTGTTAACAAACTGCTTCAGCTCTCTGTAGAAAACACTATGTAGTTTTGAAAGTGGGATAATGATATGATCCTGAAGGATCCCAAGCTTTGTTCAACAATTCTTTGTTTATGTTCTGATGATAAAGGTCAGGCTGAAGAGCACTTCTGAATTTTTTTTGCTGTTTTCTGTTACAGAAAGGCTGTTTATTTTCACCAGTATAAAGCGATACCATGATTTTCTTGGGTTTTCATCTCTTTGTGGATTATTAAATGCTTTTATACTGCTGCTTACATTTTTTTCATCTACTACAGGCCTGATTTGTATGTATATGCTTCTCAAAATTTTATAGATTGTTATTGAGTAGGTAGGGGAGTACTGTCTTTCCAGCCACTGAAATGGAGAGCATTGCTTGCATAGCCATGGGAAGAAGAAAACAGAAAAAGGTAACTGTAGAGGCTGTGCATGGAGTTTCTCACCTAAATGCCTTGGTTTTATCTTTGTTTCTCTGTCTTGTGTTTCTTTTTGACATGGGACAAAGTTTAAACTTTGCAAACTCCCTCTTGTTGCTGTTTTGCAGTGTTTACATAACACTAAATGCTTTTAACAACTGTTCAGCCTTTCACAAGCTGGCTCTTTCAGTCTTTTCACTTCTTTAACATCTTGTTCTCTCATCCGTGTCTTTTAGTTACTTGGCTGCTGTCCTGCACCTTTCTTTAAGAGTCCCAGCCGCCTGTCTAGTAGATGTACTTCTTGGGTCCTTTTTGTGGTTTCTTTACCTGCATACTTACTGTTAGTTGCTTTCACAAAAATAACCTTTGTCAGGTGTTAGACAGTAAAATATAAATACCCAAATCTGATCCGGTGGGCTTGAACTGGTCCAGGAGTCAAAAGAGCACCCTGCATCATGCCATGCTTGAGTTTGGTTTCTTGCTTTGCCATAGGTCTCCTGTGTGGCCTCAACAAACTCTTTAGTCTGCACCTCCTTTGGGGGTTTTTGCTGACCCAGCTGCATCAGTCTCCAAGTAAATACACACATCTGCAGGTAGAGCTGTGTTTTTCTGTTGCTGGTCTTAAATCATGGACTTGGCTTTAACACCTGCACAACATAGAAGCTTTTATGCTGAATCTACACTGGATGTACTTCCCTCAGTCACTTTTCTACACTAGAAAAGTGTGTTGATTATAGACGTGGTGGTAATGTTTATGCCTGTCATCTTGCCTTCAAAGAAAGGTAATAGCATATCACTCCGGACAGCTGAGGACTAATACTTTCATGGAAGGCACTGTGCAGTGGTAATGGGCAAACACATAAAATACCAGATCTTTATGTAAAAATGACTGGTCTGATGTTTCTTTAGCTGTCCTTCCATGTGTGTCTAGCTTGACAGCTGCTGGAAACCACATATCTGGTGATGCACTGGAGTTTGGGAGTGGGTGAACAAAAGATGCAGGTTCCCTGATGGGTAGGTTTGATTCAGGTTTAGTAGTAGCTTCATCAAAGTCACTGTCAGATAGATCACTTCATAAAATCTACCGCTCTGTTTTCTATGGATTTGGATAATTACTGCCATGGAAGGGTGTTGACTTTGGGTAAAGACTTACTGTAACTGTGACTTAAGATGAGTAGGGCTATTGCATGATGAAAGTGTGAAGGCTACCTGAAGGACCCATTATTGGTTATTTTACTGTAACATTTTTGTGGCTTGCCAAGGGCACATATCTTCTGCTACTCTTCTGCTCAGGTGGGTTGCTTGGAGGACTGTTAGGTTATGCCAGGCCAGAACCCTTTAAATTGGTAAATCTGAAATACCATATTCTGGTTTTTTTGAAAGCGTGTCTTAAATTGTATTACCATACTGCATCTGTAGGAGACATAATAGAGCAAAGCAAACTGCAATAACCTGTAGCAAGACGGTATAATGTGCAAGTCTAAACTATGGTCTTGGAGCCTGGGATCACAGTGTTTTTCTAAAGCAAACATAGTGTGTTTTGGGGAGTAACTTGTTTTGCAACATTTTCACACCAGCAAATACTGTGCTGTTTAAAAATGCTTTTACTGCTACGTCTGCTTCTGTTTGTCAAATCAGTGTCTATACAGACTGGCAAAATACTAAGTTTAGATAAATGCACGTGCCAAATTCAGCTTCCCTCCTTTTCAGATAAAAGCATTATTTGATTTGTAGGGCTGGAGGGAGACCCTTTGTGTTTACATGTGGGACTTGCTATGGAGCTCGTGTCTGCACTACCTAAAATTTCATTAGTGGTTTGAGTCTGTCATCTGTCTGAAATTATGCTTTCCAGGGGCCACTGAGCCACCACTGCCAGACTAACACAGGAAAGACTTGTGTTTCTGCCACTGTGGTCTCTGCTGCCCATTGGAGAGAGGGCTGTTAAAGCAGGTCTAGACTCTGCAGCTGGGTGATGCATGTCAATCTGAGTTGTGTTAACTTAGTGTCACAGAGTTTGCAAGGTATTTAGGAGAGGACTGCTCTGTTCCATCCTTTTTCCCCTTTTCATCCAAGTGAAAAATGAATTTCTCCTGCAAAAAAAGATACTTCAGGCTACACCTTCCCCAGATACTCCTCTGAGACATTTGAACACTTAGTATTTCTACCTCATTCGCTCAGGTAACCTGTTGGGTACTGTTCCTTCTGCTGAGAAGAATTAGGTGAGGTTTCTTAGAGAGAAACACTCACTGTGGCTGTTCAGCCTCCACCAGGGTGGCGAACGCCCTTCCTGGTACTGCTTGCTCTCCTGCCTCTTCATAATTTGTCCCCAGCCTCTGGCAGCTTGGAGCCAGGCCAAGAGCAGGGGGATGAGGCATCCCTGTGACCACCAGCCTGGGCTTTGTTAGCATTGGCCCCTCGGTCAGCATGTTATCTCGCAGAGCAGTCCTCGAGTTTGTGGTTGATACCCAGTGCTAAATCTTAACGTCTCTGCAAACAGAGAAGACAGCAAAACAAAGCCTGATTGCAAAGGTTTGGGGGCTGTCCTGAAACACAGGCACGTGTGCTGTTGTTACCTGTTGGGGTGTTGCTGGAGAGTCTCTACTTATTTTTTTTTTTTTTTTCCCCCCCCATTGTAGAACTGCTGAGTAAACAGGACTTGGCTGCTGCTGGGTGCCCAGCAGCCTGCGATGGCCGTGGGGCCCTGCCAAGGCTCCAGAGCAGGTTTCCTGAGCAGCACCTTGCCTTGTGGACTCTAATCACCGATTAACCCACATAAGGGATGTCTGGAATAGAACAGATTAAAACAAGAAATAGTATCTGTGCTGCCATCTTGTGAACCAGAATTTTATAACATCTTTAGGGTTATTTTGTAAATATGTCAGTGTTGCCATGGCAGCAGAAATCTGGTGTGGAAAAATGTTGTTGAAATGATTTATTGCTGGTTTAGTGCGCTGTACAGGGTGGGCAAGTCATCACTGCTGCTCTCTTCTCATCTAAATCAAATATGAAGTGCATCAGAAGGGCTTTGATCAAGAAAGTGAATGTTGCAACAAACTTCACGCAGGTATGCACCACTCAACAAAATGCAGTAATGCGCAGTGAGATCCGTATTCTTTTAATACTTATGCACAGTGAAACATTCATGTATGGGTTCTTGGTTTTCAGTGTAGCTTTTGCTGAAAGTCAGTATCTTCCCTGGTGAAATCATAATCATAAGTTGAGATGCTGCTAAATCTAATGCCAGCTGGAGACCCAGAGATATGCAACTTCAAATTAGAACTGACTTATGGAAGGGTAAAAAATGAGAGCGCTACCAAGTTAATGCAAAATCTCTTGCTAAAGGATTTGATGTTCATTTTACATGCTGAAGTTCTGAGATCTTGTGAAGCCAAGTGATTCACGGTGTCCTCCACAGTGCTATCTTCATGTTACTTCTTGTAAGCAACATAAGAGAAGTGGTGACTGAAATGACCTGCATCATGCCTTCCTTCCCCACACTGCTCTGGTGACCCATGATCACAAAATGTTGAGTTTTCAGACAAAGTATGTTTTTAGGATAGATAAAACTTGAGATTCAGTAGAGGCTGTCCCTAGAGT
The DNA here is from genome assembly GCF_900496995.4 of Aquila chrysaetos chrysaetos. NCBI lineage: Eukaryota > Metazoa > Chordata > Aves > Accipitriformes > Accipitridae > Aquila > Aquila chrysaetos. The sequence goes on from NC_044030.1 coordinate 60,961,554, forward strand.
ATGAATCTAGAGCCTCAAATTTAGGAGGCAATGTTTCCAAGGCTTCTGGCTCCAGGAGTAAGTTGGCAGCAGAGGTCTGTAGCTCTGATTTGAGCCAAGGCTCCCAACTGTAAGTAAGATTTGGGGCTGAAGGTACCAGAACATGAGAAAAAAAGGTCTGAAGAAAGTAGTTTTCTCAGCTGCCTGCTCTGTCACTGCTCTTCACAGCCTCTAAGTGGAGCCTCCAAGCTTGTGCAGTTTTTTTTATACAACTCATACTTTTTGCAGTGATGGTATTCCACTTGTCTGCTTCTGTTTTCATGGAATGGCTGGAAGCTTTGCATGCATTTGTGCTGGAAATAGCCTGTGGCTCTTTGTGAAACAACCTTTTCCTAAGCTTTATGGTTTAGGAGATGTACTATGCTAAAGCTTACAGTCTAATGAGAACAAATTCCAAAGTTAACACACAGTCTTTCCTTATAAACAAATCAATGTTGCCACCACCACTCTGGCTCAGCCAAGCAACACTCCTAGCTTGCTTCTGCTGTTCTCGCCCTCCTTTTTAAAGCAATATTTATGGGACTGTTGGTGGGGGAAAAAATATCTTTTTTCCATTAGAAAACAAAAGCAAATGAAGAGTCAAGAGCTGAGATTTCTCAACAAATCTTTAGATTCAGAAACTAGAGACATAGTAATGTGGAACTCTAAATGGTGAGTTCTCATGCTTCAGACATTTGTATATTTCTAAGTATTGTCAAATAAAAGTTTTGGCTTAAAAACAAAATCACACAACTTCACAGACATTCAAAGTTAGAATCTAACATTTTGCTTTGGGACTGACTGTTGTTACTCATGTTATCTAGCAACAAGATTTTTTTCACCCTTTGTTTGGAATGAGATGGCTGTATTGTAATCTCTAGGTCAACAGTCTCTTTCACTTCCCCACAGTATGCGTGTGCTGAACCAGACTGAAACACTGTGGTTGCGAGCCAGGGCGGTAGTAAATGGGTGGAAATTTATCTTTACCTTGTCTTCACTATACCCTTCTCGTAGTGGCATTCAGTGTTCTGAGCTTTGGCTCTGGAGTCCTGTCTTTGCTTCTCCAAAGGTCTGCTTCCCAGGAGGTAAAAACCTGGTGCCCTTGGATCCACAGTTTGCAGCATAAATCTGAAAGGGCAGGGCAGTGCAAGTATAAATTTTGCTGCAATATCCAGTGTGTGCCAAAGGTGATGGGCTTTGGGTGGGTTATACAATGTATTCTCTCTTCTCTGCTGAACACTGGCTCCAGCATTTCCAGTCCCTTAGCCAGCTGTGTGTGCTTTGCTGACCACACAGACTGTCAGTGACAACTTCATAACTGGTTAAGTTCATAGTGCAGCACTGGTGCTTCCAGTTCCCTTGACCTTTGCCTTGAATGAGAGTCAGGTTTTTTTTGCTTTTCAAGTGCAAGCCCGAGCTCATTATACTGCTGCTGGTTTGTGTGGTCAAATGTGGAAACTGGAATCTGTTGGTGAGCAGTGTGCTGTTTACTGCTCATGGGTCTGGCACAGAAGTCATCATTGTTATCTTGCCAGAAATTCACTGCCGAACTGCTCTGGCTTGGACTGCCAAGAGTCAAGACAGAACTGAGCAAAGCAAAAGGAAATTATACCTCAATACTTGCTCGTGGCAGGCTTTCCAGTACTATGCATTGGAATTAAAGTATTGGGGATATATTTCCATTGATCAGGTCTGAGTATGGATTTTCGTCTAAGGCAAATTCTTTATTTCTGTGCTGGCAAGTACTGCAGTATTATGAAAATAAAAGCAGGCTGTATTTATGCATACTGGTGTATGACCCCAAGTATCTTTCTTCAGGAAAACATCTGTTTATGCGTGTTTGAACCCAAATAAGACTAAAACTGGAACGGGTAGCTCTGCAGCGCTGTTCTAATGATAGCTAATTTTTGATGGTGGTAGCCAGGACTTCAGGGATATTGCATGCTTCAGTCCATGTCCTGAGATTATGTTTTGTCCTTCCCCCATGGTGTGGGGTTTGGGTTTAGCTGTAATGAGTGACCAAGTCAACAATCACGTTCACACTGGCAGTTTTTCATAGCATACATCTCTGTAAGTTAAGGTTGTTAAAAAAACAACATAAATTATAGGATTGCATTGTAGAAAAAGAAATGGCAGAAATGCATGCATTTGATAGCTGTAACAGTCCTTTTCCACAAGCTTCACACTGAAGAAAAACATACCATCTAACATTGAGTTATAGGCCCTTCCTCTTGTATAGCCACAGTATTAATTAGTTTTTGTGGGTAACAGTTCCTGCAACAGGCTTAAATCTGGTGCTGATGTTGCAGTACTGTGTGCTCAGGAAAACAGGGAGTGAGCCAAAGGCAATGCTGCTTTTCTAGCCCAGAAGAAAAAATAAATTGCTCCAAAGGTATCTATAAATCTTTACTGTCAGGTGGATATTCTCGGTTTCAATTAAAGAAACAGAAGTAGAAGGATTTCTGTTTTTCAGTCCAGTCTACTCCTGCTGTCAGCACCATGACATATAGTAACTTTCATAAACTCACCAAACTGTGTCTTAAAAAGCAGAACCTCACAGCCTTAAAGTAATGCTTCTTTCTGTTTAAAACCACAACTACATTTTAACTGAATCAGTGTAATTGCAAGTATTGGGGAGAAAAGCGCTACAGATGTCTCAAATACTCTCTCCTAGTAAGAGCTGGGCAGCTGTTTGCATAACTAAAACTTACTAGGTTGTTTGTATATTTGCAGGATTTCATGCAAATCCTGAGGCTTTTCCTTCCTCTGATTAAACACGTGCAAAATGGAATAAATCCTTTCACAGCAGATCTTGAAGCTAAGTTTTGCAACTTCCAGACTTTGGTAAAACCTGTCTTCTATGTAACACAGCTGTAGCTGTGTTCTCAGTCTTGGAAACTGATTCCCCAAAGCTGTAAGTTACAGTTGCCCTATCACAGACCTGTTAGTTTTTCTAGAATGGATATCACTTATAGATTTTTAGCTATAAATGGAAAGAAACTCTTTGCATGTTTCAGGTTTGTTCCATTTACTTCTCTCTACTTTTTTTCCTTTTTTTTCCACTGAGTTACTAACATTCTCCTTCTAAAAAGAGATGTGTTTGTTTATCTGGGCTTGTTGGATTGGCAACTGTATTCTTCATGACACCCCCCTCCCCTTTTTTTTTTTTCTGGTTTCTTTGCTTCCTCATAGTTTCCTGTTTGTTCCTCAGTGTATTGCATTTACCCATTAGACAGGGTAGCCTCCCTATCCAGAACAGGATTGTTCCAGATTAATCTTAAAGGCTCATCACCACACTGGAAACAAATCCAAACCAGTTTTGCTGTTGTTGAATAACAGGAGGTTTGAAAAGCTGAGGAGTAGCTTTCAACTTGGATCTCATTTAGAGCTTGGGGAATGACTCAATTTTATACAGATCCTTTTACAGACCCAATCCACCCAAGTGCATCCTTTCTCTGTCTTCCAAAACCAGCAGGAGGTTGTGAATAGCAAGCTCTTTGTGTCACAAGAACAGGAATTTGGAGGGTTATAAATTATAACCTAGACCTGCTCTGAAGGCGGGTGTTCTCTCCTAGTGTCATGCCCAGGTTGCTATTAGCCCTTCCCTCTTGGCACTAAGTGATGCCTTGCTAATGGACATTCAACTATAAGGCTGTTAAATTTAATCTCTGGGCCAGTGCTGACACACGGAGCTCTTTCTGCTGGTGAACCTCAGTTGTATGGTGAAGGAAAGACCGAGGAAGAGCTGCTTGCCATGGAAGAGCAAATAGCAGTGCTTGGCTGGCTTTATGGGGGAGCTCTGCAACAGCTGGTTTTGGGCCAGGGGATAGTTGCCTCTAAGTAGCAAATTTTTGTACCAGAAGGGAGAAAAGCAATTTTGGGGGGCACATGTGTGTATCTTCAGAAAGAGTTGCAATGTAATGTTTTTTTTGTGCCCTCGACAGAAGATGTCAGAAAAACGTTTTCATAAGAAAACTGAGAATTAGAAGTGTAAAGGATCCAGTGCAAGGTACCAAACACTACTCTGGGGGCATACAGTTCATATCACTGGAGATGGTCCATTGGACAACAGGGTCAGCTTCAGCTCATGGTAAATACCTCCTGTGGCTCAGCAAGCTCCTCCTGCTATCCGTACAGCTCTTTTCCTAAAATACATCTTCTAGAAAATAAACCCTGTAGAAAGAGCTAACCGGCTCAGGTAAAACCCACATTTGCTAGGAGTACATGTTCTTTGTTTATTCTTCTTTATCATCTCTTTTGGAGAAGACAAATGCGACATTTTGCCTTAGTATGTATATCTATTTAGTCTATAAAATATCATTAATAAGGATGACTTTTGGGACCCTTGGCACAGACCCATAACACATGAACATGCAACGCAAGATGGAGCAGGAAACTTGTCAGGGATATGCTTCTCCTCACCGAAGCAGCTTTTACACTGCAAAGTACAGTTTTCCTAATGACATTCGCTCCCTGCAGTTTTGTGTGATATTGTCCCAGATTTATGGCTGGTGGTTTCCTGAAGAGCTATTTGGGTAGTCTGTGCTTCAGTGAAACAACTTTCATATGTCCTGTAACAAATCCAGAAGTGTAATGGAGTAGGTCATTTGTCTTGAGTTTTAAGGTGAAAGAAAATGTAGTGAGGTTTTTTTCTCCTGTGTGGTGGGGGAAAAACTGGCTCATTTTCAACTTGGATCCCAGTTTTCTTGTTTCTGAAGTCACCCCTGTGGAGGTGATGTTAGATTTGTAATGCTGTCTCATGCAGAATACAGCAATGCTGCCTTAGTGACAGTAAGTAAGGTGAACTGATGCCTTCAGCTTTGTTCTTGTCCATTTGTAATGGTATTAATGCCCTTCTAACAACAGCAGAGATTGCCTAAGCAAAAAAACCCCAAAAAAGATATTGGGAAAGAACTAACCAGATTTATAGCTCTTGTTAAGTGCTTTAGCTGCTAGAAGTAAGAATAATATCATGGGGCTGAAACACTTAGACCACCAATATAAGGAACTTCTGGTCCAGTGATTAGGATGCTAACCTTCAGGAGCGCTCGGTAGCAGTTTCTCTTGGCTACTCAATACAAACATACTGGATAATCCACTTTTATGTCTGTTACCGGCCTTCTGAACTGGTTATATGTTTAATAATTACTGTTTTCTATCTAGTACCACATCTATCACATCTAAGCCTCAAAAACATAACTAGTTTACCACCTTGAAGGATTTAGTCACTATTTGATGAGAAGCCATCCCACCTGATGGGCTATGGGAATGTTTCAGCCAACTCACTGCCAGGCAGACCTCAAATACATAAAGTACCTTGGGCTGTTTCAACAAAAAGCTTCACTCCTTCCTCCAGCACTGGCACCATGTGTTTTACGGGTAAACATGGCAAGCTGCCGCGTGTTGCGCGAGGAGGATGAGCTACAGAAATGCTCTGTACTGAGGTGAGCATTGCTGCAAGCTTGGGTTGCAGAGCACATTGGCTGCAGGAGCCAGCCTCGCCCAGCACGTTGCTGGCTTTAATGCTTTTGAGGTTTAGCCCTGGCATAGCTATCACAGAGTTTTTAAATGCAAACATCAATAATACACAGTACTTGATGTTTTCTTCTGGTTTCAGCTTAAATTACTGTCTATTTAAAAGCCTAGTGCTGTTCAAAAGATCTGAGTTGGACTCCTTAGGGGATGTATACTTCAAATCATGTTGTTTGGTTATTGATGGGTCAGGACCATGAATGCAGATATTATTCTGTAGTCATTTTGATCTGCCATGTGAATGAATATGAGAATTTTCTCCTTAGCCTGCACCTTTTTCTCTTACAATTTTGTTGTGGTAGTGACATTGAAAGTACGATGGTTGTGGGTGAAAGGTGTTGCTTCTGTTAAAATCACAAATAACAATGTTTCTCAAATGATGTCTCTGTAGGTGGATGGAGGTCTGCTTGGAAGAAGAACTACCCCCAACTACAGAGCTGGAGGAAGGCTTAAGAAATGGTGTTTACCTTGCCAAGCTTGCAAAATTCTTTGCCCCTAACGTGGTGTCAGACAAAAAGATCTATGATGTGGAGCAGGCTCGTTATAAGGTAATAACTTTTTCAGTTCTCTCACCAACAAGACAAAAAAAATGTAATATCTGTCTTCCAGCTCTCAAAGATACCCAAGCATGGTTGGTTAACTTTCTGCATCTCTTTTGTAAGACTGTCAGGACTAGATGGAAGACAAACAGCACTAACAAGCCACCATGATAAGTTAGGAATGTTTTACCCTTAGAAAAACTATGTTAGTGTCAATGTTTTTAAAGCTGAACAAATTACACTTCTGGCACCAGGCAGAACATGAGTTTTACCATTTATACAATTATTTCTCATTAGGAATAGGAGCCAAAATCAATTCAGTAACTAAACTTGATAACTATTCCAAATTTTCCTCATTTCATATAGAAGGACATTCACTTCATTAGACCTGTGTGTTTGTTTTACCAAATTTGACACTGAGAGGCAAAAAACAAGCTACCAGTAATTAAGCTTACCTTGCTACCTAGGTGAGCTGTTTGTTATCTCCAAGATGCTCAATAATATAGAAATATATACATGCATATGCAGTAGTCCAGCTATGGAATGCATTATCCTAACATGTAGAGGTGGCAGAAAAAAAATTAAAATGGACATTTTTAAGGTGTAATCACTGGCTGTTGTTTGAGAGTTGAGAAATTAAGCTGTTCTAGGTCCCATATGGTTAATAATAGAACCATGGTTAAGAATCCTGGTTACATTTAAATGCTTCTCTTGAAAATCTCCAAAACTTGAGTTCAGGCTTCTTTTCCCCCTTTACCCTGACTCTTTAAAAATTAATTAAAAAAAAAACCAAACAAAATACCCCCAAAAAACTTTCCCACTTTGCTCTTTTAACTGCTGCTTGCATAGGCTGTGGGAAGGGTCAGGTATTCAGGTAGATCTGAAGAGTGACTAACAGCTTCTTATCTGTTCTCCTCCACAGTAGTGCTGAGCAGTGTTACCACTTCTGTATTTTGGAGGTAGTGGTTCGTGGTATTAGACAGCCAGCCTTTACTCTCAAAGACTACTGCAGGGCTGTACAAATGACCACTTCAGTCACAGTCCACCCACATGGCTACAAATCTGGCTTATGTTACATAAAATAATGAGCTGGACAGTGTGGGGCTGTTGATGTGCTAGGATGTTTCATTAGCAGCATTGCGGCTGTGATGCTTTGGTCTCCAGGTTCAAACAAGGGAAAATTCCCTGAACCTGACTTCAGGATATAAAATTGGGAAGCAACAGAAGGATCGGTAATTAGAGAATTTACTTTATGTGGTTTTTATCATCTTTTCCTTCGATGTTTCCAATAGAGATCTGGCCTTCATTTTCGGCACACTGACAACACTGTGCAGTGGCTAAGAGCAATGGAGTCCATTGGTCTGCCTAAGGTAAGCCTTTAAATTTTAGCAAAGAAACTGGCTCAAGGCACTGACTTACTGAGATCCCCTTTCATCTGCTTGAGCATAAAAGGTTGCTTGCAGTAAGTCTACGGGGAAGGGGTAATTCAGGAAACATATCTGAAGAGGAGGTAATGCTGAAAGCAGTGGGAATGTCAGTTATGTGCTAGTGCTGCTGGTGTGTGTGGGCTGAGGCTACTGTGGATGAGTGCTGTGGGTGGAAATGCTTAGGGTGCTTCTCCCATCAAAAGACAAATGGAGATGCAAGCAGTGTTTTAGCTATATCTTATTGCTAGTACAGTCTCTGTGGGGGCCTGAAAGGAATATGATTTAAACTAGAAAACTTAAATATTTGCTTCCTTTAGGTTACTGCCTCTCACGGTGTCTCTTGCTGCCTCTTCCTCTTAATGTACGTCCCAGTTTCTCTGCCTCTACCCTGTTTCCAGACTGTCTTTGCACACTCCAGTGCATCTGCGTGGCTATGCTGCTGCTCCTCTTCTACCAGCTGCTTTCTTGGGTCACCTCTCATATTTATCTTCCTCCTTGTGGGTCTTCGCTTGTCATCTCCCCCCTCTGCTGCTGTTTCTGGGCACCAGTGAGTCTTTTTCGGATGAAAATCCTTTCAGAAAGGACTGTGTGGAAACACCTACTCTGCTTATTTGGACATTTCGGCACCCACACACAGCCTGGGGCAAGTACTCCCTCGCCCAGGCTGCCCAGCAGCTGCCCTTGGGTGCCTCGGTGGGGGCAGCCCTGGTGCTGCCCAACGCACTGTGGTCGGGCACAGCAGGGATGATCAGATGGCTGCCTGAAGGGCTGCAGGGACTAGTGGCCAGTTGCTGCAGGCAAACTTGCTGCAGGTGCCCACAAGCAGAAAAGGGCACCCATAGCTGCCGTCAGAAATGCCATAGAGTTGGGGAAGGTCCTGCCTTTCCCAGGTTGGGGTTTTTTGGGTTTTTTGTCTAACTTGAGCCCTCCATTCAGCTGGCTGATTTCCACCCTGCCATCCCTCCTCTGAAACATTTCGCTTCTGTTGCGGAGGATGGTCATGGCCAAAAGCTTTCCCAAGTCTCCCTCCCAAAGCGGTTGTGAGAAAATGATGAAGAGAGCACTTTGTTCCTGACTTACTCAGTCTTGTCTTATTAACCATGGGACGGCGCAGCCCCAAGTACCCAGCCTGGGCTGGAAGCACACTGCCAACTCTCACGGTTAGCTAAGTCTTTTATTTTATTTTTGTGGAGAAACAGTGTTTAGCGACTGGGACCAAGGCCAGGAACAAATTAGTGGTAGAACCAAATTGGAATTTATGATGTGACTTTTTGGCTAAATTGCTCGATATTCCTCTCCGAATATCTTTCTCTGTAAATGATGTATTCACAAAGTTAGGGGTGCTGGCAATTAGAATTTTGCATTTTTAAACCATACTTGATAGGTTTGGTTCACAATGAGACTTTGCAAATTGTGACTGCATCCCAGGTTTTGGGTGTCTGTAGGAGGACAAGCCCTACTGGCTGAGCTTGTGCCAAAGGACCTTTTCTAAAAATATTGCTGAAATGCTGTCTGCTTATCTTCCTCTATTCCCCTCTTATAAAGTAGCTTTTATGCTTTATTAAATTCTTCCTTATGAAAACTACTGATAAAGCTAAAATAACATCAGAAGAGACTTGATTCATAACTGTATAGAAGTAACAGCTGAAATTCTGTAAGTTTAAGGTATGGTTTTGAAGAGACCTCATTTTAGCTACTTTTCTGTTCAGCTTCTTCTCCTTTAACTGTGCACTCTTTGTTTTTTAGATCTTTTATCCAGAGACTACAGATGTCTACGATAGGAAAAACATTCCTAGGATGATATATTGCATTCACGCTCTAAGGTAACTGGTGATGGTAGTAAAAGTTAAATTGCTAAAACTAGGAGTGTAAGCCTTTAAATGGCTTTACAGTAACCAGTATATTAAAATCTGTCAGAATTTACAAGTTCATTAATTTAATGAACTTTGCCCAACTTTGTCAGGATTATTGGCCAAATTATTTTCAAAATAGAAATGAAGGACTACTGAATTTAGCACAAACACCCCTCCTTCAATGAGTACACCCCCTTACAAAGTGCAGATATGGTTTCAAAACACATACTGCAACAGAAACAAAATAAACGAACAAAAACTTAGCAAAATAGTAGTATAACCATGGGGCAGATGTGCTGAAAAGACTGAAAATGGTGATGAGCTGACATCTTTCCGTCCCAAAAAAAGAGCAAATAATTGATATGTTCTGAGGCCATTCATGTAAAAATCAATATTTTCCAAGATTTTAAAGTTCTGAGCAACTTGATTTTTGAATATAAAGTCAGGAAGGCTTTGACCACACCATTGAAGGTGGAGCTTAAAATTTATGTCGTGCCTTAAGGATTTTCTTGATGTTCGTTACTTTTAGTGCTAAACATCTGCCTTGTGCTGTCCCTGGTGTAAGGGGCAGTGGTGTTGGCAGACAGCTCCTGCCTCTTGTGGCTCTCTTAGCTCATTTCCTGCACATGGAGACCTTTTCCTTTCATTACTTTCTTGCAGCTAGGCTTGCAGACAACATAATTAACTTACGCCCCAAACTCTCTTCCACGTTCCTAATGGTGTTCCAAGGCACATCAAATGCTCCAGGGCTATAGGTCAGAAACTATTCAATACATGCTGTAACTGAAATTTTTTAAGGTCTAATCCTTGAAATGATGTGCCCACTCTTGCACTCTCTGTGCACTCACTGCCAATAAATAGGGCATACCGTGAAAGTTCATCATATTTCCTTCAAATGCTAGGTTTTCAGAGTTGACAGCCCTGGGGGAGGGTTTGTCACCTTTGACAAGTGTTGCCACTTGAAATTATTATGCCTGGTGTAATATTAACTGAACAGTATCATCAGGACTGAGGGTAGCCCTCACCTAAAACTTGGTAGCATGGTCTGTTCTGTCAGTGTAAGCTTGTGAGTGATTTCCTGAAGTGGATGCATGGGGCTCTAATGCTAACCAGTTCAGGCTCACACAGTGGGCTGCGTGCCCCTTCAGCCACATTATGGGCTGGCTCAGATGTTTTACAGGAGGTGGAAGAGCACAGTGAGGTTTTCTGATACTTGCTTCCTCATGTATGGAGGAGGACTTCATCAACTGTGGATTTGAATGCTACATGAACAATAAGCCCATCACTTCAATACCTTCTTAAGATTTGCCTTATCATGACAATGGCAATAACTCTTTTCATCTTGAACAGAATTTTGCAATGGGTTGACTTTTGCTAGAAGTTTTCCTTTCTCCATCTTGATGTGCCCCAGGATTTCTGCCAGTATTAGAATTAGTCTGTATTGTCTCAGCTTTCACTTCCAATTTTGTCCTGTTTAAATTACTTTTCCTTGCTGCTTATCAACAAAGCTATAACTCTGTACTTACAAGTCATTATTTTATAAATGGACTTGATATCAAGTGTGTCATGCCACACTGAAGGGGAATAGGCCTGCAATGCTTTTGCTTATGATGCTTTCCCATGAAAGTGTAGGGCCCTGTGCCTGCATCACATGCAGGATGTAACAATCAAAGAAACAATTGTTGAACTACTTTTATTTCCATGCCTTTTCCTGAAATGCATGTCAAAAGTCCTTCATTGGAGTCTTTCAAACCAAATTCCAGTGTCAGTATTGAATGGCACACAGCCTACCTTGAAAGCAGTCTGGGAAACAACAGAATTAGGGACAAGGCACTTGCCTGGCCAGCAGTGTTCTCAGTTGGATTGGCATCAGAGGAACACTGAGCTGCAGTAGTCCAGTTCTGTTCCCCTTCTGCTGTTGTTGTAACTACTGTCCTGCTGGTGTCTGTACCCCTAGCTCCACACTGTGTACCCCACCCACTCTACTCTCTGGGTTTGTCAGAGCATCCTCTCCAGGGGACCAGTACAGAGTTCGCAGGCCCTGGAAAAGTCCATGTCCCTGTTGTTTTCAGGGTCCAGCACCACTGCATCTAGAAAGAGCAATTGCAAGCAGGCTTTTCACCTTTGCAGCTGTAGCATATGCACATGACCACTGAATGAAGAATCACCATTGGGTTTAAATGCTAAATTCTAATGCATCTTGGAGCACATGCTCAAATTTCAAAGGCTTATAGCTTGGGAAAATTGAGCATTTCCTCAGAGAGGTGAGGAGTTGACCTACTTCCCATTCTTTCTTAGCTGTTACCAAGTCATTACTCTGAAACAACATGATTCTTGAGCTTTCCAACAAAACTATGTAAATTTAACACAGATAGGATATTTTCTTATTCTTAGAAATACTGAAGCCATATTTAGTTGAGATCTCTCCTACATGAATTCATTTATATGCAGTCAGTGTGCATAATTTAAGTGCTTAAAATTGATAAGATTATTTTAAATTGCCCCTTTAAGTAGCATGAAATAGCCTTAACTGTAGGTAATGGGAGCAAAAAGCTTCATCTATCCAGAGGGTCTATTTGACATCCGAAATGTTAACATCTCACAGGGAAAGTCTTTGGTTACTTGGGCTCTTGCTGACCTTTGAGCTGCTAGAGGGCCTGAAGATAGACAATGACTCTAAGCAAGATGGTTTAAATATATTTTTAGGCTATGTCCTGGTTCAAGTCTGAAATGAAGACCATTGTACTTACAGTATTTGGAACAACTTGCACTGTCAAATACAGTACTGCTCTGGCCAGGAAGGAGTGACTTAGCAAACAAGTTCTAGACTCCTGTTGAATGTAATTACGCTCTTGCTTTTCTCCTGTCTGAAACATCAATACTTAAGGCCTGAGTTGAAAAATACAAAGGCATAGGCCTCATTTCTTGCACTATTTTTCCTGTGAAAGCCAATTTGGATTTGTTCCTGGACTAAATGAGGTTAAGAACTGCTTCATTTAAATTAAGATGCTAAGAGTGATTCTTGTTCATAAATAGCAGGGCTGATTAGGTTTTTCCCTGCAAAATTTACTTTCTAAATTATCTTTGCAAGCAGATCACTGCTACATCCTCAACAAACTATTGCTCTGAAGCTAGACAGCTTCAAAACATTGTTTTCCTAGGAAGCAATAGAATAACAAGCATGTCTTTTAAAAAGTGCGCTATTTTTCAGACCTGTTTTTCACAGCATGTTATACATGAGCTAAGCATAAAACAAGACCCAGGAACCTCTGCCTGGTATGAACCTCAGTTCTGTGTGGGCGATGCAAGGGGAACTTTACCTGGGAACTACCCTTTCCCCTTTGTTTCTCCCCTGCTCCTGATGTCTCATATCCAGCTTTCTTAACCCCAAGACCCCCTGCTTTTGATTTTATGTGGGTTGCCTGAGGTTCAAGTTACACTATAAAAGCATTAAGCAAGCTGTTTGAAGTGAAATTATACCTTAATACAGAGTAGAAGTGTCTTTGTGTTCACTGCAAGACTCGAAGCACATTTTCAGCACCACCTGGTGGTTAGTAGGTTTCTCCAAAAAAAGCAGTGTAGGAAGTAATGCACATGGCTCAGTATCGTCCTGGAAGTGCTGAACAGCAAAAATATGGGTCTCTAATGTTCATACTGCTTTTTATTCCTCTGTCTTTTTATTGTGGTGACCCCCAAAGAACCCAGCATAGTCCCATGATGCTGCTGATCACCGTAACTGTATGACACTCAGCCCTTCAGCCCGGACTGTGTCCCTGACTCAGAGTAAAATCTCTTTAAAAGCCCACAAGGGAAGACTGGCAGGCAGATCAGGGTAACAGAGGAACTTGGTTTATTACTATAGTCACATGGTTCTTTTCCTGCTCTATATACCTTGCATTTAAGACTGCCGCTGCCATTCTCACCTTTCAAAGCAATGATTTTGAGGGGCTGCAGCAGTCAAAAGAGTGTCGACGTACATGAGATGTGCTGCTGTATCCGTCCAGGTCGTGACAGGGCACAGGAGTAGCTGTGGTAGCATGGAAGATGCAATGCTGATTCTGTGTGCTCTGAAATAATTGTGACAGCTACAAATATTTGCTTTGAAATCTCATCCTGTAATTTGCTAATAGCGAAAAAACCCCACAACAACAAAACACAAAAGGGAAATGTGCCCCTCTAGAAACAAAAACCTCAAGCCATAATGCACATTTGCAATGTACGAGGTTGGGGTGAAGTCATTTAAATAAGAGGTGCAAAATAATTCTTTTTGAGGAATGTGTTATTTAAGTCTTGTTTTTAAAATCTACATTTTGATCCCTGCTTGCAAAACTTACTTGTTTATTGTTTATTTAATTTCACTGATAAATTATAGAAACAGGAGTCTTTTGTAGGTAAATACATGCCTTTTCTTTGAAAGATATTGAGAAAATGTGGATATACTTAGCTGTTTTTTCAGACAGCACCCCAGAGCTCTAGGAGTAATGAGTATAGATATTTTTCATGCTATATTGAAACAAAAATATTAGTTCCTGGAGACCACTTCAGATTTAACTTTCTTCATTTTCCAAAAGCTAAATAGCTAGTGACATGCATGTGAGACGGGCTTGGATAAGGACTTACAGGTCCTTGTTCCTCTACACTTAGTAAGAAGGGTGTCAGTGATTTGTGTGTCTTCAGCTATTAATTACAGGGATGTAATAACACAAGTCAAACCAGTACATAGATCCAAAGCTATAAGCTGTACTAAAGTGCATTCACATCTTGATTCCCACCCCCCCCCCCCCCCAATACTAGCTTTTGAATTTCTTTAATTGTCTTCCACTAAGGTTTTCTACTTGTTTACACATCCCCTCTGATCTGAGTTACACTGACAGTGCCTCTCTCTTAGAGATGCTTCTTTGAAACATCAAGTCAAAAAAGACTTCTCTTTCTGTAAGACTTAAAAACATAGCATAAAGAAAACTGTAGGGTTAATTTATTCCATATCAGCCCATGAAAGTCAAGGGTTAATGAACAAGCTTCATAAAAGTGCTTTTTTCTTGTACAGAAAGCAAACACCTCAACCGCATGTAAGACTTCAAATTCTAATTTTCTTCTTTGCAGTTTGTATCTGTTCAAACTAGGATTAGCACCACAGATCCAGGACCTACTGGGAAAAGTAGACTTCACAGGTAATAAAGTGCTTATCTAATCATATGTTAGATGGTTTCTTCACCCAGTAAATCTGCTAACATTGTACATATTTTCTATTATGGTCTTTCTCCTCCTGCAAGGTTGTTCTGAACACATCCTAATTAAATAGGTGGGTGGATGCTATTTTTAATGAATGTCAGTCTCTGAAGGACAGAAGGGAGTGAATTTGCATGGAATACTTGTCGTATCTCGGATTCCTTCAAAATGGGGAGGAAAAACTGCTAGGAGGCTGTGGCTACAAGTGCTTTCAAAAATACTGCACCCATATTTGTAGGTATGGTGATTCATAATGAAATTCTTATGCTTTTGTTCTGATAATACTTCTTTTTTTATGTCAACAGAGGAAGAAATCAGCAACATGCGAAAGGAGCTAGAGAAGTACGGTATACAGATGCCATCTTTTAGTAAAATCGGTGGGATTCTGGCCAGTGAATTATCAGTGGATGAAGCTGCATGTAAGTGTGGTTCTTGTTCTGTTTTCTACTGGATAATTTGATAGAACGCTAACAAAATATTTTCTGTGTTTTAATTCACCTAGCTTGCCACCTCTTAATAAATAACAAGAAAAACAAGCAAGTTTTCACTGACTATCACACTGCATCATTTTTACAAGAGCTCTTGCAATTTTTCAGTCTGTATTGTTGAACATCTCTATTGAACCATAGGAAGTGATACCAGAGGCAAAGATTTCTTACAATCTTTTGTATGGGTTTAATGCTTTGGTAGCTAGTGCTCCTCTAGAACGACGAACTGAGCTCTGCGTGTGCCTCTGCTCCATAGGCAGTACAATGGAGACAGCTGTGGGAACAAGGTGTCTTCTCTGTGCCTCCTTCCTGTGTTGGCAGTTTTCCTCAAACACCCCATCAGGCTGCTGTGGAGAAAAAGTCACTGTTCCAGATAGACAACTCTCTCGCATATGGTGGTGCATATGTGGAGGAATCATTTGCCTCCATGGGCAGCTTTCAATCTATCTGACCACTGGCATGAGACCCACAGCATGGTAGAACCTTGCTGGAGGGCACATCCTGCTGGTGGATCTGAAAAAAGCTTTTCCTTTTTAGAGGGATTGATGCACAGTTATGGTCCTTTTGAGTCTGCCTTGAACAGCTTCCACTCAAAAACAAAATTAAAAGCTTTTTTGCTGCCTGAGCCTATCCAGCTGTAAATGTGTTTTTTCTTTATTTCAGTTTTTTGTGGAATGAAGTGATACATTTAAAACAACAGCAACAAAAAAATGCTTGACCTTAAATGATATGAAATGAAGTGTGTTCACTTAAATCCACACTTGACATCTCGTTATTTTGTTCAAAATCCTAGCCTTTTTCAGAGGAGCAAATTGAAGAACAGAAGGGCTGGCTTCAGTGTGTTCAGTGGCACAGTGGGTCACTGATACAAACCAGTAACAGTGCCCTAGACTGTACATGGGGAGGTGGAGGGAATAAAAGCTGCATTATAATTAAGTTCCATTGCAACTTTGTTAAACCTTGCAAAGCAGCATAACTGAAACAAGCTGATCTATGATGTTACTTAGTGTGTTGAAATTTCCAGACCTTAACTTAAAACACACTTCCTGATGTTGATTCTCATTCTGTGTTGTATATTATGAAGCCTGCTATAGCTTAGTATGTGCGTGCTTCTGCAAAGCTAGCTCTTAAAATACTGCCTTTGGAAATGGGGGTAGTTTGTCTCCTTCTTTTAGCAAATTTTCAGAGATTTAATGACTACCAAGCACTTTTCCAGGGAGCTTCCTTCCTCCCCTGAAGATGAAAGGGCTGCAACTTCCTTCTCTGAAAGCTTATTATAGTGTGTGTAGGGTTTCCTTTAACTTCTGAAGAGTTTTCAGTCTTCCATAGAAAAGCAGGGTTTCCTGATGCTGGTCCTGTCCCTTTGGGCAAGGAGTGTGCTGTAGATAACACACCCTGCCCCAGAACAGGAAACATCTGCTATGGGAACCCTCGTGCACTAGTGAGGTTGGACATGGAGATCCTGCAAAAGGAAAGGGTCTACCACCCTGCTTCCGAAATGGAGTAAGCAAAAGGAGATATGAAGTGAAACAGCTGCTGATGACTCCTCCTGTGTTGTCAGCAATAGTAGAAATCAGCATGCAAAGAGTAAACTTAAGTGCTTTCAAAGGGAGCTTATTCTGCAGGTAACCCTCTCTGTTATTCTGTGCTTCCAGACTACTCTTTCAAGTCCAATAAGGCTTCTCACTGTTTCTCTTGGTAGATGGGTTCACAACATCCACCAATACCTGTTCACTTCTCTCCTAACCTTGAACCTTCTTTTCACCACTTTTTGTTAGCTCCACTTACATCAGTGAGACTTCTTACACAACTGTGGAAGAGATTACATCTTTCCTGTGTGTTTTGTTATATGAGCATTTGGGGGTGATATGTGTGTCTAAGAACAGCATTCTTCTCTTAGCCCCTTGAAGTTGATCAGGGTGTTCACAGAGTCATAGTTAGAAGGGACCCACAAGGATCATCAAGTCCAACTCCCTGCTCCTTGCAGGACGACCTAAAACTAAACCATATGACTAAAAGCATTGTCCAGACACTCCTTTAAGTCTGACAGGCTTGGTGCCATGACCACTTCCCTGGGGAGCCTGTCCCAGTGACCGACCACCCTCTCAGTGAAGAACCTTTTCCTAATGTCTACTGTGAACTTGCCCTGTTTCTAAAGTTCAATGTCAAAGGAACCAGTCTGTCTCTCTTCTTCTCCTCCACCATGCCAGCTGATTCTGTTTCCCATCCGATGCTGTGCTGAACTGAGCTAGAGCGAAATAATTTCAGAACAACTTTCTAGCATGAATTTAATGCTAAGCAATGGGTTATCCACCAACAGCTAGTCAAGTCGTTCCAGTAACTGCCCCCTCTGAGAGCGTATAACTTCACTTCATGCTTCATTTACCCATGTTGAGTTTCCAATGGTCTGCCTTTCTGTTCTACTTCCTTAAATTTGTAGTCCTTTGTTTTTCTAAAAACTCAAATTTCCTAATCATTGACAAGCATCTTTCATTTCTTTTATTTACTGAAAGAAAATGAAGGCTCTAAACTCAGATATATAGGCCCTTAGTTGAACTTAATCCAGAAAAGTGCTTTTTACTGAATGCTTTTCTCCAGTTTAGCAAAACCATGCAAGGCCACATAGCAATTAAATACTGATCGAATAAGGAAAGATGGCATTTGTGTTTTCCCTCACACATCTCATTGGTGGCATGAAAGTAAATCCTAGACAAGCTGCTGTGGTGATAAATGGGGAGTTGCTGCATTCCTCCTTTGGGGTACGATCTAGATAAACATTTATCAAGAATTACATTTTAAATAGAAATGTCTGTAAAATCTTTGAAATTAATGTGCCACCAGACAGTTGTTGGGGTCTCTGTGGCATGAAGGTCCAGACAAACTGTAGCTCTAGTGAAGTCCTTAGTCTAGACTGATCTTAGGGCCAAATGTGTGCAGGGAATACCTCGGAAGGGTGTGTTAGCCATCACTCTACACCTAATGCAGCTGCAAGAGGTTTTAATTGTGTCCATTCATGTAAATTTGCTGTGTGGAAAAACAAGAGCATTTCTGACTCCTAAAATCTTGGAGTCAAGCATCTATTTAGTATTTGAAGTTTTCTTGTTTTCTCAAAGGAAAGGTTTAACACTTAAGCTGGTCAATAGCTGTAGTGAGTCCTATGACACTTACTCCCTTTTTCCTGTGCAGTAATGTTTTGAGAACCCTGCAAAGCTCTTTGGGTATTCTCTCACCCTGTTAGGAGTTTGCTGTCCTGTGGTTTTGCAGGTGACAGAAGTAACGGCCATTACATCACTGTCTCTCTGGTTCCCCAGCTGCTCATGGAGATCCTCAGACAAGGAACCAGTTCATCACAGGAAGGCTTAGATGTGGAGTGCAGGGCTGCACCCTGCCTAGGGAATCTTAACTATGTATTCTGGAGGACAAGTTTCATGGAGTTTGGATTTCCTTATTCTTGTGTACTATTCTTCAGATATAGTTAGTTTAGACAATACTTTCATGTGTCTTGTATCTTCATGGGCATGAAAGTAGCTTTAAGAGAAAAACTACCAAAAATCTTTTCAATTCCTGCATATAATTGCCATCTAAATGACATAAGACTTGGACAATAAAATGTACCTCATGTTTTATTTTCTGTCAGTAAAATAGTAACCCCTAGTTGGGAGAAGGGTGAACATGGAACAGACAGCAGTGTGCCACATTTGAGCAAACATGGAGTGCTTTTGTTGCTGCAGTCTAGGGGAAACCTTCAGAGTGGGATGTTTGAAGGGGAATATGTAAATTGTTGAACATATAGATTAAACATTCATTTCAAATAAATCAGAAGAAACAGTGACAGTTTTGAATATGTTTTGCTTCCTGAAGTTTAGGATTGTGCTTTTAATTTTAGTGCATGCAGCAGTAATAGCAATTAACGAAGCTATTGAGAGGAGAAGAGCTGAGCAAACCATTGCAACTCTGAGGAACCCAAATGCAATGTTGCTAAATGTGGATGAGGAACTTGCACAGGACTATCAGAATGAACTCTTTGAAGCTAAAAGGAGAAAAGAATCAAATGCAAGACTTAAGGTAGTGGTATTTTATTAGGGCTCTTACTATACATGTTCCTTCATGTTGTTTCTCATGCTGTAGTATTACTGTTTTAAAAACTAACTTAAACTAATTTTAAAAATTAGTATAATTAGGAAAAAAGAACACTTTTAAGCTAAATAAGATAAATAATGGCAATGCAACAAGCTGACAGCCAGTTTTATAATATGGTTACTATGAGTATGATGTAGGTTGACTTTGACTAAAGGATAAAATACCAGAAGACTAAAAACAAATAAAGATTGGTTTTCCTCTATCAACTGCTTTAGAAAAAACAAATTTTCTGTTTAAAAAGTTGCAAAAAGAATGATACCTTTTTTGAGGATAAAGTATTACTTCTGCCACAGATCTTTAATGTGCAATTATTTGCTTTGTTTTTTACATGAGAGCTAATGCTTTCTGTAGTTGAACAATGCTACATTATATTTACATGGCTATTTTACAGGAAGTAGAAAATGCTTTAAATATTGCTCAGCCAGTTACCATGAAGTGCTGATTTTTTTAGTTCATGTGGTCAAATTCCTTTACAAATACATCCAGCAAATATTTCAGCTGATGCAGTTTTGATGACTCCCGCTAATAACTTTTCTCTCGGCAAAGATTTGTGTGTACTAGCAACAATTTTGTTTTCTTAGAATGGAACAATCTCTGAAGAAGAGAGAGACGTCTATGAGGAGCTGCTGACACAAGCTGAGATTCAAGGCAATATCAATAAGATAAACAGTAAGCTATTCTGGATCCTTACAGAAGTGTGCACATAACACGTGATCTCCCAGATTCCAGCTGAACATGACTTGAACCCACATGAACAAACAAAATGTTTCTGTGGAAACTTTATGAAATATACAGAAGTAGCTGATGTCTGTCTACAACAGTTTTTTCTTGCTGCTCCTTCTCTACTAATCTTTTGGGGGGTTAATGTCTGTGTGTGTGGTTTTTGTTGTAAGGATTCCTCAGTTCAGAATCGAATAATTTGTTGCCTGCTCTATTTCCTTATGTTTGAGTTCCTTTTGTGTGCAGAATACTGTAAATTTTGTCCCCCTCTTCTATATAGAGCCAAAATTCATTCCTAAGCTTCCATTTAGCTGTGGTCGAACTGCTCCCACACAGGCTCGCACAGAGCCAGACTCCCTTTGTAGGACTGGTCTTGAAATAGATAATCCTCTGCTGGATAAAGATTGCGACCCTCGCTGGCTTTTATAACAAGTGAGATGCTGACAGCAATGGACTACTTCTTCACAAAAACGTATTTGCTGTTTATAAGCATTGTTTTCATTTCAGTTCACATAGCTTTAGTCCAAGTGAATGAGGCTATTGACCAGCAAGATGAAGTGGCACTGATGGCAGGTTTGAACCGTCCTGCTCTGAGCCTATTTGAAGTTCTGCCGCAAAATTCCTCATGGTACCTATTGCAATTGTGTGATTCTAAAGAACAGAAAATGCAGGTAATTTAATGGAACAGATACTACACATCAGTTTGCATTTCTTAGCTGATCTTAATCCAGAGAAATTGCCTTTACTCTGCCTTCAGCATCACTTACGAAACGGTTTTATAAAGGTTTTAGAATAACTACTGTACTAATTGACACCAGAGTAGCTGCATTTGCTCTAAAGAGCATGATGCCCTTGTAAGTAGTTACTAAGAAACAAGATGAAAATTTGAGATATAGCATGCAACCCCTAATACTATGTTTGTTTTGAAAACAAGTTATAACTTGAGTACAACAAAAGGTAATATTGAATCATTAACAGCAAATGAGAGTCAGTTGGGTTTTAAGAAGAAAACCCGTCATTTTGAGAAAGATGAAAATCACAGGGACAGGTTAATGCTGTGTTTACTGTGACATTGTATTTGATGCACAGGGGATAGTACAATCAAATCCTAGTGTCCTGTCAAAGGGGTTTTATCCCTTATCTCCCATCAAACTTAAAAGCATAATTAAATCTTTTTTTCTGATCTGTTAGATAGCAGGGGTTCCAAATATGCTCGACAAAAGTGAAATACAGAAAGAAGTTAGTGTTGCCAATGCGGAAGCTGAGGCTCACAAGCTTAGTGAGTAACTGTTTTAATACTCATTTTTTACCATCACCGTTTAATTATGTTAAGCTGATTAATTGACTCTACAATTTCTTGCATGTAAACAAGGTTTCTCAAACTGAAACCATATGTGTTGCACTTTATTTTCATAACTGTTCATCTCGGTGTCACAATTGCCAAGTCACCAATCTGTGCTGCGTTGGATATACTCTTATCTAAGGTAGCTAACGCTTTTTACTTTGAATAACTTAAGCCACTGGTAAACACATTGGCTAAAACTGAAGACAATGCATGGCTTGATGGCTTGAACAGATATTTATTAGTGCAGTATTAATTCTCACTGGGGAGCAATGACCATCCTTGTAGAATTAAAATAGAATGATCACATGGAAAAATAAAAATAGAATGATCACATGGAAGAATATTTTGCAATCACATCACAGAGGAAAATTATTCTCACTTCTAGACACATATATCTAAATCTGACCTGTTCTTAGACTACTAAGAATGTCACAAGACAAAAGTTATAGTTTGTAAAAAAATATAGTTAAGGGGGATCTAAATTTGCAGTGCATGTATTCCTGCTTTTGACTGGGAACTTCTTTGCTAGGAAGTTCAGCTTTGGTTAAAATGCTGTCGTTTCATGCTACATCTGGGCATGGCTTAGTGGCTGTTTTGTCCTTGGTATTATTTCCAATGCTTTGAATCCAGGCTGATTGCTTTCGTAATGTGACTTAAAGGCTGCACTGTGAGGTCAACATAAGCCAGAAGATAAGTTTGACTTGCTACCTCAAATGTTACTTTATTTTAGATTGGTTAGGCATGGTAAGCAGTACTTCCTCTAAAAGAGTTGTTCCTTGGTAAAGGAAATGAGAAGGAAAAATGTGGTGTATGAAAAGCCATAACAGCAATCTGGAGAGCAACTTGTTTCTTATGTTTGGTTTGAAAAGGAAAAAATAGTGGGTTTTTTTACTGGAATGTGAACAATGTAAAGTGTGTTTTGCAAGTTGCATGCTCAGTTCCTGAATTAGAAATCAGTAGGTTGGTTATTAACTACAGAGCTCGTCTAGTCCATTTGTGGACTCTGACTCTTTTCCTCTTTGGTCTTTTCTCTAAAAAAAGCATGAATGCTGTAGCTTTGAGAGCCTTTCCTTTTTCTAACCTCAGGAATAGCCAATAGACAGAGCCATCAATCACAACATGGCCCCATATGACTATGCTTCAGAGCAATTGAGATGAGAGGCAAGGGGCTTGTTTAGGTGGGCCTTGTTACTTAGAAAGGTTTTCAAAGTCTCTGTGTTGTAATAGTAAGATCCGAGTGTTGCTGCATACGTGAACTGTGGATGTTGTCTGCTGTACAAGCAGTCCTGTACAGACTTGAGCAGTTAGTGGTGACTAAAAGCATTCCCTGGATAATAATATACAGAAAAGCCATAAGATAAGGTAGAGGAGGTGGGGGTTATTTTGCTGATGGAAATGACACTTACGTAATTGTCATTCTTTACTCTGCCTCATGCTCTCTAACCTTCAAGGTTGTTTCCTTTTGTGCAAGACAAGAGCAGTCCCTTGTACAACATGTTCCTGGGTGCGTCCTGGCCTGGGTTTCTCCAGAGCTGGCTCCTTCAGGTGTGCAATTACAGTGGCTGTGACTAAGCTAAGGCGTGTTTCAAGGGTTTTGCAGCTGCCCGAGTGGGAAGTGTTTTTCAGCATTTTTCTACTGTGGTTCAAACTTCTGCTGAAGTCAGTTCAGCAATAAGCAAAACAGGCGAGTTGTTTAGGTACCAAAAAGGGTTATGCTCATACTCCTTTATGGTGGTCTGTTTAATTTGAAATTTGAGCTGTAGAGAAGGGGATAATTTCTAGATGGCAGTGCTTGTGAGGACTGATCTTCCACACTGTTAGACAAACAGGTGCTGGCATGCAGAGGAAGTCCTAGAAGCTGTAGCATGTGGTTTTCCATCAGTTCAGCTACTGAAAATCTCAATCCCCCAACATATTTGGCTGATTTCTACCAGGCCTCCTGAAATGAACAATAAAAATTTTGTTGGTGTTGCAGGACAGGCTCGTTCTAGCTAGCTAAGTCCTACCAAAAGGAGGAGGCAAGGGAGGAAACATGGCGCAGAAGAGGAGTGTTTGGGGTGAAGCAAGACTGAGGCACTGCAGCTGATGTACCCAGCAGTACCTGCCACAAGCAAACCCAGGAGGGATGTTAGGTCTTTCTCTGTGCTAGGATGGGGTCAGCTCCTTGTTTTGGGTTAAAGGTACAATAAGCAGTCTCTAATATCTAAAAGTCCAGAAACCTTAAAGTCTTCCAGTCACTTATTTGCTGCATACCTTTGAATAGACACTGTTTTTAAAACATTCAGTAGTTGTGTTTTCAAGAATCTCACACAAATATGTTTCTTCTCTAATGACAGTAAATTATACTCTCTGGAATAGCCTAACTGCTATCTACATGGCATAAAAAGCAAATGGCATATGAAAATTAATAGGCTTTTCTTTCCCTGCTGTTCTCTAGAACTTATAGCAGTTGACAATATCAATACTGCAATTCGTAACAGTGATCCTAGTAAAACACTGGTTGCACTGATGAAACCGGAGGCGCAGCTGCCTGTTGTTCATTCATTTGCTGCTGCTGTCTATCAGACTGAGCTGTTCAACCTCCAACAACAGAATGCTGTGGTAAGAGTGAAAAGCTTACAACCTGCTCACTGATGTTATGTAGTCAAACCACGAAAGAGCACAAACATAGCATGTTGTTGTATAAAATGAGACTTAATTCTCTTGCCATGGTGTTATGTATTGCATGAGTGGTTTTCATTGAATAGGCAATATTGAATCACAGAATTTGTTTCTTGACACACTTTGCTCTGGCTGAGCTCTTGTGTTGCAACAAATCAACTGTCATTTTTTAATTGTTGCATGCTCTTAATGAAAAATCCTGTTTTATATATTGTGTAGAAAAGTAATCCCCTGCTATGAGGGTAAGACCAGAATAGATGGGATTGTGGGGCAAAAGAATGAAAGCCTCAAGGTGTAGCAAACCCAGTAAACTCTCTCACCAGTGTTGTGTTAATCTGATATGCCTGTGACTAGGAAATTTGCCAGGCTTTTTAAATCAAGTCCATCTCCTTGATGGTATCTAGACTGTGTAACTTAAATTTGTTACACTGCTTATTTAGCTTCCTGACTGCAATACATTATTGTCCTACAGAACTACCTGGCACACGATGAACTGTCTATTGCAGTAGAAATGTTGTCAGCTGTTGTGTTGCTAAACCAGGCCTTGGAAAATAAGGACATCCTAATGATAAAGAATCATCTCAGAAACCCATGCATTGGCTTCAATAATCTGGAAGAGGAAAGCTTTCAACGGTAAAGGTTCATTTTATGTTGGCTGGGTGAGACTTGGCAACTTCTGCAAAAAGGATAAGTAGGCATTTTACTAGGTGGGCTGTCCTGTGTTGTGGTTATGAAGCTGAAAGAGCTGCAAGATAAACATCTGTGTTATAAATTAATAAAGGATAATGTGACAATTGCTGAACTGGTTGTGTATCCTTAAGTATAAGCAATCGCACAACCTCAGATGTTTGAAGGCAGAGGATGTGTGAGGTGCAGGGAAAATATCCTCAGAAAGTAAACATTAAGATCTGACAAGAATTTTTGCAGACACTAAAACGTGAACCAACTGCAGCTGGAAACTGTTAATCAGTAACCTCTCTGCAATTCTGAAGGAAGATCTTTGGAATGAGGTAGTGTTTAATGCCTTAAGCTCCAGGAAGTCCCTTAAAACAAGGCTGATCCCTTTTTTGCCTGAGAATTGCAAAGGTCTGAAAAATGTAGCACAGTCCTGCTTGCTAAAAAGCAGAGTGTAACACTGTGCACATGTGCATGTTTAACATTAAATTATAGCCTTCACTCAGCTGCCAGCTGCTTGCATTGGTACATTCCTGACTGGTCACAGCCATGTGTTGCTACCTCTGTGCTCTTTTGTGTTATCTGCAAAAAACATCAGGCCAAATTATGATTTGTAAGACCTGAGCCCCTGGCATGTGGGGGAGAGTGTGGGGGCATGGGCTGGTTCTTGCCTCTCTGTCACAGCTGGTGGAAACCTCCATCTGCTGCTGGAAGGCATTACTAGGCAAAAGCGACATTTTTGTCACTTTGTCATTTTTGTCACTTTGGCAAAAGCCAAAAGTGGCTGAAGATCTTCACCAGGCTTCCAGGGGACATGAGTCTGAAAGTGGCCCTTATTAGGTGTCTCAAAGCTGGAAGGAAGGCAGTTGGGATAGGAATAAGAGGCCAGTGTTTTGGTTAGAGGGAGCAGAATGCCATAAGGTGGAGCAAAATTATTCTGCCGCTTGGGCTCTGCTAATGTGAGGTGGTGCTTGTGGGCAAGAGAAGCAATGTTATAAATATACAGAAATGGGCCCCAAAGTGTCCAAGTGCAGCTTTTTTGGCTGGTGTTACTGTGACCTGATCTTTAGATTAAGCTGCCAGTCAATACAAATTAAATTCTAGGAATTAGTTGGAGTAGAGAATAAAATAGAATTTTATTATGCCATTGTGTAAATCTGTGCTGCCAACCATATGTTGAATATTGCAGGAAGCTTTGACTGCACAATACCAGAAGGAATACAGTAGAGCTAGAAAAAGTTCAGTGAGGGAGATGGCATTCAATGGCTTTCTACCAGAAGAGATTAACTTGTTAGGAATGTGTTTCCTAGAAGAGAGAATATAGGGGAAATATGATAGAGGTCTGCAAAAGTTAATGATGTGGAGAAGGTTAATAAAAGTTGCCAGCTTCTCTTATAACTTCAGTTTTTATTTTTTTATGAGAATTGGAGCGAGAAAAGATTGGACACTATCAAATATGAAGTTTAAAATTTACATAAGGAACTGCCATCTCACAAAACACTTAAATAGTGGGAGTCATTCCTCAAGAATATATAAGATTTCAAATTAGAGTTGATAAATTAATGGAGCACAGCATTGTTTGCAACTAGCAAAGTGATACATAACCTCTAGTTCAGGAAGCCCTTAAATGAAGGCTGCTGAATGCTGGAAGGGCAAATCAGAGCAGGATTTATCTGTAGCACCATACAGCAAAGCGTACGTCCAGTGTGTGTATTACCATCATCCCATATTGCCAAGAAAAGTGCTCTGAACTAGTGTACAGGGCCATTTTTTCAGATCATGAAATGCATGTGTAGAACCAGCAAGGAGGCTTGCATGTCTGTATTATTTCTGGCAAGAGATGAGTTTGTCTGAAATTCATTGGAAAAAATACTAGGCACTAAGTGGTGGATGATACATCTGACTAATTCTTTACGGCAGTTTCTTGTATATGAAGTACACTTCTGTATTTTATATCTTCTTGTAGTTATGCTGATACACTATTGTCTATTAAGTCAGAGGCTTCATCTCAAGGCCAAGATTATTTAAGCTGGAATGATATCCAGAACTGCATTGACATGGTTACTATGCAAATTCAAGAAGAAAATGAAAGTAAGTAATTCTTCCTCTACCTTGCCTGCAGAGATGGTAGTCTCGTCCTTGGTACATAAAATTCTGTGCTGAATGGCCTTGTACAGACACTCTTCAAGAGAGAAAAGCATTAAATAATTTTGAATGCCCGTTGCTCTTTAAATCTCCTTGAATTATTCCTAGTTATGTTACGGCTGGTTGAAAGATATCATAGGGTGCCTGCCTTCTGCAATGCTAAAAAAAATGCCATGGTTCTGCCCACTTGGCAGTATCTTTCAGTATTTGCACTGGATGGTGTCACTTTGGGGATTTTGCAGAAATTGTAAGCAAAAAGCATATTAGGGGATAGTGGAAGAAATTACAGGCAGTGTCCTGTGGAAAAGAGTTTTTTAATGTTAAACTATTTCCAAGCCCTTGTTTTTCACAAGGCAGCTGGTAAGAAGTTATGCAGTGCAACTATCTGTCCTGCTTTCCTTTTAGGTAACCTGATTTCCCATCTGAGAGTAGCTTCTTATGCCCACTTTGCCTAATAGAAATGGATTTAGAGTTTATTTTTGAAGCTGAATGTAACTGTATTGCCCTAAAAGTGTGGTGTTACAGTAGACGTGATAGCTGGTCATGCTAAAGGATCAAGTTTATCCACTGATACAGAAGTATGGTTTGGTTTTTTTTAAAACTAAAATTTGAGGCTATCGAGTTATGCCTGATTTGCTGGAGCAAGAAAGGAGAGGGCAGCTTTCAGACTGCTTGCCATTTGGGAAGCAGTTGAATATAATTTGAGAGCCTTTGTAAGGTGCAGGCTGTTTCCAGTGTGTGTGCCCCTCATGCGTGGTGTGTGTGCCCTTCCTGCACTGCCATTGGTGTCATGCGTGCTACTGTTTCATACTGGTAAAGGAAGCTTTATATTACAGAAATACAAAAAATAACTGGATTGTTGCTTCCTAAATCTAGTCAAGTGGTTGCCACGGACCCTCGCGGCTTGCTCGCAATGTGTACCCTCCAGCCTGGTGGGATGCTGAACAGTTCATTTGACTGACATAATCACTTTTTTGTCTGAATCTCTGCAGTCACTAGAAGTTGAAACAGGCCTTAAGAAAGGTGGTCTTGCACTAGGAGAGTCAGTATTTAGTATTAAAATAGTTGCACTTGGTTTCAGTGACGCTAGCTTCTGGCCAGTGATGGTTATTTAGGGCAGAGAGGAGAGGAAGAAGGGTGGCCTCTGTTTCCATAAGCAAGCCTGCATGTCTGCACAGCCCCTCTTTGGTAGCACCCCAGAAAATTGCTCATTCCCAAAGCCTTATGAGGACATGGATCTGTGCCGCCAGCTGGGCTTTGGTGGGTCTGGGAGAGACTTGGTGAGAGATGATCCGCTGCCATCAGGTATGCCATCCCTCACAGGAGATGGGGAAGCCCTTGGCTGGTGCCCTTCTGGGGTGGCTTTAGGGAGAAAGTACCCCGAGCAGCACATTTCAGCACCATTTGGGGGTAGGAGGAAATAAGATGTTGAGACCACTGTGAAGAAAATGAGTTAGAGGTTTTATTAAATACAATGGGCCATGTTACTTGCTGACTGAAGTCCTGAGTGCCACTAGTCTGAACAATCAAGTGATTTCTCATAAGGTCAACATTATCAGATTGGTTATTTAAGGTGAAATTTAAAAAATGAGGTTAAGTTGCAATGTAATGCGGTAGCTGCAGGGTCAGTATGTTTGTATTTGTCCAAATCAGGGTTTCAAGTAATCTGGTCTGAAATTACCTGAAAATAAGTCTTTCAGGACTGTAAGCCAATATGTAGGTAAACATATTTAGATGTGATGTCCAACCTTTCCTTAAGCTTCATGTAGATACTCCTGCCCTGAAAGTAGGGAAGTCTGGTTTTGGTTTTTGGGTAGGATAAATTTGATTTTTATAAGAGGTAGATTCAGATGAACCAATAAGAGTGGCAGAAAGGAAAACTGTACAACTTAATATCTTCACATGAATTCTTGAGCAAAAATAATTTAAATTCAGCTTCTGTTGCTGCCTCTGCTTCTTGTTACTTGATTTTTCTGTTCTTCATGTTACTGCTTTGTTTGTACCTCATATCGGATAACTTACATCTTTCTTTCATAACTATGTCTTTAATAACTTTTCTGTTTCATAGGAATCATTGCAGTTGGCCACATTAATGAAGCCATTGACCAAGGAAATCCTGAGAAAACTCTAGAAGCCCTACTGTTGCCCACAGCCAAGCTGCAAGATGTGAGACCAGTAAATGCAAGGCATTATCAGGATGTTCTCTACCATGCCAAAGCACAGAAATGCAAGGTTAGAGCCTTAACTGTTGCTGTTTGTCAGAACTGAAATGCTAGTTCTTGTCACTTACATGTGTGTCCTTGTCCTGTTCCCCTGATGTTCGGATTAACTGTGCCAATGGGGTTGTAAATAAGCCAATGACAACAAACTGGCACTAAGTAATTTTCCACTACAACTTATTCTGACTAGCAAAAGTGATTAATTCTCGATGTATTAATACTAAGACATATTCTGCGTATGTGTCACTACTGACTTGACATAAGCTTGCTTCATTTTTAATTCTATTAGGTCGCTGCAGCTATTACAAACCGAGGGCAGCAGCAGCCCTGACGTAGTTATGAATTTGTGCAAGGATCTAGTTACTAGACTGTGTCAGGCAGGTAGTTACAATATGGATGCAACTTGAGGCTTTTGCCAGAAAGGAGTCATAGTCATGCTGAAGTCATGGTGTTCCTTAACAAACCTCTGGAAAGTACTTTGAGGAGCCTTAGCTGCTTAAATCTGGTGTTTTATAATAGTGGAGTTTTTACGTATTTCTGTTCTGGCTTCATCATGCAACAACAAACTGGCTGTCTTGTATGTGCCTTCAGTTTAAACCTATCTCAGCAGGATATTGCTATCTGCTTCCCCAAAAGCAGTGTCCTGGTTAGCATCACAGCTCAGGGAAGCATAAACAAAGATCAGCCTAACAGCTTGCAGGATGTGACTGAACACAAGATTAACTAAAGCTACTAGCACAGCACTTAAAATGTCCAGTGTTTGGAAAAGACGCTTACAATTCACATGTGTTCCTAAAGTAATACGGTCAGCTGGAGAAAGTCACTGAACTTCAGCTTGTAGAAATATCTTCCAGCTATCTTGCCACCTCACCTGTGGTACCCACTGTGAAACAGTGTGTTTCCACAATCCACCATCAGAGCTTTCAAAAGCCGTTTGCACATCTCAATTTCTTGCTTGGCTTCCCAAGTAAGGACTGGTTTCACTGAGCCCTGGATCCTGAAAAGCTGACTACTTTACCAGTCCTGGAAGGACCAGGGTTGGTATTTGCATGCAGAGAGTGTCCACGTGGGTGGTGGCTGCACAGTGTTGGCCTGGGACGTGCCAGACCCTTTGTGCATGCGTAGCGAGCTGGGATGTCCCTGAGGCAGAGACCTAGAGCCCACAGGTGCCCAGGTGGCTGCACAGAGCAGCCCTGCCCTGGCTTGCTCCTGCTGCCTGCCGCTGCACTCCCTGGGTGGGTGCAAACCTGGTGCCTAGTTCTGTCCCCGTGTGAATGTGCTGGTAGGAAACAAATGGATGTCTCCAAGTTTTGGATCAAAAACTGTGTAATCTCTTTGAAATCTTCTTGTTCAAAAATTTGTGACGTTCCTAGAGACTTCCGATGGCCTTTCTCTCCTGAGATATTTTGTCTCTGCAGTCCTTTGACAGCTACTTAAAACATCCCCTCTGTAAACAGGACCATTGCTCCTGTTTAGGAAGAGAGCAAGACATTGTACTAAATGTGCTCCCAAGAGAAATATTCAGATGCATTAATCTGACTTACTCTCTATGCCAGTTAGTTACACAGACATCACCATTGCTTAGGTAAAGATATGATTTGGATTGAACTTTCCTTAAAAAAAAGAAACCCAAACACAATTAAAAAGATCATGCAATGTCTAAATTCTATTTCCCACTCTGAGCCCTGTTTAGAAAGCAGATCTGCCTTTAATTGTATTTAGCATGTTTTAAGAGTGAGCCATGGCAAAAGGAAGTATTTGATTTACAAGGATCAGACAGGTCTGCCTGTGAACTTCCTGTGTTCCCCAGTGTCTGGAAAAACATATCGGTCAAACCTATTTGCTTATTCTAACCAGCCTGCTGTCACGTCCCTGTAGCTGTGGTGGCCTTGGGAAAGTAGAGTCTGCACCCAAATCTCCCAGTACTCGTTACAGGTCTTAATCTCAGATCACACCTACTTGTTCCTTGCTTGAAATTGAAAATGCAAACCTGGAATGTATTTATTCCTGTAAGTTAAACCACAGCTTCTAACAGTTCTCAAGGCCATTTCAAACCAAGTGTATTCAGGTCCCAGGGAAGGGAGACCCTGTGTTGAGGGAGTGTATTATGGATACACGAGAAGTTTAAACAGATGTGCCAAACTCTGAAATGGTTCCTGTGTTATTTGATTTTTTTGAGTGATAGGCACACAGGTTTTACAGTTAGGTCCACACTTTTTGTATTTACAATAGTTGTATAACACCTTGATTATTTTAAAGTTATCTTTAAAATCTGTTCTTGTTCATGTTGAGGTAATGACATGATTAAAACTAACTTCAATTAGGAGCAAGAAGAAATTGAAGAGGGGGAGTCTTCCCAGGATGCAAATTCCTTGAAGACATTTTCCAGTGCAAATGATTTTATTTAAGTAAAGTTTTTTACAATACTATTGTAAAAAAATCTTTTTTTGTAAAACATTTTTCTCATCGCTGTCTTACTGCAGTTACAAATACAAATGCGCTAACCACTGAGCTCATTTTGTAGGAACTTACAGTTAGTATATATGTAGCTCTTGAGTTTCCGTAAATGTAAAAGCTGACCCTTTGCTTTATTAATGTGGACAATCAATCACAACTAGCTTCAGTATTTGTAACACTAGATGTTTCCTGTGAGGATGTGGAAATAGAGAATACTACAAAATAGCTTCCCTGTTTTGCTTACCAAGCAAGAATAATACATGCCTGGATTCACACTGATAAGGGTTAGCTCCCAGCAATCCTCATGGGCTAGAGGAGTGCAGGCACTGACGAAGTGGAAGAACAAGTCTGCAATGCAAATCTGGTTAAGCAGCCTTATAGGAGATGCTGCCTTGGAAGTGTCAGGCTCCATGTCTACAGCTGTAGATTTACTGCTGTTAAACATATAGGGACTCTGGCTCTTTATTTCCAACATTCAGGGCAGTATTTGCTCTTGGCTATGTGACAGGGAGCTTCTGCAAAGCTCGACAGCTCCCAGGCATGTGGAAAACACTTTTACTTGTTCACATTTCCACTGGGCCAAAAACTTGTTTTCATATCGCTGTTGCTGCAGTGATTGTGGGCTGAGAGCTAATTTGAAGTATTTGGAAATCATGAATGGGCCTAAAAGTACCGTTCAGCTATTGATCCCTCTTCTGGTGTTCAGAGGCTGTGGTGACAGATATCCTGGTTTCTTCTCCATGGCCATGAAAGTGATCTTCTCAGAAGGAAATGGAGGTGCAGAGCCACTTCCCTGAATCTACGTATGCCAGATGTTGCAATACGAGTGACAAAATTATAGAGCTAGAAGAGCATATTTCTGAAGATGTTTCTTGTGTGGTGTGTGGAAGGAAGTAAATTTTACTGAGATTGTGGGGGTTTTTAACACTTTTTAATTTTTTAAGTTTAATTGTTGCACTTGAGGTTTGTTGCTGCCCGGGTTAATGCTATACAAAATCATAATTCCCATAATATAAATATAGAAATAAATTCATTTTTCCCTGGATATTTTAACCATTGTTAGATAAATATTGGATTGACTTCTAATTTTTGACATCAGAAAATAAAGGAAAGGATCAAGACAACTGTTTAAGCTGCTAAGGCATAAAGCAATTAGATAAAAAGAATACAACCCATCTGTGTTGTAATAGTAGTAGTTGATGTGATGGATAATAAGGATAATATTGCTTGGCACAAAGCAAATAGCAAAGATGGTAAGGATCAAAAGACTGACTTTAACATACCAGAACCATTCATGAGTCTTAAGTGTTCGTATAATTGAGACATAGCAAAAAACAATAGTTGCAAGAGGTATTAAAAACCCAAAGATGGCTAAAGAAATATAGTAGTAGAACTGGAAGGAAGATATTGTTTCACAGGCATTGTGCACGTCATGGCAGGTAAAAATGTCCAGTTGTTTCACGTAATAGCTTTGCTGCATTATGCAAAGTGGAAGCATGTACAAGAAAACGATGGTCCACACGGTAGCGCAGACTGCAATGGCATAGGCACGTTTTGGCAGGCTCTTGTAGGTAAAGGGGTGAACGATGGCCACGTAGCGGCTGACACTGATGCACGTGAGCAGCAGAATGGAGCAGTACATGTTGCCGTAAAACACCACCGTGGTAGTTCGACACATCATTTCCCCAAAAATCCAGTTGTTCCCATTGATGTGGTATGCTATTTTGAAGGGCAGCATGATGCAGAAGAGCAGATCTGAAACTGCCAAGTTTGTGTAGAGGATGGCAGTGCACACTGACCGGATCCTGAAGAGCAGCATCCACAAAATGATGGCATTAGATGGTACACCCAATAAAACAGCACTGAGGTAGACGGCGGGTATTAGCTTGGTGCTCAGAGAACTGGTCAGGTACTCCACTGTGGTGTTGTTCACTTCTGTTAAAGTGGAGTCATTTGACTTTTTTGAAGAGCATTTCTGTTCTGTGATATGGATGGTCGTTGTCTCCCCTTCTATAGCATAAGGGGGGATGTAATCATAGTCCCTTGCTGAAATTCCACGGAAAGTCTTAATAAGAGACACTGTTTTAATTGCAGAGCCATTCAGTGAAAATTCTGAAGCTTAAAAAAAAAAGTTAAAATTATTAAAAAGGACAAACTACTGGATTAGCAATATAATTCACCTTCAGGTATGGAGAAAGGTAAACATCTCCATGTGAAAAACAATATATGTTTAAAAGATTTGGTGGCATTCTCCTTTGCTTTAGGTGTTCATATCAAATGTACTCAAGAACAATCTTCACTTTGCCATCTCACACCCAACCTTAAAAATTTAGCATGAATTTAGCATCAAGATGATCTTTCTGCATTTTGCATGCTTTTAGTAATCTTTGGCAAAAAAATATCAGACACTTGTGAAATGTTTGTCACCTGTAGAAGGTTTTTTCCCAGTAGTAGTAATGTTAGTAATTCATCATATAAACAGAAGCCTTGGTCTAGACTTGATCAGAATTTCCAAAGCAAACAGCTGTACTATCCTTGTCACTTCGCAGATGAAATGCATGACTGCAAAAGATGCAAAAAGCACTGTCTTGCCTAATACAGGCTGAAACTTTCAAATTAGAAAGTTGAAATAACCCTCAATTTTTTGGTCTCACATATCAAACTAATGTTATTCTTCAGCTTCTGACCAAAGCAAACCAGGTCTTTTCAGCTCCTCATACATGAGGAAGGGCAGTCAGTCTTGAGAACTGAAAACAAATGCTTGGGCTGATATTAGATCAAACTTATTGGTAACCTTCTCATTCAGCAGGAAAATTTTCGGTGAGTAAATCTTGTTAGCATGTGGGCAAAGCCAGTGATGCCACTTTTATTAATGTGTTCCTTACACATTCTGTTCCTCAGTCTTTAGTAGAGAACTTTGTAGAGACACTGACATATCCAGATAAAGCACAAATGTGTTCAAAATACTTTCTAAAATCATGTGTTGCAAAATAGATTTTGCAGAATAAACAGCTGTGTAATTAATACCGTCATTTAAAATTTTTCTTAGCTGTGTTTAATGCAGAAAGACTTAGTATAAAGCTTAGAGCATGCATCTTGAAACTGGAATTCAGAAGCAAACTCGAATTTGGATGAAAACATGTGCGTTTTTCTTTTACCCTTCCATACTGGAATAAAATATGGAAAACAGTTTTATCAGTGCTTACTGGCAGACTTATGGTAGAATGTTTTGAAATGATAGTTAGTAGACTGCACCCCTTTTAGTAATTTTCTGGATGGTTAATCCAGAACATGCATTTTAGTCACTCTTTAAAAGACATATAAGTGCATGCATGCATATGTGTGTATATATACATAAAATAACTTTTAAAAATCAGCTTTGAAAACAGCTTTAATTTTAGTGATTTTAAAAAAAATGGGCTTATTATTTGATTATTTCCTTTGGTTATTTTTGTCACAATAGTTATCTGAGCATTTCCTTCTAATAGCACCATCTGTGGTCATAATTCTGTTGAACATTTTAAAGCAGAAAAAACAAGACTCTACAGGTTTAAGATTATCATGTCACTACAGAAATACTAGAGAGAAGACGAGTCCTCAGTAAGCACAGAAAGATCCCTTAAATAAAATTCCTTATAGAAAGTGACTGTGGGGAGTTAAGGTGTCACTGAAATGGAATAATAAAAAACTGCCTTAAGTGAGACTTGCTAGACTATAGTTTTGTGTAAGCATGTGTGTACAACCCATTCAAGCTGGTGAAGCGCCAGCACTATCAAAAAGGAATAGATACAGAAAGGAGGACTCACCTGTTGTGAAAAGACTGGAGGTAAGAGTGAGCAGTCCAGTGAAAACCAGTATCTTCATTGTAGTACGTGATATCCAGCTAGCCAAACAATGATGCTGCTCTAGTTCATCTCAAAAGGTGTTTTGTGGGGGATTTTTTTCCCCTCTGTAAGGGACTAAAGAATGATTGATCTGTCCTCCAGAAGCATCCTGTAGGCATGAGGTTTACGGTAAGGAGCTAGTTTGTTCTTTGTCTACTACAGCAAGAGGGTGTGACGTATCCAAATATGCACACATGACTCAGTTTCAGCCTCTGCCCAACACAGAGATAAAATTGCTTTACAGCAGCAGTTTAACTCCTAACTCACCATGAGCCTGAAGCCAATGTGGGGGGTTCTACTGGAATTTGTACATACAGCTATTTGGGGGTAAAAAAGGTGTTTTCTGGAAAAATCAAAGGGTACGTTTAGTAAATCCTCAAGGGTCTCATCCACAATCCGAAATGGCGTGTTGCTGAACTCTGTACCTTTCTCAAGGAAGAAGCCAGGCTTGGAGAAGAGTGTGGTGATCTCAGTTTAGCAAATGCAAAGGTGAAAGCAAGCCACACACAGAAACATGCCTTAAGAAAACTGTGCTCTGCTTTTGCCTTATACCTCCCTACCAACTGTTAGCTGTCTGTGTTCCTTCGATCCAGCTGCTGGCTCTGCTCGGACAGTTCCCACCCCTCCACGGCCTGCAGCCTCTAAAACCTTTCCCCTATTTTCATCTAGTGTTTTGTTGATCCCTTCCTTTTTCTCTGCCTTCATTTTTTTTTTTTTTCTTCTTCCTTGAATGACAAATAACAACAGCTTGCTTCAGCAGACAAAATTAGTCCAAGTCTCAGTCTGGCTTCCAAGCTAGCAGTGAGGCTCGGTATAAGCTGTACTTGGCTCCAGAGCAGTATTTGTGTCTGTTTTTGTATTTAGTGTGTAAAAGCTGGATACCAGATAAGGAATTCTTTTCAGTTTCTCAATCCTTTTCTCAAAATCGTCAGCTTTAGTTTGGGAATTTAGTATACACTCTCCCAAGTGTTAACTTTAACTTTCTTCTTAGAAAAACTTGCGGTGTGTGTCCACTGTTATGTGATTGCCTGACACTACTTGATTTTATTTAGATATTCTGCTACCTTGTTTACATATATGATGCAAACTGAAGAGTCTGTCTTTAGGGTTTTTTAACCCTGCCTTCTCTTTGTAATTTCTGCAGATAACAGAATTGTTGGATTTTTGGCCTGGAGTTGGGTGCAAAACCAGGGATATTCATTGTGAAGCTGGTTCTTTATCCACACTGTTTTAGCTTGAGAGAGTTTCTGGTTTGGTTTTTTTTTCCTGAAGTATTTGTGTGTATATACTCCTAGATCTTTATCGAATACATTCCAATTTCTCTCATCATTAGTCTATTATAGACCTGGCACTCCTCTTTCCTCTTCAGAATGAATTTTGTTGCCCCACCTACTTCATTACATTTTAAATGTCACGTTAGCTCCAAAACCCTATTTTCTCAGCTGAAGTGTTGTGAACCTGGGCAGCCAAAGCAGGGCTGGTTGGTGGGGATGCTGAGCCCCCTTCCCTGCACCTTCTATTTTGACTTGGGTTTAATGCCATGCATTGTTAGCCTGTAGGAATAGTGAGACCTGCTCTGCTGCTTAATTCCTGAAACATTTTCCACCTGAGCTAAGTCATCATTACTAAAGCTGAGCTGTCTTCCTCTGACAGTTTTTGCTGTTATTTTCTAATGTAATGTGTACTCAGATGTACACGTGGATCCTTTCCAAATAAGGATTCTGAAAGCAAACCAGCCTTCTGCAGTCTTCTGCTTTGGCATCTTTATGCAGCTATCACAGTGCTGCCTGATAATGTGTGGTTTTACTTGACAGTCAGATTATTTTGCCTACGCATCATGGAAATGAAAACATTTCTAGCTTTGCTCAAAATTTTTATTGATCTTTAGCAGTATGGTGTCTTCTATACATGAAAACTTTCAGAGCTTTGTATTTGAACAGGAGCTTATTCAAGTCAGTAAATAAAATATGAACGTGTTTTATTGCTGATTTTAAACAGTCAAATTCTTTTTAGTGTCTAAGGGTTTTGCAATAGTAGATTGTATATTGGAGCTCCATCAGTACATTCAGACAACTTTTGTTATAATTCAGTTTTTTCAAGGCTTTTCTGTATCTTTTTTCCAGGAATCCCAAGATGAATCAGAGCTTCTGTGGCTGGATGAAATACAAAAGGGAATCAGTGATGCCAATAACAATATAAAAGAAGTGGCAATCTGTAAGCATTAACCTGCATCTGCATTGCTCTTGTTTTTATTAGTCTTGAAAAACTGAAATTGGTAAATTTTTTTTTCCACTTCAGGGAAGTATAGCAGCCCTTTAAATACATCAAAAGAAATGAATGCGTGTTCTTTATCATGCTGAAATGAGGGTGACTTAGATCTCCGGGGGTGGTATTGGTTTTATCTAAAGTGGTAATCCTTAAGGCTTGGCTAATAATTTAGTGGATTTGGTTATATAGGTTAACATCATGACCAAGATTTCTAGTGTCAGTATATCTTCACATAGCTGGTGAAACAGAAGCATATGTGAATGAGAAGGAATATACTGTTCAGGAGCTTATTTTGCTTATGTAAGACTAAAATTTTGATGCATGTTTTAAGAGCAAATTCTTATATGTTTACAACTTCGGTTATTCCTATTTTATTATAATGCCTTCTATTAAGTGCTAACAAAAAATAATAGGAACATGTTAACTTTAAAAGTAGTGTCAAAAGAGTACTCGGGCTTTTTGGGGAAGTGCATGGTCTTCCAATCTGTAAAGAGGAGGAAATCTGTAGGAAAAAAGCTGAGGCTTGTCAGAGCATTTTGTACTGGATGCACTCAACACCTTCTGTCAAAGTTTGGATTGAATATAATAATTTTTAAAAAATATTCATAATATGAAAATAAAGTTGGGCAAGTAATGTAGAAGCAAAAGTAGCTGGGTGTATGGGGCACACTGGAGAACACGGTAACATCCCTACCTGTTCCTGCCTGGGGCCAGCACTGACCAGCTGAGGCTGTTAGCTTGCCATTGGGTATTGGTTCACCTTCTGCTTGACTTGGCTTTGGTGAGTCAGTGTCGCCTTCTTTTGCACCCTAAGAGCTTGTGAATACAACTGCTGAAGTAGGTGCATTCCTGCAGTGCTGCATTCAGCTTTCGTTAGTGCAGTGCGGCAGCCTGTTTACTTATAGGCAGGCTATGTCAGTAGTTAGTGCTTGGGAAGTTGTGGGTGGAAGAAAACAAACACAGCTAGCTATTACAAAATCTTCTACCCCTGCTACAGAAACATTGCATTTAGTGTTACTGTTACTTTAGAAATTATTTAATCAATTAACAGTCTTAATGTAACCAGTCAGATACACTGAAGACACTTGAAGTATTTTGTGAGTCATGCATCTGCAGTGAAAAGCACCTGACTTGTGTTTTCTGAGACCGGGTCACACGCATACATATTGTCCCAAAGGAGCTCTTGTACTCAGGAGTGCTGATACCTTCTTTTGTGGACAAAACCGGCTTCCCATCAATGCTGCCTAGAGGCATGAGGAAATATCTGAGCGTAGAGAAGGGAAGGAAATGCATAGCTTATGAACGGATGTAAGTTAAAGCTAAAGAGCAACTTGAAAACATCCTTGTTTGTGTCCACTGGTGTAAAAGCATTAAGAATATACCTCATAAATGGCCCGCAGAAATTAGCACAGCATTATCTATATACCAATACCATACAATGTTGCTAATGATAGGCCACTGCTCCAGCTTCATCCACGAGCTAGTTGTAGTAAAACCTTTTCATATGATCTGTGTTTGTAGTAAATGCACAGCTCTTCGCAATCAAGGATGATCAGTAGAACTGTTTTAACAAGTCACTTGTGGAAATAACTGCTAATCTCCTGTACTCTGCCCTCTGGATTGAAAGGAGGCAGTGTCAGCACAGCACATTCTTCAGAAAAGCTCTAAGATTTCTGCAGCTAAAAACTGAGATTTAAAATTTCCCCACAGCACAGAACCTGATACTTCCTATAACAAACGCATTCTGACTCAGGAAGTTAGTGTGTTTTGTACATGTAGGCTAAACTTAAAGTTTAGTTTTATCACAACTTGGAAATGAACTTCTATTCTGATCTATCTTAGAGATGCTATTTTTGAAAGGCAAACAACTCCCCATGTCCCACTCCAAGACTTTTGCAAGGCAGCCAAAGATTTATTTTTTAGTCAGAACAAAGTGTATTTTTGAGATTGCTGCAGTAATGGCAATAAACTAAGCACCAAAATAAGAGAAGGTACCGGCCGCTCTACTGAAACAGTCTTGATTCCTTCCAAACTAGTTTTTATGCCTTGTATAAATATTAAATACTACAGTATTAAAATTCTAAAAGGCTTTTACAAACTGTCTTCCCTGTCAGTGAAGGACTCTGTATCTTCATTTAGGAAGACGTGTTCAGTAAATGCTGGTGTGCTTCCTAATTCTTTGTGGTGTTTGCTGTGCAGTTTGCATTGCCTTGCTTCACATCTTGAATCAGTCCAACCATTGTACTCCTTATCTAAGTGGAGGACAAAATGAGGTTGGCCAAATATCAGCTGTATAGCCTTCAGGAATAGACAGAAATACTGACCTTAGTCTTGCAGAGGAGGAGTCCATCTGTCAAAGCAGGATCTGTCATGAGAGAGTCCATGTTATAGGAAAAAGATGATCTTTGGCCCTGTTGAGAGTTCAGGCTTATCAGACCAGACAGCTGCATCTTTGCGTATCACAGCTGTTTGAAGGGAGGATGGGTGTGGAAAAGAGCCCTTCAGAGTGTGGTCTGGTACTGGCATCCCAACAGCTGCAGGGGCAGACTGGAGCCCACAGTTCTCCTGCACCTAAGGATGGCTGAGCTCCGTTTAACTTGTAATTTTACAGGGTTCATATGGCCCTTCTTTAGAGCAACAGCTGCAGTACTAATTGCTAGCACTTCAATGGAAAGAATAATTTCTGTTGAATTGGATTTTTTCCCTACTAAATATTTTTCTTACATTTTCCCTCAAAAATAAAAGCGTAATTAATTAAAAGATGAGGAAAAGCCAGGCAGCAGAGGTACCTACAGAAACAACTCTCAGCTAGGTTGTGTGCTCTTTTGTCTTTATAACAATAGCTTCCAGCACCTGTAACTATAGGATGAAAAGGAGGAAGAAAAGCATTCAAACGCTGGTAACCACTGTTGATGAAGCACATGGTACTGTGTACGGATAGGGCTGAGCCCCCAAAGCCACCTGGGCCAGCAGCAGCAAGCTGGTAATATGTGGCTTCCCAGTTTTTCCTGCTTCCTTGCTGCTGAGGCCAGATGCCTGAGCATCGCGATACCACAGCTGCATTACAAAGTCATTTCTAGTCTCATGGGGAGCACATGCGTGCTTGGCAGGGGTCTGTTTCAAAGCACAGAAAAATAGCAGGATGCTATCTGGTAGAAACTCAGATGGTGGTGGTGGTGTGGTGTTGTGTGTTCACTTTGTTTCTCAGCTGTCTGCCAAGGTATTTGGAGATTGATCTGTTCTTGTCTAGCCAAAGTTACCCATTCCACCTTAGTCAAACTAACCACAAAGAAAAACTTTCTCCTGCTGAAATGCTCTCCTGCTAGCTCAGCCTCATGCAGTACCTTCTGTATGTAGGCTCCTGATAGTGAGAACCTTTTGGGTCAGCTCTGTGTAGGCAGGGCACTGAGTGTGGGGAGGGACCTTTTTTGTATTGATCTGGATATACGCAAGAGACGGAAAAGTGTTTGGTGTTTCAGCATGAAGTGCAGCTGTGGGATACAAAGGTAGCCAGGTTCACTTAAACCAGTATATAATGTATATTTGCTAGCCATATGTCTATTCACTTGTTCTTCTGTGCATAGATCTTGAATTTAGATGTGAAGGAGCACCGTTAAAGACCAGAGCAGCAGTTTCTAAAGCAGCATATACCTCTAGTTTGTAAGGTGCTTTGAAGTGGTGTGTGCTGCTACATGCTGTCAGGTATGGTGGTATCAGCTCCTTCTGTGATGGTGGGACCTGCACAAAGCAAAGGACACTTAGGAAGTCCTGAATCAGAGTATGGGTAACGTCATATAACCTCAAGTTTGAACACGCTTCACAGCATCACCTCTCAGGGCACTTTTATGTGACCTGGAAGCAAAAGCTGCACCTCTGGCAAACTTTAGGGCATGAATTTGCTGCATCAGCTTTAAACAAGCTCCCAGGGGGTGAGGACAAGAAAGGGTTGCTTCAGGATCCCAGCTAGGATGCTGTTAGTGTTGCAAGACTTTGCGCAAGGCAATCAGTTTTTATTCCCATTTTGTACAGTAGAAGTGAATGTTTACAGCTTGTAACCTAATGACTTCATGCATCTCTAGAAGGCTCCCTAGTGATCAGCAGATGATGGCCTGTCTGTTAGGGAAGGCTGAGTGGGGGATACCTGCTGTCCTCAACCTCTACCCTGGTGTCATCTGGTGTGTCTCTTGATGGGGGAGCAGCTATGCCCTCAGACCGCTCTCAGTTGTGCTCTAGCTGCAGCCCAGCCTGGGTGGAGTGCACGCTTTCTATCTAACAAGCTTGCTGTTCTCTGAAATACTTGTCCTTACAAGCATGAAGGAGGCTGCATACGAGCAAAGCACTGAATTGCTGTGTATGTCATGTTGTCTGTGTGTGCCAGCCTTAGAAGTCCATTATCAAAGTTGTTGGAGGCTAGAGTTGTGGGTACATAGAGTATAAACCACTCAATTTTCTATGTCATTATTTTACCCTAGTGGCTGTTGGAACATCAATGATTAACAAGAGCTTGGAGAAGGGTGATTCACAGCCAATCCTGATGCTACTGCAGTCCAAGTTTGGATTACGAGTCATTCCTGAGTGTGCTGAAACCTATTTCAGGAACCTCTCTGAAGCCAAGAACCTGAAAACTGTAGAAGGTAAAAACCTTCCTGAACAGGACAGTTCCACGTCTCCATATCACTGAGGCAACTGGAAAACTAGCACAGAAGGCTTACCTAAAATCACTGTAAACTGAGGAAGACAGTTGCTGGTTTTAAATCTTTTGAGAAATGTTATACATGCCCAAGTGCTTTTTACATGACGAACTGTTGCACGCATCATCCAGACCACAGTACAGGCTAAGAAATGAGTCTAGCTATTTCCAGAGTCTAGCTAAGACTTTCTAGAGCCTCAAACTAGCCTCTGAGTGAATTTAGGGCAGCTTCTCTGTGACTGTCAATAGACTAGTCCATCCTCTCAGAAAACCATATTACTCTCCCATTTTTCTCTTTTTTTCTGTTACCCAATGCAGAGAAGGGTTAGGCTGCACACTTCAGCCTTACATGTTATTGTCAAAGATCAAGCCAGGCTCTGCCAGAGTGTCCATCGCCCATTTATGGTCCCTGTGCATTGCCAGAGCAGCAGGTGTCAGCAAAAGCTGGTGCTAGAATCTGCCCATAGCAAGACGATGGGATGTTTTGTCATGTTAGAGCTGCAAGCTGGTGATAGCTAATGCAGTCAAGATTAGCTAACAATTAAAAAAAAAAAAAGTTACCGTCAATGTAGTACGCTTTCTTCAGTAGATGGGCATGTTTCATCCTGCAACATGAGTTTCGAGAGGGCATTTTGCACAACTGACCATATCAGCTTTACCTTCGGGCCTTTTGTCCATGAGGAAATGAGGCTTTTCCTGCCTGTCAGGATACAGCCTTGTTTACCAAAGCACTAAACAAGACAATGATGTGGATATAGGAAATGTCCTGTGTGAGCTAAGTGTCAATAAGGCCAGCATTTGGCCAGAAGACAAGAACAACATTTTTTTATAAACATTCTCAGTTCCGTTTATGTGAGTGATGGTGGAAGACATAGCACACGCTGTTTCAGGAGCAAGCACTAACTTGGCAGGTTGGGGTTTAGAGAAGCCAGCAGTGGATCTGTGCTAACCTTGTAGCTGTTTCGTTCTAGAAGAATGATCCTGATCCCCCTAACAGGATATTTTGAAAACATCCTTACTACACACTGGCCAAGATATGTAGTGGCTTTGCATGTAAAATGTCTTTATATCAAAGGTAGAGATGGGAAATGGGTAGGGAGAGCTATAATTTTTCAGTGTAACAGGGCACAAATGTATACTAATGGTATGTATTCGTTTTAGGTTCTAATGAAAGTCCATGGATTAAACTTGTAATGAAAAACATGTATGATTACTATTACAATGCAGAAACTGAGGAAGGTACCTGTGTCGCCCCTGAAGGAGTTGTACCAAAAACTTCATGGTTAACTGGTGAAGAAATCCAGGTAGGTGGCTGAAACATTTGCTTTTATTGCAAATGCAGCATAAACATTTGAGAGAGAGAGATAGCAAGGCATGGCAATATTAGGGGAAGAGGCTGTGCTGGGTGACACTGAAGACCACTTTAGTTCAGTATCTGCTTCTGACAAGAGCAGCAACTTAAGTCTAAGCAGACAGTGATAGCACAGCGTCCTGCCTGATGTCTGACAATAATTCAGGGACTTCCTAACTGGAAGTTACAGCGTTCCTTTAAATGGCCACCAGCAGACACTGATGGAGGAAAGTCTGATTGCTTTCATATCCTGTTATATCATTTGCACTTTGCATTGGCCTATGACAAGGAATTTCATGATGTGTTTGGGGGCAGGTGGAAGCACCGTTTTATGTTTAAACCCAATTATCTGACAGTATTCTTGTATCTTCAAGTTCAATAGGATGAGTGTGATACTTAAACTCTCTTATTGTATAAGTTTTGTGTTAGCATGAAATATAACTTGGAACAAAGTAGATCACACAAGCTTCTGCACAATTTGTTTTTTTATTCTGATGCAGCCCATCTAGGTT
Source organism: Aquila chrysaetos chrysaetos (assembly GCF_900496995.4). Lineage (NCBI taxonomy): Eukaryota > Metazoa > Chordata > Aves > Accipitriformes > Accipitridae > Aquila > Aquila chrysaetos. The sequence goes on from NC_044030.1 coordinate 61,005,707, forward strand.
ACAGGTTTACTCTGCTGTACAAACAGCTCAAGTCATAGCGTAGGTCCTTCTGAAATTCTGACTGCAGCAATACTTGAGTGTGCTTCTCTGTAGAGAGCTCCCCAATTCAGCTAGTATTTCTTGGTGTCTGACTTCTGCAAAAAACTTGTAAGTATTAGGAAAGCAGAACACTCCTAAAGCATAAAAAAAACTCTCTCAAACTAGCATATCCAGCTGAATAACTGAGGCTTGAAAGCAGTTCAGTTAACCTTCATGTAAAATTCAGTGGTAGCAAAATAGCTCTTCCTTCATACTGATTAAAATCTAGGGGTAAATCAGAGGGGCTTGGGTAGGATGAATATAAGCTGTACAGATGGAGAGAATACAGACCAAATTCCAGGATCGTTTTGGCTTGAGGTTTTTTGCTTTTAAATCACCTTTTAAAAATCACCTTTTTCTATGATCTCTTAACAGAGCATTGTTGGGCAAGTTACAGCAGATTACAATCGACAGCAGCTGTGGCTTGCGAATGAAAGTCTGATTGTTCAGCTGCAAGCCCGAGCAAGGGGATTCTTAGTCAGAAAAAATTATCAGGAGAGAAAAGCATACCTTCAAAACCAGGAACCATCTGCCATCAAAATACAGGTATTGTTCTAGAAAAAGAAGGTAACAAGACTTGGGCAACTTTCTGCATGCGACAGTTGATGTGGCTGATTACTACCACTGATACAATCCTCAAATAGGTCTGTCTCCCTGTTTTCATTAGCAGCAGTTCAAACGTCTACATCCGCAAATATGTTCTTGTCCTTGTTGGAGTAATTGTGCTTTTAAATAGCAAATATCCAGTTTTTAAAGAATGGATCATGCCCACCTTCAGTCTAAGTTACTTCAGTGGGAGAAGCTCAGAAATACATAGCCCTGGCTTTATCTTGAGGTGCTCAAGTTTTGAGTGGTACACCTAACTATGCACAGTACAAGATCAGAAGATATTTGTTGAGTATTGAAGCAAAAATTCCTTGGCAAAGCATGACTTAAGAAATACATTCCTTTCTGGACTATCCCCACTTGGAAGTGGTTTGCCTCTGCTCCATGAAGTCATAGCTGGGTAGGGAGCGGCAGCTGCCCTGGTGTTCTCAGGCTCTGGCAATATTTTTTGGATACCTTTTGTATGCTGAACTCCGAAAGGAGTATAAAGGAAACTTTCTGCTGAGGGTGTGAACACTGACAAATGCATGCACGCTGGTGTTAAATGGTGAAATAACCACCTCTTGTTAGAAGAAATTTATTCTAGCCTTGATAAACAACCAATCAATACCCCAGCCCCACCCACCCCCCAAATTATAGAAGAATGTACAACTGATTTTTTTAGTTTAGAGTAACTTAATTTAACAATTCAGCAGCTATCATTGGGATTGGCTTTTCATTTTCTGGCATGGTGTCTGAGCCCAGTACAGGACTGTATTGTTCTTTGAGAAATTCAGGGTCTGTGAACAGGTTCCAAAATATGGAGAAATGTATGTAAATGAAGTTGTTCTCTGATTGTGTTCTATGGGCATTAAAATATAAATGACTTGTGAAAAGACAACAAGTAGAGGACAAGGCTGGTGTCACTGGCTGGATAGAGATGAAAGGCAAAATATGGTAAAGGCAGTGAGAGTTTGTGTTATCCCTGTTGTTGGGTTCCTTGCCAAAAGTTTGCTTCTGCGCTAGCAAAGGGGGTGCCAAGTGAGGGAACAGGGAGGTTATCTGTGGTACAAGATGATCCTGAGTGACTCTGAAAGACCAGAGACTTGGGAAGGAGGTCAGGCCAAGAACAATGGGGGTTCGGCTAGGTAGGGGACAGCTTTTGGATGTAATGGGCAAGAGCTGGCAGATTCTTCCCTGTGTGGGTTGAAACCAGTGACTGGGATGCTAAAGGATGTGGGTGTAGTGGTGATAAGAGTAAGGACGGTTTCAGGGGAGGGAAGGAAATTACATTGGACAACAAAATGTTTGTGCCGAGATTGGCCAAAATTAACATGAAATGTATCGGTGCACCTTAAAAATATGGAGGCAAGCTTACTTATACCTTAGTTATCTTTTTGCCACAATGGCAAAAATTTTTCTCTATAAGATAAACACTGTTAATGATTTTAGTGTATGCATGTAGATTTTAATAAGTGTTAGTTTCTTATTAGTAATAATGATCTCCTGCCTTTTATAAAATAGGCTTTCTGGAAAGGATTCAAACAAAGGAAAAGCTATGTTGACAGATTAAAGGTGCTTCAAGGCAATGTTGCTTCTATTGTTAAGGTAAGATCCCACTGTGTTTTGGGGCCTGAGTATGCTTTATCCCTTGGCTTGGTCCTCTACCACCTGGGAATCAGAGACTAGGAACACAAACTGGATGGTCTTATACTCCAGAAATCTGCATGGCGTTGAAAGTTCTTTAACTGACAACTTAAGGAAATTGCTTCTTGGAAGCTCTGTGTTTGACTTCTACCAGGCTGTGCTGAACTTGGGTGGCTCATAATAGAGATTTCCTTATGTTTCCCTTTCCATAATACTAAATTAGAAAACATTTGAGCTGACAGTGTGTTATTATTCCATTAAAAGCTGTCAAATCTATCTGAAAAGCTCACTTTTCTGAGATGCTAATGGGATACTATGTCATGAGTAGATCGTAGATCGCAGATGGGATATTGATCTCCTGTCTCTGAAGGAGACTGGTTTACAACTGAGAGCTGAGGCTTGAAGGTAGAAATTACTTCCAAAGATAATACTACATGTGGGTGGTAGAGCCTTGAACTCAACTTGCTATTTCAGTTGAAGCCCATTAATCTGGTCACTGGACTGTGAGAGCCCAGTACAGTCACCTATGGCCCCGAGCATATCAGAACAGCATGCCTGCAGAAAAGAACTGTCAGAAGCGAGTTTAAAACACATGTGCACAACAGTGTGTGGAGTATCTGTTAAGTTTTTGTTTAATTTTATTTAATTTTCAGATTCAGTCATGGGTCAAAATGTGGCTAGCAAAGAGAGCTTATAGGAAACGGCTGCAATACTTCAAGGATCATGTAAGTCCTTTTTCTCCATTTTGAACATGAAGCATTAAAATAGGGTAGTATGACTGCATGTTAAAATAGGGTAATATGACTGCATGGGCAGTTTTGGGAACCTCAGGAAAGAGGGTGCAGGTTCTGCAATGTGTTGCTGAGCACAGATGTGTCATAACTAGATTCCTTTGCCTAATCTTTGTCCCTTCCAGAATGATGAAATTGTGAAGATACAAGCGTTTCTCAGAGCAAACAAAGCCAGGGAGGACTACAGAATACTAAGTAAGTGGTAACAGTTGAATGTTGTATATTTGAGGTGTTACTGTGTTCAGTCTTTTTTTTTTTTCTTTTTTTAAAAACTCACCTGGGATTTCTCAGTCTCCTATTCCCCTTCAAAAACAGGTGCAAGTGTTTGTAGACCAATTGCTTTGCAGATGAAACTATTTTGGATAGCTGTGCTTACACAGTGTGACAAAAATATTGCTCTAATGGGCATAAACTTCTCTCTGCAGTTCCAAAATTTTCTGCACACTGATCAGTTTCTGGAGGGTTTTAGGGGTGTTCAGTATTATGTCAACTAATAAGCCTATTTACTTCAACTGTAGTTGGTGCTGAAAATCCGCCCTTGACTGTCCTGCGCAAATTTGCCTACCTCTTGGACCAAAGTGACTTAGACTTTCAAGAAGAACTAGAAGTAACAAGGTTAAGAGAAGAAGTGGTTACAAAAATTCGATCCAATCAACAGCTGGAGAAGGACTTGAACTTAATGGATATAAAGATTGGACTGCTGGTGAAAAACAGAATCACTCTTCAGGTCAGTATGCTCTGTTCAGGCTCCCTTGGTAGTATGCACTGAGCACTTCTATGTGTTGAAGGAGCTCAGGATTACACAATCACAGCATGGTTGAGGCTGGAAGGGACCTCTGGTATTCATCTGGTCCAACCCCCTGCTCAAGCAGGGCCACCCAGAGCAAGTTGCCCAGGACCATGTCCAGATGGCTTTTGAATATCTCCAAGGGTCGAGACTTCACAACCTCTCTGAGCAACCTGTGCCAGTGCTTGGTCACCCTCAATTAGTTAAAATGGTCCTGGTATATTAAGTACTTTGTGTGTCTTAAGTAATCTTGTCAAAATACCTTGTGGTAGAGGTTGTTCTGTTGTCCTGAGTGGTATGTCAGTTTGCTACTGAATGTAATGCTTTGTTTTGCTACTTGTGGACAACAGTAATTGCTTGGCAGATTTTAAGCATCTTTTCTGTGGTAGAATGGAGTAGACTTCTGATCATATTTGAGAGTTTGGTCATTGTTAACTAAATGACGAATGAGTCTGTACGTGACATCAGGTTTCCCGGATGGTCATTGTTGGCAAGCCATACTGGTGACAAGGTAAAGATGTTCAAAAGACTGGCTAGTGAATAGAACAGCAAAATACACAAAGTTGCTAATAAAGGCCCTTGGAGGAATATTGCATTTAACATGGTTGGGAAAATGGCAATTTTTCCGATTTGCCTTTTTTGTGACTATATAATCTAGACTTTTGATCATCTGTCTGCAGGATGTGGTACTGCACAGTAAGAAACTTAACAAAAAGAGCAAAAGTCAGCTGGAAGAGATGGTTATGGTTGACAAACAGGGTATCAAAGGTTTGAGTAAAGAGAGAAGAAAAAAACTGGAGGCCTATCAACATTTATTCTACCTTTTACAGGTAAATCTTACTGTAAAAATCAACACGGCAGCAAATTGCTAAAGAAAAACTAGAAATATATTGCTTGCTTTGTTTTAGTGATTGTAGTAATGATTATGAAAAGATTTCCAAAGTAATATGCAGGCTGCAGCAAATACTGTGATCAACTTCTAATATTTCCTGTAACTGAGAAAATCCTTGCTGTCTTTAAACTGTGCAAGAAATATAGCTGGTTTTTTTCTTGAGAATAACTTCAGTCTGTACTGAAGCCAGAGGGAAATGTTTTCCTCCACATGTCTTTTAGTCTATGTAAATTACTGTCACTATTACTGTGCGTTATATGTGGTGGAAAGGAAGCTGTCTGCTATGCAGCTGACAGCTCATAATGCATCTGTTCTTGTGCTTTTTTTATCTCATCTTGCTGAAGTTTTTCCAGAAGAATTTCAGATCTTCCCAGGGCAGATGCCTTCTAATACTTAAGTGGACATGTAATATGCAGTGTCTTCTTGGTAGATGGCCATTGTCATCTGGTAAACTGTCACTGTCATTGGGCACATAGACCTGATGCACAGAGGTACTGTTCAGAGACTACAAATAAAATCTTTACTACTGTTACTCACAGATATCTAATTGTGCGGTATTCAGTGTTTCTTATGCATTAGGATTTGGAAAAAAAGTCAAGCCAGTGTGGAAAAGTGACATATATGGGAATCAACATATATTGGAAATGTAGAGAGAGCTGCCCCCCAAGTGGGGGCAGTTTGTCCTAGACAATAGCATTTAAGTCATTTATTTGTTTTGTAGACTAATCCTATGTATCTGGCGAAGCTGATTTTCCAGATGCCACAGAACAAATCAACCAAGTTTATGGATACGGTCATCTTCACTCTATACAACTATGCCTCCAATCAACGAGAAGAATATCTGCTTCTCAAACTCTTCAAAACTGCTCTAGAAGAGGAGATAAAGTACGTGCATTCACAAGAAGACTTTAGTTAATTTGTGTTGCAGACTGTTCAATTAATACTTCATACCTAAAAGAATTTCATGGTTAATCTTTAAACTGCTGTAAAATTGTATACATATTTTTGTTACTAGGGAAATTTGTTTTCAGGGTAACTTATTTGTTAAGTCAAACTATTTCCAGTTCAGAAAAAAAGTCTTTCAATGGTGGACAGTATTTTTACATGAAAAAATTGCTTGAAAAAAATAGACACTAGGGGTTCTTGCTTTTGTGCTTCAGTATTTAAGGGTGGAGAAAGTCTTTTCTTTCTCTTTGTAAATATATATTCTATAAGTGGAGAGTGGTGGCTTATCCTGAAACAATAAAATATTATTTTATGCCCTTAACAGGTATTTGCTGAACAGGTATTTGGGCCTGAAACAGGTATATATTAGCTGTCACTAACTATGCTATGTTCTAGGGACTTTATTATAACACATATAGGATTCAGGTAGTAGTTTCTATAATCTTGTTTTAACTGAAAGCCTAAGGAATAGACTGTATAAACATGTTTCAACATAGAAATAGGGTAATTTTTAAAAGTGTGGCTTTTGAAAACATAGATAACTGCATACATAACTCATGTCTGAGAACCCTTCTGTTCTTGATATAGCTCTAAGGTAGACCAGATACAAGATATCGTTACTGGAAACCCCACCGTCATTAAGATGGTCGTCAGTTTCAATCGAGGTGCTCGTGGACAGAACACTCTGCGCCAGCTCCTGGCCCCAGTGGTGAAGGAGATCATGGAGGACAAGTCCCTCATAATCAACACTAGTCCTGTGAACGTGTACAAATCATGGGTAAACCAGCTAGAAATGCAGTCCGGTGAGGCTAGGTGAGTGAGGAAGCTGGACATATTGTGCCACTTAAATACTTGAGGGATCCCTCAGTTCTGCTCTCCCTTTCCTTCTCTGACAAACTGCATTGTGCCCATGTATCCCTTCCCCATCTTCCTGCAGCACAATGAGAGTTTTTTGGGGGAAGTTCTTGAAAAACAGGTACTTTAACCTGTTCTGAACAGCAAAGGCATCACTTTCCTGGTCATGAACTTCCATAGTCAATTACTTAATCTTTACAAGTGTAGTAGACCATGCCATGGAAGAATTTATAGCCTTTTTCCCAGGTTTTATAACAGCATGTTAGTATTGTCCCAGGCTTTTAAGGAGCTATGCTGGGACTGGGATGTGGAGATGCATGCCTTAAGTTAGGATTCCCTTTTTGTAATTAAGGGAAGGTGCAAGTGATGGCCTGTGCACCCCCACCTAAACAAACGGCTCCTCTCCAAAAAAAGGAAGATAATTGTGCTAGGATAGAGTTAATTTTCTTCATAGTAGCTGGGATAGTGCTACATTTTGGATCTGTGCTGAAAACAGTGTTGATAACACAGGGATGTTTTAATTATTGCTAAGCAGTGCTTAAACAGAGTCAAGGCCTTTTCTGCTTCTCACCCCACCCCACCAGTGAGCAGGCTGGGGGGGGGCACGAGAAGTTGGGAGGGGACACAGCCGGGACAGCTGACCCCAACTGACCAAAGGGATATCCCAGACCATATGACATCAGGCTCAGCATATACAGCTGGGGGAAGAAGAAGGAAGGGGGGATGTTTGGAGTGATGGCGTTTGTCTTCCCAAGTAACCGTTATGCGTGATGGAGCCCTGCTTTCCTGGGGATGGCTGAACACCTGCCTGCCGAGGAGAAGTGGTGAATGAATTCCTTGTCTTGCTTTGCTTGCACATGCAGCTTTTGCTTTATCTATTAAACTGTCTTTATCTCAACCCATGAGTTTTCTCACTTTTACTGTTCTGATTCCCTCCCGAGTGAGCTGCTGTCTGGTGCTTAGTTGCTGGCTGGGGTTAAACCATGACACTAATGCATCGGAGACTTTTGTTACTTAGACAACTTCAACTGTATTTCTCTGACACTTTTTTCTGTTCACTGATGGCCCTTATGAAAAAAAAAAAGTATTTTATTCTCAAATATGTTTAGCTTGATTTAATATGTTTGCTTTGCAGCAAATTGCCATATGATGTAACCACAGAACAAGCATTAACACACACAGAAGTGGTCAATAAACTGGAATCATCGATTCAGAGTTTGCGAGCAGTAACTGACAAAGTTCTCACGTCCATATTCTCTTCTCTCAATATGATGCCGTAAGTGCTGAGTTAGGATTCTCCAAGCTGCAGTTCATGTGCACAGTGAAGCTTCACTTGAAACTGAGTGATGGAGATCCTTTCAAGTTACATGGCTTGCGATACGTGCCTCTTGAATGACTTCCCCAGTAGAGGGAGTGGTTTCTCCATGCCTACTCTGCTTTAGAAGCCGGGTGTATGTCTCCCTGTACTTGCAATTTTTTGTATTTTCCATTATAATCTTGTTTTGTGTTTTAAGTGGCTGGGGGAAAAGCCAATAACTTGGCTGACGAGAATGATTTTGTGTATGTGTGTGTGTTTCATCTAAGTCTTTCCAATGTTTTTCCTTTTCATCTGTTCTACACGTAGTTATGGAATGAGATATATAGCCAAAGTTCTGAAGAGCTCACTCCATGAGAAATTCCCAGATGCAACAGAAGATGAACTATTAAAGGTAGACTTCTGAGGGCAAACTGCCAGCAGCTTGTTCTTTTAATGCCAAAGGGGATTTTCATTGACACTAAGCATTCTAAGGAACTGAGAACATCAGCATTTACTGAAGAAACTTGGCACTCCTTGGGTGGCAAAGTGGTGGTGGAAGGGGAGGGGAAGGGAACTCTGGTGCCACAACCTAGCTATCTTAATCTGGATGCTCAGCAATTCTTATGGAAGAGGAAGCTCAACCTGTTTTGAACAGTAACTGTTCTTAAAAGGTTGGAGTTTATCTGAGTCATCTTGGGTTTTGGTTTTGTACTATGGTCCTTACCACCAGCAATAATTTCATGGAGAACACTGGTCTTTTTTCTTTTTTTTTCTTTTTTTTTTTTTTTGTTGTTGTTGGTTGGGTGAAGTTGTTAATGTATTAAAGAATAATATATTAAAAAAATTGCATTAATATTGTAATTTAAATACAATCAGAAAGGGCTCTAAAAATGAACTGCAAGTAGATCATTACATTAGTTATTTAAGTTTCTTGTAAAATTTGTGGGAATGAGATCTGTTCAGACTGAAAAATAAAGTGCAAGTGATAAGTATGATACTGGCATACTGGCCATTGCTAACCTACCACAGCCATGGTGCCTCATCAGAGGGCTTAGGAGAATTGTTCCATGAGCCTTCCAGCCATCTGAGAGACTGACAACTATCTCAAATTAGAACTATTTGCACTTCAATAAAGATGCTTTCATTAGTGTTTAATGAAATGGTTCTAAAATTACAAGGTATTCATTTCAATAGGACTTCCCTATTAGTCTTCAAAATGATACTGTTCAGTGTTTAAAAATAAATATATATATATATCCTGGTGCCTAGAGAACTTCTAAAATCCTCAGCTGAAAAATTAATTCTGCTTTTGTGTGTTTTATCAATGCATTGGAAATCCTTGCAAGCAGTATTTGTGGGGTACTTCTGTCCACCACTCCAGCAATATAGTTTACGGCATTGCTCAATTTATGAAAAAAAGTGAGTAGCAAACGGAGCATAAGGCACCCAAATGAAAGCCTTTAAATGTGTAAGTTGGAAGTTCCGCAGGTGACTACACATAAGCTGAGGCAAATTGCAGAAAGAACAGTCCTACCCATTTCTGAGATCAGGAATGATTTGAAGCCACCATCTGCAAGTCGATGGCTTCAAATACAAATTAGTGTAACATCATTATAGCAATTGCAGTTTGGAAAATCTCTTCTCTAGTCTTTTATGGCTGTGTGCAGTCCTCATGAGAAACAATGGGTCCCTTGTCAATGAATGCATTAAATGCTGGCAGATATGTGTAGCACTTCAGACAATGAGCCTCTAGACCTAAACCTTGTAAAATCTAGAAGAAAGAAGAGTTGTATTTGTCTTTGTGTTCAACTCAATGCCTTGCATTAGCTGACCTAAAGCCAGCACCAAATTGAAATGTGTTTGTAAAAGTCCATAACTAATGTTCGCGGAGGTGTTGTAAGAGGCATATCTTACAGAAGACCACAGGCTCTTTCAGTTAGCCACATAGGTAACACGTATGTCTTAAGGATTCTTCTAGCACGAGTTCCTATGGTCTAATTCAGAAGTAGAAATGATTGATCATGTTTTGTAAAATGTAATTATTGTATGCAAACGGAAGACCACTTAATTTTTTCTTTTAGATTGTCGGCAACCTCCTGTACTATCGCTACATGAACCCTGCCATTGTCGCTCCTGATGGTTTTGATATAATTGATATGACAGCCGGGGGCCAGATACACCCTGACCAGAGGAGGAACCTAGGTTGTGTGGCAAAAGTCCTTCAGCACGCTGCTTCTAACAAACTCTTCGAAGGAGAGAGCGAACATCTATCATCTATGAACACTTACCTCTCACAGACGTACCAGAAGTTCAGGTAAGCAAAGCCTTCACAAATACCTACACTGTAAAATCTCTTCTCTAGGATGAGTAAGGCAGGTCAACTCCTCGTTTATAGGAACTCCCTGCTCAGAGTTAAATGATCTACCATAGAGAAATTCTCACTGCTGAGGACATTGAAACAGGAGTAACAGGTTGTATTTGTGCTTGAGCATTGAGAACTGATCAGCTCCGCTGGCTTGGTTGCAGTAAGGCTTCTGTACTGCAAACACAGATTGTGAGAGCAGTGTGGAGTGACTCATTACCCAGCAGAAATAATCTGTTCTTTGGGTCAGGAGGACAGCTGAATGTTCTGTCTGGGGAAAAAACTTAGTGGTCAGGAAGACATTTCAGGTTTTGTTTTTATTCTTTCATCTTTGCTGAGAGACTCCATGCAGATTTTATTCTTTCATCTTGCACAGTCATAGGAAATTGCATGTTTTGCTACACTCTAGGACACAAGTTCTTTGGGATTATTGCCCATCTTATGGGGTGACTGCTATTATTAGCTTGAAATGTTGTTGAGTATTGCAACAAACTCACTTTCAGAACTTCTGTCTTCAGTGTCTGTCCTTCATGAAAGCAAATTCACTGTTCATATAATGGGTTTCCTTGAGAGATCAGCTATGAGCACAAAGGTACTTAAACTTAGTCATTCTGTTTATTGAGGTATTTAAGGGCATGACATAAACATGAAGAAACAATAGGGTAGAAAGTGATATAGCAAGAATAACAAATGCTAATGAAAGAGAGAGCCTATTCTAGCTGGCCCTTTGATCACTACAGAAGGCAGAATCCCTCTCCTAATTAAGCTACCTTTATACAAAACTGAGTCTCTGTGTGACTGCACTCTGTACTTTAACTAAACCCTCCTCAGACGTCAATGGTGGCTGCTCCCAGCTGCCTGTTCCTCTTGCACTCACCCAGCAACTCCAACTGCAATATTAGCTATGTTAAAAGCTACTAGCCTTGCCTAGATCTTTTACTGTCTTTTCATGGACTTGTGCAGTAATTTGTCCAAACCCTTCTTAAGTCTTTGAGATAATCTGCCTCCGCAACCTCCTCCTGTAGCAATATTCAGAAGTTTGCTACCTGTTGGTTAAAACAGTGCTTCCTTTCATTTATTTGAAATTATATTTTCCTGCTAGTTTCATTGCATTCCCATTATTGTGGGATTTGGTGAGTGAATTCTGCATGCATCTCATGCAACACCACTGTGATTTTGTACAACTTGATTTTGTTCCTCAGCTTTTCCTCTCCAAACTGAGGAATCCCAGCCCTTCCCCGCCCCCCCCCTCCCCCCCCCCCCTCCCCCCCCAATACCAACTTTAAAGGTCCTCTGAGCCCAAGATGTGTATCTTCCTCAACAGCACAGGGCTGGCACAGTGAAGGCAGGATAGCTCCTGCAGCATCCTTGTAGGCCTCATCTAAAACCCTATTTCTCCCAGCTGCTCCAGTTCAGGTCGTCTTACTTTGGAAAACAAACTGGTCCTCTGACAAGAGGACCTTGCTGGTTTTTGGTTGTCTGTGCACATCCCTGAAGCTGTCAGTAGCTTGGAGAAGACCCACTGTTGTCTTGGGAAGCAGGTCTCAGCATTCCATGTACGTGCTAGTCATGTCGAAGTAATGCTTCAACCATACTTTCCATTTTTTCCTCTCAAGATTCTTGCATTTAGAAAAAATACCACATCTTCTGTCATTTTGAGCAGTTCGGTTTCTGAGTAACAGCATTTTAAACATTTGTAGGCCAAGTGGTAATTTTGTGCAGCTCTTTCAAATAATTTCTTCTCAGCACACTTCATACTACAAAGTGCCTTCGTAAAATCAGAAAGCCTTTTTGTGGAAATCCTTTCATAACGTCTAGAGCATTAAAGACAGACTTCTCTAAGTGTTTAAAATTTACCAAGTTATCACTTCTTGTTGAATAAGGAGAGAAAAAATTACCTTTAAAACAATGTTCCACCAGCTCTCTGGGAAAGATAGAACACTTTGTCATTTGTATTGATGTCTTCCTTCAAACAATAAGTGTAGATTGCAGATTATAAGGGAAATATTATGTATGTCAAAGACTTGATTGTACATTTTTTACACAGGCTAAATAAAGTGAGTTTACAGGGGACAATAATTGAAGTATTTTTTATTTTATCTTAGGAATTTTTTTCAAGCAGCATGTGATGTTCCTGAACCAGAGGAGAAATTCAATATCGATGAATACTCTGATATGGTGACCCTTAGCAAACCTGTCATATATATCTCAATTGAAGAAATTATCAATACACATTCAGTAAGTCAATGAAAATATACTAGTCAACAGACTAAAATGTATAGATTATGAAATACTTGCAACAAACCATCTCAGGGGAAGGCTTAATGTTCATCCTTCCTTTGAAATAATTTCTTCAGTTCATCTCTGAAATGGTCTGGAATTGAGTATGAGATTGTATTTTTCCTAGAAGACTGCTTCCATGTAAAAGCATCACCTTGAATAACAATCAGAATATAACATTTTCTGATGGGAAGGAGGAACAGTTTTGTTCTAATATAGTGTGACATTTTTAACTTATTTAGAAGGACTGAAGCTGTAGCATCCTGCCAGTTCTTTATCGTGGGTAAAGAACAGATTAACTGCAGTCTGTAGTATGACTCATTAGGGTGTAAGTTAAATGTCTACAACGTGGTCCTCCTAATGCTGGAATATTACTGTCTGTTTCCTGGTTGCAAACTGTCCCCTGCCTCTGCCCCCTCCCCGTGCCCACTCCCCCGGCAAAAGCCAAAAAAATCCCCAACAGCCCCCCCAAAAGCCCTTAAAGGACCTCCCACAAATATTGTCAGATACACTATGGAAAAGGTAGAATACCCAACTCCCAGTACCCCACATTGCAAGTTAGCTTTATTCGAGTGAAAACTAATAGCCTAGTCTGCTAAAAACATATTTGCTGGATTGTCTTTGTGCCTATACTTGCTTTTAATTTTTTAAGGCAGACCTACACCTGCATGTTTATGATCAGTGGTTACATTTAAACACTAGTCTTGGTCAAATATTCCTTTTAGAGGTTTTGTTGCATGTCTAATATGTTATTTGATCCTAATGTGACAAAGTATTACCATGTAATTTTATGTTAGCTGATAAAATACTCTACAAAATATGAAGTAATTAAATGACAGTAAATTGCCAAACAGAGGAGGTCAAGGAGATGGTCTTTTTTGATAACGTGACTATGCACACTTGCCTGCCTGGAGGAAGCAAACAATTAGGTCTGAAGACTGTACATTATCTGTGTGCAGTATATTTACCAGGTGGTCCTCCTTGTCCCATGCCACCTCTTCCACCAAACCTCCTCTGAGAGGCTGAGCCTTCATCTGAGTTGTCTTCTCCCACTGCACCTTCCCTGCAAGTGTAAATTAAACCTTCCATTCTGGTCACACAGCTCCAAAAAAAATGAGTTTGGATAACAGGAGAAGCATAAACTTTTTGACTGTTGTCATGCATAGCTCAGCTTCACAAAAAATTCCCAAATCTGCCCTCAGTCATCATCTCCCATGCTACTTGCCCAAGCTTAATTTTCATTGTATACCTCTGTAGGACGTAGCTGGAATGAGGGATCTGTTGCATTCATCAGCCTTGGTTTTTGGTACTTCCCAATGTATCTCTTGCCTTTGCCCCAGAGAATTTGTCCTGTGAGTGCCTTTTTCATTCTGTGCTTGTATAGCATCAAGCATGGTGGAGTTTTAATCAGCACACGTAGTGTTTCTCAGGAGTTCTCACAGTACTGTAGTCAACATTACATACAGTGCGGGGTAGCCGGTGCACGTAAGAGAGAAACTTGTTTTAAACAAGTTAATGATTATGGGCTTATAATGCTCACTTCTATCTTGTAAGTATGTCTGAAATGCCTTTCTTTTCTGCACACAGGCTTTTTAGTCGTCAGTAGTTTCTAGTAACCAGTAAAGTATGACTGACTATAACTTGCAGTGTTTAAAATACTTAGAATCTTGGAATTTTTGCCTACTGTGCATGCTTTGCTGTAGCTAAATTTCAGTCAAGCTTGGTGACACTGTCTTTCCATCAGTCCTCCAAGTAAGGAATTTTGTTTCTATGGGGAATGGACTATTAAATCTAGCAGTCACTAATGCTGCTGGCTTTACCTAACTTAGCATGAGGTTGCTTTTCTCATGGGTACTGAGAGCCTGTTTTCAAGAAAATGTTACTGCCCTGTTCATTCTCTTTATTAACTTGGCTTACCAGTATTTTTGTGGCTTAAAGTCTTGAGAATGTGTCCAGGTGCAATGCAATTATTGTGGATATGTTCACTAATCTCCTGCAACTTCTAAGTCTATTAGAAATTGTGCAGCAGGTGCTGTATGGCGTGTTTCTCGCTTATAAAATAGAGTCATTTCTGAAAGGTATCACTGACACTATTGTAAGCTACTGGAATGGATATACAGAAAATAGGTATCTTTCTATGGACCACCAACGCTGTATTCATTCCTTTGTGTGCTTAGTTCAGGATGCAGAACTGAAATGCTCTGCTTGGGACTATCACCCTTTAGTCTGTGATAGTTTGTTAGTCATAATTAAACTTCTGCTCAGCTGTGATGTTCAGCACTCCAGAGATGATTGTCAGAAGAGCATGGCAACCTGTCTTACAGCAAGACCAAGTCTAAATTCATGGTCCAGAATTGAGCATGCTTACCCCCTTGGGTCCTCCATAATCCTGATCACATTAGGTCTGTGTTTTTCAGCATTTAGTCTCCAGATTTACTTACAAGTATAAAGACACTGGGAATGGGGTTTTTTGGACAATGACCTCACTTACATTTGTTTATAGCTACTATTAGAACACCAGGATGCTATTGCTGCTGAGCCAAATGACCTGCTGAATGAATTGCTGGAAGGGCTGGGACCTGTTCCTGATGTAGAGTCTTTCCTTGGTATGCTATTCTTTGTCTTTATGGTTAACTTCACTCTAGTGGCAGAATTAAATGGGGGGGTGATTTAAATACTCTCGTGTCTCTCATAGTGACAGCTTCTTCATTTACTATAGAATTCTTTTCTGAACACTTTTTGTAACATCGCTCCTTATAGTTGAACCTTCTTCTAACTGCAATATTCACTCTAAAGATTGGTGATGTGATTAAAAATCTAAACAATGCTTCAAGCAGAATGATCCAGTTGTGCTCAAATTGCAGATAGAAAACAAGTGATTTTTAATAACCTGATCTTAAGATTTGCTAGTGTTGGCTAGAAACTTACAAAAAGTTCATGGAGAATTCTTAAAACAGCCATTTTTATTTTGACAATTATCCAATTACGAAGTGTTAAAATTATGCAAATTTATTAGAAAGTTATAAGGAATAAATGTGTTAATTTGTCTTAATTGTAGTAAGACATGAACTGTTTTGAAAGTAGCGAGGATGTCATGGATAATACCAGCTTCCAAGTGAACAGCCTGTTAACATAGCTGCTACTCTTTCATTTTTCACTATCACTGCATGTTAGCACAAAGGATGTTAAATTGTTTTTATTCTCCTTTGAGAAGAAGACATGTGAGTCTCTTGTACATGAGTAGCTTGAAAAGCAAGAATTGGTGGCATTTCCAAAATATTCTAACTGGGCTTATAAATAGCTGGCTTATGGTTTTGATTGTTCAAAGTCCAAAAAAGACTGCTTCTTTTTAGTGGGTGAGCTATTTAATAAACTTAATATTTCTGATGATTTACAGTGATTTATCTACATTCTTGTTCACTTCATGCATTGAATCATGGGAAAGTTGGCAAACTTGAATTAAATGTTTCCTTACAGGGGAAGGAGCTGTTGATCCCAATGACCCTAACAGGGAAAGCACATTGACTCAACTTGCAAAAACAGAGATTTCACTGTCTCTAACAAGCAAATATGAGTTACGAGAAGGTGAAGATCAGGATCTCAAAAGCCTGATGATAAAGTAAGTTTTGCTCAAAAACCTATATTATGGTGATGCTTTTTGGTTCTGTTTTGGTTTGGGGGTTTTTTGTTTGGTTTGGGTTTTTTTTTGTGTTGTGTGGGGTTTTTGTTTGTTTGTTTTAAAAAGTTGCTTCCACCCAGCTGCTCTGCCTAAGTGCATTTTTGAGGTGCGGAGTGCACTCAGTTTTCAAAAGCCAATTTGTGTTCAGTCCTACTCAAACTCTTGCAAAAGTCAGAAAAAATGTCAGTTCTTCCAGAAAGCTTACAGAAAGATACTGCCACTTGTGTTTTGGAACATGACTGGATCATTATCTAACCTGGTAGGTGTTTTTCCATGAAGTTGTAAAAGCACTCTGCTTTAAAACACCACATCCTTGGGAAAGCAGAGATGAAAAGCTGTCTAGCTCTTTAAGGGATGGACAGTATCACACTCTCCTCTCCTCCCTCTCAAAAGAAAACACTTCCTTGACCTACTGCCATCTGCCATTTGAACAGGATGGGACTGTCACTTCAGTGGGAATAGTGCATGCTTTTATCTAGGAAAAGAAAATGATGTTTACTCTATTTGGTGAGCAAATTAAGAAATAGCTACTGAGGTACCCTGGGATATAGGCTACTTTATAGTCAAAAATATTTTTATGAAAGCACTTAGTATCAAATCATTGGCACCCCTCTTTTGAAGTTATTTCAAGCTGTCCAGAATAAAGATTGGCTTATTTAAGATCCTGGCCCTTCCTGAACAAGGGGGAGAATGGGGTGGTGCTGTCCTCTATTATTATGCTTATTTTTACCCCACAAGTTTGAAGATTAGAAGTTCATAAGGATTTTACACCTTTGCAAGCACTAGGAGTGTAGATACAGGCTGTAATTCAACTCTAATCTGTTAGTATTTTTTTTTCCAAGTAAAAAATCAATAAACTGAATTTATTAGGTAATATGTGAAGTTTTACTTCTGAAGAAAGTTCTTAGCTATGATGTCTATAGTAAGCAGTGCAGTTTCTAGAAAAGCCATAAATGCCTGTTTAAAATCTGGGAAAAAAAATGTGATTTTAAGTGCAAGAAAATTCTTGCTCTTTATCCTAAAAGGAAGAGGAGTTTTTCTACTGTAATTGTGCATATTTGATCTGAATCTTAAATAAGAAAACACTGAGGTTTTTCTCTAACTTTTTATCAAATATAATTTGAGATCTAAAGTAAAGGGACTACAATGACAATGTCAAATCAAAACTGTGTTAGTCACTTGGTATTCCCAAGACCAAGGCTCTAGAGCTGTTCCCAGGCTGCTTTTGTAATAGGGATATGCCTGCCACTGTCCCTTTAAAAAAAAAAAAAAAAAAAAAAAAAAAAAAATTGTGCTTCCTGTCCTTTTTTTCCTCTGTGTAGGAGTAAAATATTACCCCTTAATGGAATACCTAAAAAAATATGAAAAATCAAGGCCAAAAGAAATGTCTTTAATCCTCTACACTGTGTGGAATTATGTTGAAAAAATAGTCTACACTGTATGGAAATATGTTGAAACAATAGTATGAGAATTAATTAAAGAATTTAACTTCTCCATTGCATAAGTGCTTTCAAGTAATATTTCTCATATTTTGAGGAAATTCAGTAAATAATCTAACAGAAGAATAATTAGCAACGTGTTAAGTTGCAGCAATACCAGAAGTTAAAATACCACTGCCTTTTATATAAGATGTGTAAATACAGATGCTTAGCTTTCCTACCTTAGCTGCAGAGAAGTCTTTTACTGCAACTGTTAAATGTTAGGCACCTGGCTAAAATTCAAGTCACGGCTGATTCACTGAATGTTCCTTGTTTCTCTGCAAGCGACATACATGCCTATTCTGTAGAAGTGTTGACATAGTTGCTTTTTAAATGGTTTTGTTAAGGCTTCCGTGAAGAACCCTAAGATTTGCTGGTACCCCTGTCTAGAGGAGTCTCTGTAAGGTGCCAGACCTCTGTGGTTTGAGGGCAGAGGTGCTGAGTGCCAAGTGGCAGGTGGAGGGGGAGGCATCCAGCCCCAAGTGGGATGTTTCTGAGACAGAGCTGAGCAGGTCTGGTACGTGGTGAGAGGAAGCTGAAGGGAGAGGAAGTGGAGATAAACCTCCTGTCTTATCAGCCGTATCAGCACCTGTTTCTAAGGCAGTGCATAAAACGATAACGCCATCCCACGTATGTTAATGTAGGATGTGGTGGTGACCACTGAAGACTGGCAAAGGTTGTGTCAGGCAGAGAAAGCCAGCAATGTGTTGATGTAGCCCAAGTGAACCAACTTTAAGAAACCTTTCTGATTTGGTTTTGGTTTTTATTCCTGGCAAACTGGAAAGGATTCCAAGAGGGTTTGTGAAGGAAAAAATACATTTAACATCAGTCCTTCAGAAGCTGTTGAATGTGCTAGAACTGCTCAGTGCAGTTAACAGTAGCTTTGGATGAGAAAACTAGTTTCCAGGTGGTTTATCAGGTTGCCTTCTAACATGGAAGGAGCAGTGCTTCAGCTCTGCCTGCGCTGTCAGTCATTCCTACCCTGCTGCCCCTTCCATGGATGCTTGGATCATACCCAAATACACAGTGGTTTAGGATAATATTTGCCTGTATATGGGTAAATCTTTTGTCCCATTTCATTGCATTTTTGAGAACTTTCTGACCTGAAAACACCAGCAAACCCCCAACTTTACGTAGGTAAACTCATTTTAAACCACTTCATGTGGTTTTGTCAAAGAAGCCTTGACCATATTTAGACATTTTCCTGGGAAACTTAAGTTGCATCTTCAAGTTTCTGTTAATTTTTAAGAATAATAAGCTATATGTCATTTGCAACAGTGTCCTCTAAATTAAAAGAATTCTGTAACAGGATGTTCTTGGAAGTATTATGGATGAAGAGGTAGCAGGAATGAGATAAACTCTTACCAAAAAAACCCTGGTTTACATATCGGGGTGTAGCAGCTTCCCTTTTTTAGCAAGGAAATGCTCCTTTTCCTTTGCCACTAGAGAAATATCTGCCTTTAAGTGGTGTGTGTAAATGCACTGCGTTGGATGTAAAATTCCTTTAGAAGTTCAGCATTTTTTGGTACATTTCCACTTTATTCAGTAAACGTGACCCTTAATGGAACCATGCATAGCTCAGGCTTTGCAAAGATTACATTCCTATGTGCTGTTTTGTCATGATCATAATTAAATCCATATGAGTT
Organism: Aquila chrysaetos chrysaetos; assembly: GCF_900496995.4. Taxonomy (NCBI): domain Eukaryota; kingdom Metazoa; phylum Chordata; class Aves; order Accipitriformes; family Accipitridae; genus Aquila; species Aquila chrysaetos. The sequence goes on from NC_044030.1 coordinate 61,025,029, forward strand.
GTTGCTTGGATTTTTATTATGTTAAGAGTAACTGTTTTACTATGCTGGTTGGTTAACTGTTTTCTAAAATAAAAGGGGGAAAAGTATGCATGTATTTCTCTATTCAGACCTGTGTAGAAGCCAGATGTTCAAAATTATTAATGGAAGCTCTGAAACATAAAAAGCTAGGAAACATAAACATTACCAAGTATCTGTAATAAAGGGGGAGCTTGCTAGTTTTACTGTTGAAGAAATGAAATGCACAAGTGATCCAATGACAACTGTCTTGTAATATCCATATATCCTTTTTAAAAGGACCAAAAGACTTATTGTGGATGTCATACGAACACAGCCAGGGGATACGCTCTTAGAAATATTAGAAACACCAGCCACTGCGCAACAGGTAAGTGCTATATTGTGCCTGAACAGGGAAGAAAGTGCATATTTTATTAAAGCTATTTGAAGGCCTTAACGTATCTCTGACAGCTTTCTCCACCACTTTATAACAGTGAAATAATTGCTTTTAGACTATTCAGATCTAGAGCCTTCAAAGCGTGAGACTTGCAAATTTTCTTTTACTGCTTAATTGGGAGCCGCTTCAGAGGAAAAGAAAAATTAAGTCTTGCTGTCGACTAGCACAACTAGAATAATTTTTTTTCTTTACATTTTTTGTAAACAGGGTCTTTTCTCTGCTATGTTATAATACAATCAAATAGCCTGATGTGAATCCTTCTGCTAGATTTTTTTTTTTTTTTTCTTGTGAACTTCAGTATCTTACCTCAAGTTCCCTGACACTTAGTTTATTTCCTTAAGCAATACAAGCAAACAGCTGCCTGGGGAACTACTGCTATCCTTAGTATGGGAGTTGAGTAGGAAGAGGTCCCAGTTGAAGACTTCCCTGTAGATGCTAACACACAAAGCTACATCTCAATAATGTGCACATTTTATCTTACCTCAGTGTGTGCATATGTAGGGGACACCTGTGAGATCTGGACAGTCTTCCCACAACTAATGAAGTCATTGTGTCATCTGGCTGATTTTAGACATGTTTTGTTTAATTGAAATACATGTCTAGTGTTGTGATTAGTTACTTAAGGTATGCCAAAAGGCATAATAAATGGAGCACTTTCAGATCTTGTTGTAAGAGGATATAAATAAAGCCTGCACCTTGATTCTTGATAATCTCTTTTGAGAATTCAAGGTACTTGAATACTTAACTGTTATCACGAGCTGGAGAATAACTGTTCCGGATTTTTTTTATTTATTTTTATTTTTTACCCAGGAATCTGAGCACTTGAAACTTGTAGAAAAACGTGCCATCTTAAATTCCAAAACTCCAGAGAAAATGAAGCCCAGTAAGTCTATTTTTGAAGATGGGCAACTACCAATAGAACAAAAGAAAAGGAAAATTCAGAGAAATCTCCGGACCTTGGAACAAGCAGGACTAGTCTCTTCAGCAACTAAGTACCAAGAAATTATAAATGAGATTGCTAAGGTAAGTGCATCATGCTTCCCTGTATATTGATGGGTTTTAGGCATATAGCCTAAATTCATTCCAGCTAGAGATCTACAATATACATTTTCCAGAGAATGCTACACTAAATTGCTGAAGTATCCACATAAGAAACAAATCATCTTTGTTTGCTGACAAAATAAGTGAAAGACAGTACTCTTATGCATAACTACCTGAACTGAATAACATACAACAGTAGACTTTGTTATCCAGATTTGATATTGATGCTGTCTTACTTTCTCCAGTACAATGTGTTTCAATACAGCTTTTTACAGCTTTTCCTTAAAAGGAATCAGAATTACTCATCAGTGTTTCAATTAATAATTAATGTAGCCTTGGTAAGGTTTAAAAAGACTTAAAAACCCAAAACATCCTCTGATTTGTATTAACACCAATCTGCAGTGGTTGGGCAGGACACAAGGAGAATAGTGGGCCAATGCGGTGCCCATCTTGGGGTTGATAAAGCACCGGGCCTGCTGTGTATAAACTGGCAAATCCTGTTCCAAATCCACACCTTATACTGGCTGTAAGAATCTTAGTCTATTGGATGATCTTTAATTACTCATGAGTAAATTACTCATAGCTCACAAGTGATTTACATATTATAGATATATTATTTCTTAAAGTTGCAAATATATTTTATTACATAAATGAGTAAATTACTTATGTGAGCTAAGTTTCTAATATGATTATGTCCTGTTGCACCTACTTTGAAGTGCCATTTTAAAGCCCTGCTCAGTTCAGGTGTCTGCATCTGCTTCTACTTGAGATAAAACCATTCTACACATGTATTCAGTGTCCCATTCTTTTTTATTTCTTATCTATAAGCCCACATGCTTTGTTTTGAGCCAGTAAGGCAATATGAAGACTGGGATGAGCCTTAGGACTGGAAGTTGCTTTTATTTTACTTTTGACTGCCTCAACTCAACCATTACCTTCAACCCAAGCTTTAGTTTAGCAGTAGCTAGTTTTACCTGGTAGAAGCCAAAGGTCTCATTTCTTAGGCCTCTCACAAGAAACTAGCTGTGAGAAAGCTTTCATTTATGGCATGAAGATAACATCTTCCTTATGACTTCTGTGTCTGTCATGCCCTGGAGACCATAACGGAGTTCAAGATACCACCACTTGTATACATGACTCGCAATGTGATTGTTGTCTTCCGTACAGTCATGTAAACTGTAGTGCTCACTACTGGTACTGTGCTTGTGAGAACTAACATGACAGCTTGTGCTTTCTCCCAGTAATTAAGTCAGGTTGTGTAATTACAGATTTGAATGGTAATAAGCTGAGACTTTTTTAAATATCAAATTAATAAACAAATTACATTAATAAATTTATTTAGGATATCCGGAATCAAAGAAGATACAGACATCATCGAAAAGCTGAATTGGTGAAACTCCAGCAGACTTTGAATGCACTTAACTCCAAGACAGCATTTTATGAAGAACAAATTAATTATTACAACACCTATATAAAAACTTGTTTAGACAACTTAACAAGAAAGTGAGTTGAGTCTTCTTGTCTTTCAATATTTCAGTGTGTTTTATCAGGAAGGAGAGCAGGTGTCAATTGGTAGTTGAAAGTTTTGATTTCAATTGTTTTGACTGACAATCCACAGGTTAAAAAGTCCATGGGGGTTGTCACTGTGACCTGAGTGAAAAACTGGAAAGTAGTCTTGCATTTATTTAAAGCTGCCTTACAGAAAGAGGCCTCAGATGTATACATGTTTTCAATATATTTAACTGGTGCTACTTTGCAGATCTATTAGCATACTTTGAAGTCATGCAGTTTTGGGAAATAATTATTGATTTTATTCTTTCGTTAAAAGGATTGGGGTTTGTCTTTAGAATGGAAAAAGGGAAAATAAATGCCTAAAACATTTTACTTTTCAGGTATGATGCAGTTACTTGAGAGCAAGCTCCCCTGCCAATGCCACTGAAGTGTCAAAGTGAAAACATTTTATTGATATGAACAGGAACTTTCCCAGTGCATACCTCATTGATCCAAAAATGAACTCTAATGGCCAATCTTATTTAATAGCTATGTCACTGTATGATTACAAATTGCTATTTTAAAGTGATGATTGTGGACTCTCTTGGATTAAGGCTGCATTTCACAATAAAGTTTAAACAGGTGCTAAAAAACATTGATTCAAAATCATTGCTAAAATGTTTAGACTATTCACTGTGTGCTAAAAATCCCTCTAATTCTTAGATTTATTTTTAATATTAATTTTGTTCATTAATAGGAGTTCAAGAAGGCAAGGAGTGAAGGAAAGCTAAATATGGCTAGAAGGATAGTTTAAGTATAAAAGACCTGGTAGATAAATCAAAAGCCATTTTTCTTGTTCTCTTCCCAGAAATTCACGGAGGTCAATTAAATTAGATGGAAAAGGGGAGGTGAAGGGAAGCAAAAAACTGAAGCAGGTCTCATTGAAGTACACAGCTGCAAGACTGCATGAAAAAGGTGTCATCTTAGAAATTGAAGATCTTCAAACCAACCAGTAAGTGTGGTATAAAACAATTGAGATCATTTTCTAATCAACAGCTTCTTAGGGGGGCATGGCTTTTGTTAAAAGAAATCTTCATGATTTCCTGTGCCACACCTAAAATTACCTCAGACTTTTACATTCAGAAGAATGATAAAGCCTAATTGTCGTAATTAATTTTTTCCCTTGTAACTTGCTATACGAATACCTTGGGAAAACGTTTGAATAAGCCTATTTTGGCATTAGCTTAGATGGAACCAGTACAAGTCCAGTAACACACTCACTGCTAATGACTGACTTATTAAGCAGTTGTAGCAGGTTTGTTTTTTTTTTTTTATTTAGTGACCAATCATTTTCATATAACTGAGTAAACGTCTGGTTTTCTGCACTTCCTCCCTATGGCAAGGTGAATGGATATGGTGGTTTAAAATCCCTTTTGTATCTATCCATTTTGAGGCCACTGCAGTGAAAATATTCCATCCTCTGCACTCTTTTCCATGCAGAAGATAGATGGAAAAGTTTTCCAGGTTGCAATTCTTTTTCCAAGTGGATTCATCAGGCAGAGGAAGCCACATGAGGCAAACTGAAACCAGAGAAGAGTGTACACACCTGCAAGGAGATGCTCAGGTGTGGCAGAATGAAAATCTGGCTGCCCTGTTCCTATGCTGTGGGTGTGTGGTCATCTTTGTTCCCTGAACTTCCCACACCCCATTTTTTTTTTTTCCAATATAAAAGAGTTGAGAGCTCTATATTTCATACTATATGTACACCAGAAAGTCTCTAAGAAGACACTGCAATAGGGATGGAGTGGTTCATTTGACAATATTTACACTGCTTATGGTCAAAGTTCTTTTGTGTTCTGCAGGCTTTTTCCCCAAAACAGTTTCTGGACTGTATAAAATTGCACAGTATACATAATCAATTACCCTTATTTTTGTTTCGAGGTTTAAGAATGTGATGTTTGATATCACACCTGGAGAAGAAGTGGGTGACTTTGAAATCAAAGCAAAATTTTTGGGGGTTGAGATGGAAAAAGTGCAGCTCCATTTCCAGGTAGAGTTTGAATTTTGTTACTTTGCTGTATAGTCACAGTTGCATTTCCTCTAAATGCAATTTCAGACTTTTTTTATATATATTCATGAACTTTTCAGTCAGCAAAGAGCAACAGATCATGTGAGGAATAACTATATAACTTCCGTAGGATGGTGGGCAGGAAGTTGGGTTAACATTTATATTAGGCCAACTGCATGAAACCAAATGCCACATTAGTTCAATGGCAAGCAGCAAATACCAAGAGAAAATTAAAATACACAGAAAACAGTATTTCTTCTGGTTTGCTGTTACTGACAGTCTACAATTTGGGATCTAGAGGACATGTAATGGTTTCTACACCTATCCAACAGTTGCTTGTAATTGTTTAAATTGTGAAGGACCTGGAGTTTGAGATGGTTATCACATGATGAAAATGACCCCATCTTGTTGCTGTAAGGTATGGATTCAAACACAGAGTAATGATTTTATTTCTGATTACAGGATTTGCTTCAGATGCAGTATGAAGGTGTGGCTGTAATGAAAATGTTTGATAAAGCTAAAGTGAATGTGAATTTGCTCATATTCTTGTTGAATAAGAAGTTTTATGGAAAATGAGTGTCTTCAGATATCATGGACTGCATCCATCAGTGGGAAATCTATTCAGTATTTTTTTGCTTTCAAACGCTTGTTTTATGTTTGTTGTTGGATGCTTTTTAACTTTGAGAAAAAAAACCCTAAAACACCAAATGTTCAGAGGAATGTACGCAGTGCCTTTTCAGCATTGATAATGAAGCAAAAAAATTGGAAATAGATTAATTTAAACAGTTCCAGATATCATTGGTGTTGGTACTTTCAAATCAAAATATTGTTTAGGACACTCAGCTATTGTGGTTGTATGGATTTTAAGGTAGACAGAAACTGAATTTAGTTGAATATATAAACCTCTTCCTATTAAAACGTGTTTAAAAGACCTCAGATAAATAATATAGTTCCTGTTAGATTTTTAAGTATTTACCAAAAGAAATCCTAATGTGTTTCTAGGGGATAGTTTGAGCAAATATTTAGTTACATACTAAGCCTATTTTCTGGCAGTTGTCAACTGTAAAGCAAACTTATTGTGCAATTCAAAAATTTTTATAGGTAATTATAAAGTGACAATAACGTTTTACTGTACAAAAATATATTTTGTGATTCATTCCTACTAAATGCACTACTGCCTCATGTAAAATGACGTTTTCTACTTTCACAGCCTTTGGAGTGGCATTGGGGAAATCTGAATAGTGAACAGTTGTCGTTCAGTTTGAAGTATTTGAATACGTAAATTGTGCCTGTCTGTCTTTTTTGTAAGAAAATAAATGCAATAAAATCAGTATTTAGATTGTTTTTTTAAAATATTCTTTGGAGATTGTTCTATGTAAAATAAACATTACCTAATTAAACTGGCTTTGTTCCTAAATTTCATTTTAAAGAGTCATTAAAGCAGCAATCCAGATGGTAGTGAAAGAACCTCTTTCAGTGATTTTATAAAATAGAATCTAATTAAGCTTGATTGTCCTCACAGTACACTTTGGGAAGGTTTCTCAGCAGTGAAGACTTCATGGCCTTTATGCCATTGAACGTGATGATGATTTTACTGATGAACTACCAGTTATATCTACAGAGCAAAAGTGTGTACAGTAGGTAATGTGATAAATACATAAACCAAGAGAAAATATTTCCTACTCTCACTTTCCTTGTGACAAACATTTTAAAAGATGGACAATGAGGCATTCTGGAATGCATTGTAAAAGCAAATATTAAACAAGTATTAATTCTGAAGGTGGAATAAAACAGTGTCAATTCAGTAGCAGATATATAGACTACAAGTTTAGTTGGTATACTGACCTCTGGTATTATAGAAGCTGAAAAAATCATTACACTTACTAGAGATATTCATTTATGCATGGCATTAAATTTGAACACTTGACTATTTTAAAATATCCCTAATATCCTTAATTAAAAGATAAACAGCTCCTGTGTGCTTCCATTTTTCTTCTAGCTAGTTATGTATAAGCCGTTTTAACATGACATAAATGCTACAGTATTAATACTCTGGTTCACTTAAAATAGCTGGATGGGAAGGTGAAAGCAGCACTTTTACTTCTAAAGGAGAGAAGTGAATTGTACTTCAATATGAATTAAACTGTTGATCTTTTGTTTTCCTTTTTATTTGTAACAGTCTTGTCTAATTCCTACATATTTTTGACAAATTTTAGCTGAGCAGTTAAGTCTGCACAGCTGGGATGTTGATCCTAAGACCAGACCTTTGAGGTAATGTGTCAAAAGCCTGGACTTCTGCTGGTGAGACATGCTAGAGTCCCATAGCCTTTGTGGGAGTAAGCCACTCCTGGTTATGCTGGTTTGTGTAATGCACTCGAAGTATCTAGAGACTGCTTAGTTCTAATGTGAACAGCATGTTCCCCAGTTATTTCCTGATGTATGCAAGCTTAGGAAAGCTTATTTGGTTCCCAGGTAATACATATGAAAGGTACAGTCTCTGTGCTAGCACTCACCTTTTCCAACCATTTCTTGGGCTTCCTGCTCTTCTAGTGCACATCAAAGAGTAATTTCCATTTAATTTCTTCAAACTCCTTTAGAAGCTTTTTTTTCTTAATTAACTAGTTCAGTTTAGGGCCTTGTCACTGAACAAACAATGAACCCTGCTAAACAGGACTGACCACAATGATTCCTACTTGAATATAAGACTGATGGTAGTACTGAGTACCATGCAAATGAGCAAAGTAATTCTGTGCCCACCCACTGCTGTCCTATGCCGCTGACAGCTACTAAATACAACAAAACAGAAAGGCTTTTTGGAGGCTGCTGTAAGCTGCAATTTGGGGTCTTCAAAGTTAGACAGGAGTTGACAAAACCAATTTCATTCATGAAACGGTCTTGTGGAAAGACTTGCATTGCTGGTGCAAAACCTGAGGAAAAAGCCAGTACAGCTGAACAGAGCCTCTGCATCTTATTGCCACTATAGGAGAAAATGCACCTTTCCTTGAAAGGCTTGCCTATCCTTCAACTTCATCTTCCTTCACTGGTGGTAGTGAAAAGAAATTATAATAGCTCACAGTCTTAGTCTGTTAGCCCTGCAGTTTGCATTTTTCTGCTGTGTGTCTTTAGAGTTGACTAAGAGTGCTTGGCAGCTAACTTAGTTTATTTTGGAACTTACCCATTCTGTTGGGGATCTGAAGCTCCAAAACTGATCCACAAAATTACAAAACAGCATCTTTCTTCTTTGGCCAAGCAGACACAAACACCATCACAAGCAATAGATTTGTCCTGTTACACTTTGTGCTTATCTGCAAACCTTTGGCTGTCTCTTTTTAAAAGAATACAGGAGCGACATGACAAACTTCCCTCTAACAGCAAATCTAAAGAGTCAGTGTCACATTTGATTTCAAAAAGTTCATAACTGGATAGATAATCCCCTTCATGAAGGACTGATTTTGCCTCTGAGGTGTGCTTCTAACCTTATCCTCTTTGAGCAGTAACTACCCACCCCAGGCATGCACCAGGTTGATCTGTGAATTAAACAGCTGAAGGATGGCTCCTTCCCCAAACAATAATGATGTAGCAATCTTACTAGGTCATTGTAGGCTTTTTTGGTAGATCTAGTTTGTTTAACAGTAATGAAGTTTTGTCCTGCAACGTGCTTCTGCAACAAACAAAGCTCTGAAAATGGTGCAAGAAGTAGAATTAAAAAGTGGTAACTGGTAAAAGCTTTAGAAGTCATGAACCCTTCACCTCCATTACAATTGGTTTATCTAGAGAGAAAGTAGCAAGCTGACTTGCATAACTAAAGGATACAAAAATTAAATTAAATTTTGTTCCCACATGCAGACAGAAAATTTAACAAACATGGGGGTTTTTTATTCATTCACTATATTTACAGTAATCTAATTTAAGAACATGAAAGGACACAGCCTTATGACTGTTCCTTGTATCCACAACTAAGGTACTTCCTGCTGATAAAGTCCGAGTTTCCCTTCATATCTTTCACAAACTGTGTAGATGGGTTTATCCCTCAAGCACTGGCCCACTTGTTAAGGCTTCTTGAAACTTAAGAAATACAAATACTGACAATGTGTGCTTTTCCAACATCTGCTATAACATTTACAAATACATGTTTATTTTAAGAAAGACTGATATTTACTTCACTTCTATTTTGGGTTTAGAAATTTTTAAGTGTTCCCATGGATATGTTTATAGAGCTGTGAGACTATAGGAATGCCCAAGAATAGGTTCGCTTTCTCTTCCCAAATAGACGAAATTATCTCTGATTAAGGTATTTTCTAAAGAGATGAAGAAGAATGGTTCACGATTAAGTATAAGGTGTTTTGTGCAGGTTCCCTAGCATGTTTGGGATAATAGAGCTGTGTAAAGGCTGGCCAGCTGTAAAACTTGTGTTACTTGCCCTTGCTCTACAGAAATTGGATTCAGCCTTAACAGTGCTACAAAGTAGCAAGTGGTAGGGTTGTGGGAAGAACTTGGTAGAGATGTAGAGCTTACTGGGAATCACTAGTTGTGATCAGGAGTATTTATTTTTCATGGGTTTTAGTCTCAGATATGAGCAAAGGTCAGTGCTTCTGCAGTAATAAAGGTACGTCATACATATGAATAACTTCTAAATGGAGCTTCCCCCCCCTTCTTATGTCTGTGTTGCCGTAAATAGAAGGATGTACAGTTGAGGATGGGAGAGCATACCCTAGCAAACCAAAGAACGTCCACTTGTAAAGCCTTTGACTGTGTTACAGGCCTAAGAAACACAAAGCACTCAAACCACCAGCAGAATAAGTATTTTCAAAGAAAAGAGGCTAAATAATAGCTGCAACATTACTAAAATATTTTCCTCTATAGCTTTTATATAGGTTTCAGTTCAACCAGCTCTTGATTCATGAGCAGCTCTGAAGGACACAACAAGCTTTCCTGTCCAAGGGACATGCCACTGGAGTTCAGGAGTGGTGGCACCACTTCCTCAGGGGTCTTGCAAGAACAGACACCAGGACTGCAAGGCTGGGTAATGAATTGCTTTGAGGTTGTCCTGTACTGGTAGAGCAGTTGGCTTACTGAACCCATGCAAAACGAGCAAGCTTTGATGTCTACTTTGCACAAAGCAGATCTATGCGCTAAGGAGCTTTCCTGAATGAGCGTGATCCTTCAATCATGAGTAATGCAGATATTTCAACTGGCCTTGTTAACTGTGCTCCTCTGGGGCGTCGGCAGTTCGGATTGCGCAACCAACACGTGGCAAACTCGGCCTAGAATAATTCCTTGAGAATAACCCTTTGTTCCGCACCTCCCGCCTTCCCACCCTGCCCGAGCCCACGACCCCTTCCCATTTCTCAGCTGGGTGCCAGCGCGTTCCGCTGCCGTTTCCGCAGCGCGGGGGCTGCTGGCGGGGCTGTTGTGCTGCGGGGGCGGCACGCTCTGCCCCCCCCCCCGCCTCCGGTGCCGCCGAGGCCCCGCTCTCCTCCCCGCCCCGGCGGCGGGGCCGCCGCGCAGCCCCCGCACCCCCCCCTCCGCCGGGACGGCGCGGCAGGAAGGCGCCCCCGCCTCCCGAGGAAGCCTCGGCGGCCCCGGGGCGGCCCTTCCCCGGCCCCAGCTTCCCGGCGGTTGCCGGCCGCCGCGCCTCGGCTGCATTCGCGTCCCTCTGCTCCGGCCGAGCGGAGGGAGCTCCCCCCGCGGCCCGGCCCGGCCCGGCCCCGCCAGGCGCGGTGGCCATGGGGCCGCCGGCGCTGCCCGCGCTGCTCTGCGCCCTGGCCGTCCTCGGCTGCCCGCGCCCGCCGCCCGCCGCCGTAGCCCGCGTCGGTGAGTCGCTGCCCCCGCCCCGCGTGGGAGAGCTGCCGGGGGGCCGGGAGGGGCCGGGAGAGGCCGTGGGCGGAGGGAGAGGCGCCCCCGTCCCCGGCGGGGGTCTCCTGGGAAGCGGCGGCCGGGCGGCCCGGCGGGCGGCGAGCGAGGAGCCCGGCCGCCCGGCGAGCTGCGGGCCGCGGCAGCGCCACTCGCCTCGTCGGCGGGGCCGGAGCCGTGCGCCGTGGCAGAGGAATAGAAGCGAAATACGCGTTAGCGCGCAGCATCGCCGGCCTGTACGTCGGCAGGTCAAGGGTCTCCCGCTTCGAAGGTTTAATTGGAGCTTAGGATCGGGTTGTCTTCGGCGTTGTGAAACGCCGCTCTAGGTTTGTTCTCATAGCAGCCGCAAGAGAACAGGCTAAACCAGAAGGTTAGCCTGGGTAAAGCAACCTCAGACAGATACTTGTTGAGAACTATTTTTCTGAATGAAGGAAATGTCATAGTTCTGAAATACGCAGATCTGAGAAAGATGCCACGCCACGGGTGAGGTTATTGATGGTGAAGAATGGTTTACTGTTGTCCCGTGGCTAAGGAGGCAGCCGGGCAACAGCAAGTTGTGGTGGAAAGAAGTGACCAGGCTGGCGAGACATGCTGGTGGACTTCCTTAGAAAACTGGCATTGCCTTACATTAACAACTTCAGAAGATGGAATGCCAGCTGAATTTGTAAGTAGCGCAAACTGGGAAGATCTGCCAACACAAAATAGTTCAGAATATCCACCGCAAGTAGATGACCTTCATGCTTACTCAACTAGAAACAGCACCAATAGCAACATCAGTGCTGTAACTGGTGAGACCATGGATCCGTCTAGCTCAGAGCTTGTCTGACAATGCAGATGCTGAGGGAAGGAAGGAAGGTAAGAGAAGACATGCCTGCATGTAACCTCCCAGTTTCAGGTAGAGGTACAACAGTACAAAGGGCAAGATTTATGCATTTAGAGTTTAGCAACATTTTTTTCTGTAAAATTCAGTTCAACGTTTCTTTCAACCACACAGTGATCATAGTGCTGCTGTACAAATAACTTAGCCCCATGAGATGCCTGCTGGGAAGACTCAGCTCAAGCTCTACATACAGAAAAGGGCTGGTTAGAGGAAAAGCTTAGGGGAAATTTCAGAGCCTGGCATACTTTGACTACTAAAATGAAGGCTGAAAGGGGACAGAGCTGGTGCTTGTAATTATGCTGGGAGGGAAGTATCAGAGAGGGCAAATAATTTTGGCTAAACAACTTTTTGGCACAAGGACAAGTGGGAATGAAGAGATCACAGTCATGTTCATACTGGAATTCTAAGTAAACTGTCCTTATTTAAAAAAAAAAAAAAAAGGTGTGTGTGTAAAAGACAAATTATACGTGTTAATGCTAGAAAAGAAGATTGTACTGTTGAGTGCTATTCTTCCAGCTTATGGAAACATTCAAACTTGTTTTCCTGCCTTTTGCAATTATAGTCTTCATTAAAGAGCACCCTGAATTACAGTATTTATTTGCTGCTTCCATAGGAAATAATGATTGAAATAGTTACTGTATTACATCACTAGGAAAAGAAAAATTCAAAACAAGTTACTTCATGCACAGTAGAACTAATAAAGCCTGGCCATCTGAACATGTCTTCTGCTCTCCTTGTGCTCGCTCCTACTGTAATAATAGCATTTCCCCACTGCCCCGGATAGCCTTCCCTGTTTCCACCAAAATGTACTTAATTCCCATCACTCATGCACTGCTGTATCCCCAGGTCTGCTCTGCCCTTGCACCTGAGGCTTCTCCCTTGCTTTTCCCTTGGTCCTTCAGTATCCACAGTTACCATGTTATTGACCTGTGCTGGTCCGGCGGGCAGGTGAAAAAGCAATAGCTTGGCAGTGGGTTGGTGCTAGGTGCTTGCAGATTAGCCGACCGGGTGCTGCCGAGGTGGCTGGCTGAGGTCTGAACCTGCCCGGACTTTCCTGCATTGGGACACTGATAGCTGGATAGAGAGATGTTGTTGTTGCTTGAAGCCAGCACCTGTGGGGAAAGAGGTTGAGAAAGGAAAGCAAAAAGCAGCAGCCATCCAGTTGCAAGAAAACAATACTTTAGGAAAATGTGTGCAAATTGTTACTACATCACTCATGTAATACAGTAATGAATTCTGTATAAGCAGAGATGTGGGCTGAAGAAGATTTTTAAAAGACAATAAGGTGTTTATTTTTAGAAAAGAAAATAATTGTCATCTGTCCTACAAGATCGTGTCTTACCTTGTTTGTAAACATGTCTGGCAGGCACTTCACATTGTGCCTGTGAGTACCTAATTTATGGGCCACTAAGTAATTTAGATTCTAGATGCCTATCACTGCGGATTATACAAAGGGGAGATAAGAGAAACCGACTTTTTGTTATAAGCCAGCGGTATGGGTGCAGCTGTCATCAGTAATGCCCAGAAATCGGTATTAATTGTTGTCCAGCAGCATATTTAATTGGCTTGAGTAGAAGCCTATTCTTTAGTTTTCCACCTCACAAAGATACCCCTTGGGACATGAACACTGCTGGTTTGTCATGTGTTGTCTAGATTTATGGGTCTACAGAAATACTTAGAAAACTTCTAGAGCTCAAGAGTGCTTTTTAAGATTGGTTGAAGCTGTTAATATTTTTTGGTCTCTACTTCTCCTGTCACAGAACAGTATGTGCAGTAGTCCTTTGCATATGAAAGTAGACATAAATTATAAAATAGCTCTGTGTAAAAAAAGAAAAAGCAGTATCTTTCAGGGTAAGCAGAATATGCATATGCTGATTGTGAGACCAGCAATATGTAGTACTTGATGGAAAACAGCACAGTGTAGATTGTTAAAATCACACAATCCCAAACTTACTGAGCTTTCTACATAATTTCTCTATGTCCTTGTTGGAGAATCAGTGCAAAGACCACAGGCAGCAAAAGAACACTTCAGGTAGTTTGAGTATCATGCTGATTCAATGTAATTTTTGCCCTTCCAAGTCCTTATGGGAAGCAAAGAAAAGATTGTATGTGTATTGTATGTATATATGCAGTGTTCTGACTGCACAGCACAAGGATAAAACCTCAATGCTTTATCCCACTCTTCCTTTGTTCTTAGTTTCTTAGTCCTGTTCTTTCATACCTATTTACAATTTACAAATACTTTGATATAGCTGTCAACTCTGTCATTTCAGCAATGAGAATACTATTAGTCATAAAAATAGTAATCCACCAGGTTTGACCTCTTCCAAAAGGATCAGATGACAGCCTAGCAAAAATAGGATGACTGACCATTTATGAACATCATACAAGCTTTACTTCTGTTTTCCTAACAGATTATTTGTATTGGTAAAAATTACTAAAGCTGTAGTGAAATATGTTTTAGACAAATGATATCTACAGCTTTAAAACAGCTAGAAAGGAACATCTGTCAGATTCTGGTATAGCTGTAGCTATGTAAGAGTAGTTTTAAAATCTTTTCTGTAGAGACTGCTACTGTATTGGCTGTCTTGTCCTGTCCCATCTTATAGTTAATGCCTGTTTCCCATTACTGACCTTTATGTTTATTGTCAAGATTCATTAGAACATTTGAAATAATATAACATCTTTTCATCCACTTCCCTTCTGTGTATAAATCTCTGATCATCGGCTTTTTCAAATAAACACTGACACGAAAGGAATCCAGAACCTCAGGGCAGTAACTATCTTCCCTTCTGTTTCAGAAAGCATGAAGTGCACTGTTGTTTTTTCCAATAATACACAGATGCTGTGTCATACAAACATATAAGCAGCTTTGCAAAGGAAAAGAACTGATATGTAGCTATCAATCTTTTAAATTAAAATTAAATTGAATTTGATCAAGAAAGTTTAAATTCCCACTCTCTATATTATCAAGTGGCAAAGAAATAGCAAGTTTGAAGTCTCATTGCATTTTTCCATAGAGCTGGCTTTCAAGTAGTACCTCATGTCATCTGAGTTCAAGGTGGAGACATGGACTGAGCACAGGACACAGCATGGAGGTGTCATTAACAGCATCAAGGTTGAGTTCAACTCAGAAAGTCTTTGCTTAAACAAAGAACACATAGTTTTCACCAAGTTAAAGTATTATTCCAGAGAATTTTAACTAAACTAAAATAATTTATGAGATGTTTTTTGTCCTGAATTATTGTAATAGGATTCTGCTTTTAGAAAAGTTTGATAATGGAGTAATGCAGACTCTAAATCCTTTCATCTAAGAAAGTTGTATATAAGTTAGCTCCAAGAATTCAGGATATAATTAAAATTATTAGCAATGTTCAGGTAACTATAAGCAATAGCTAAGACAAAGGTCAGTAGTTCATAAAAGGTAATTGGCCCAATCATCGTTTTTTTTTTTCCTTTAGCATATTTTCATACTGTTCTAAATTAGGAGTCACTGATGAGAAATGGGTCAGGTTACCAGCAAGGGCTTCCAAACTAAGTTACTTAACCTCAGTCATTAAGGGTCAGTGGCTCTGGCTGGTTTGCTCACTAGTCCTCAAAAAGTGCACTGCAGCAGTGCTAGCTGAGGTGAGGCAGCTCAGGCAAAGCCCTTCAAAGTTCAAGGATACTGGGATGAGAGAGGTGCTTGCTGGAAACACCTCAGTTAACGAGTCATGGAAAGGTCATCTTGGCAATACAGTTCCTGACTGCAGACACAGGTTTACCCTCCTTCTCATCAAGTCCATTTAATTCTGTGTTCCCCAAAAACATGCCCTCCTCACATGAAACCGTGTCACCTCTTCCTTTGGTTCTCCACACTGTTCTTCAGTGGTTGCGAAACCAAAAAGGACATGTAGACCTTGGAGGCCTAGGATCATCATTGTCTTCTGTTTCAGAAGTCTTCTGGTTTAGAAATGTCAGTGGAAGAAATATATATTCAGAGCATTCAAAGTCTTGAATTCATAAAACTTGTATGTACTGGAGATACCAGAGGTACTGTTCAAGATTTTAGATCACTCTTACTGATGTCTTTACGATGGAGACAAGCCTCTGGGCATGAGAAATTAGGTTTTTTTCATTCAAGTATAACTACAATCTTCCCAGAAGAGATGAATAGTGATGGAGTCAGTTGTGACAGATTTCTATTGCAATGATCATTAAGTACCAGAAATCGCCTATTTGATGTCAGCCACAGGCTGAAGTTAGAGGTGTTAAATATAACTTGTGCTGCACCTGAACTGTTGAACTAAGAGCTGACTCCTTGAGCCATCCAACTGCTTGGACTAAACTTTTAAAGTGAGGTTAAAGATTAAGGATCTAAAGTTTTGCCTTTTGTTACTGTTCTCTTTTAGACAGCAGAATAGACCCTTGTATAAATTGTTTTAGTGCCCTTCTGTGCAAACACTGAATCTCACATACTTCTGTGTATTTGTGTTTCAGTAAAAGTACTAAATTGTTCCTACTGCAGTCTACAACAAGCTCCCAGGCTGAAATTATCATCCAGCATCTTTTTTCTGGCCTGCAGAGGTTGCAATCTAGTCACTTTGCATACGAAAACCTTTATCTTAAACACTTCCCCTCTTTTGTCCCATCTGCCCCTAGAATGCTGCTGTGACACAGCATGATATATACAGGACAGCAGCTTTAAAAAATCCCCAAATATCCCTACCACTCCTCATCTCCCCCCACATTCAAGTCTGATTTTCACCAAAATTCAAGCTGGGCAGGGCCCTTCTCACACAGCCAGTGCACAAAGGGAGGTAACTGCCTGTTTAAAGCTGCAGCCACTCCTCTCTTTGCCATCTGCCTGCTTCAGATGCTTTTGTTCATATCTGCATAAAAAATCGTTTGAATTACTGTAGAACAAATAATTGCTTCTAACGAGTAGCATCTTAGATGGGTGAATCATGCCTGTGTACTTTCAGCTCAGTGATTCAAGCTAACAACACACCTTCACTTTTATTTCAGTTGTCTAGGTTTCAACAAAGGATCAGTTGCACAGCTAAGCAGATGAATGGTTACTTTAGTAACGTTCTCACTTCTGTCTGCCCATAATATGTTTTAATTATCCTACACCTAACTAGATTAAGCCAAAGCTGAAAACAACAGTCTTCCAAAATAAGTCTCCATACAAACAACTTTTCTGCAGTAATGTCTTAAGTAGCTCTTTTGATTGTTTGGAATTTTGTTTGGGTTTTTTTTGCATAAATAAACACATACCACACATTCAACACTTTGTAATGCTAAATTCCTAACTCTTTACAGCTATATTCAAAAAAGCAGAGATACCCTGTCCTGACACTTTTCTTCTCAGTCACAGCCACCGAACCATGCTGCAGAAAACCCTGCTGTAGAGGGAACACTAGTGGCAGGTTTCAGCAGTGCCCCGAGGGCATGCATACTGTCCTCGGTGATGCACACTGTGGCATAGGATAAGTAGAACTGGGGAAGTGTTTCAGTGCCATCTGTGGCTATCTGTCTGATACAAGCAAAAGGTTGATCCATGTCCACCTTGAAAACTGCACGCAGACTTCTGCTGTCTGCCTTGATGGGGGCCATCGGGTTGATTAAGATGTCTCCAGAGCACACGGAAATATATCAGTAACTTGATGTTTTAATTGCACTTGTAACTTTTTGTTATTTTGTTGACGATTGCTTGTAATGGGAATTTTGTGTATGAATGCTAGTATTTATCCCAGCACCTCATTTCTTACAAAGTGCATGAAGGGTCTGGCAAAGGCAATTCAAGGGTGGCAAATTTACTGTTGTATTTGTGTTAAAGTAGCCCGAAGAGAACATGGATGAGATTGGGTTCTTAAGCACAGACAGAGTCTCTACCATAAAAAGCTTCCAAGCTAAGAGACAAGAGACAAAGGAGGACATCTTATCCAAACTTGTAACAGGAGCTAAAATAAAAAGGGCTGGACTAACTAACATCTTCGGGCAGTCTGTACTTTGAATCAGGAATTAACATTATTTTGTGTTGCTAATATGATCTTAGCTTTTCTTTTTGAAAGGTGTTTTTGTTTCCCCATAGCATGTAAATATTGCTTATTAATCTTAATACTTTATTATTTTTCAGCCTCCCCACGTAACAGCAGTATACCACAGATCAGAAGTTTTGTACTCTCTTTTGTAAGTCACCAGGATGACCCTATACCTACTGAAGGTGATACTGAAAATGACTTGGAAGTTGGATCCGGAGCCACCAATCAGACCGGATCATTCCTACGTGAACAACAAACAGTGTCAGTGCAGACAGCAAGATACCTCACGAGTCCGTGGCTGACGCGTTTTGTTCCTTCAGTTTACACCTTAGTGCTTGTGCTGAGTCTCCCTCTGAACATTACAGCGATACTCGTGTTTCTGAAAAAAATGAAAATTGAAAAGCCAGCTGTAGTGTACATGCTGAATTTGGCCCTTGCAGATGTCCTGTTTGTAAGTGTGCTTCCTTTTAAGATTGCTTATCACTTTTCTGGAAACAACTGGGTTTTTGGACCTGAAATGTGTCGTTTCATCACTGCTGCCTTCTACTGTAACATGTACTGTTCAATAATGCTTATGACGAGCATAAGCTTTGATCGCTTCTTAGCGGTGGTGTATCCCATGCAGTCTCTTGGGTGGCGTACATTAACACGTGCCTCGCTGATTTGTTTCATCATATGGCTTGTAGCAATAATTGGTGTTATACCTTTTCTCATCAGAGAGCAAACAATGGAAATACCCAAGTTAAATATAACTACTTGCCACGATGTGCTAAGAGAATCTGAACTTCACGGCTATTACCTCCACTTCTTCTCCATCTTCTCTTGTGTGTTTTTTGTAGTGCCATTTATAATTTCTACTGTCTGTTACGTGTGTATCATTCGATGTCTTAGTTCTTCTACCGTTGTTGCAAAACAAAATAAGAAGACACGTGCCTTGCTCTTATGTGTGGCTGTTTTTTCTGTCTTTGTTATTTGCTTTGGACCAACAAATGTCCTCCTATTAATTCATTATATCCATTTCTCTTATGATAACAGCTTAGAGTATCTCTACTTTGCCTATTTACTCTGTGTTTGTATCAGCAGCTTTAGCTGTTGCATTGACCCTTTTATTTACTACTATGCTGCTTCTCAGTATCAGAGACAATTTTTCAGTCTCTTCAATTGTAAAAAGACTTTAGATCCTAACAGTAGTAACAGTAGTGGCCAGTCAATGTCTACCACAAGTAGAAGGGCTACGTGCTCTACTAATGTGAATAACAGTGTCTACAGGAAATTACTAGCAATGCATTGAGATAACATGTCTTACACATGCTTAATTCTTAGACCATTTCAGACAAAAAAACCCCTGTATTATATCCAAGAAATGCAAAACCTTAAACCAACTTGTTGTACAATACACAGTTCTATGGGTTCATTATAGTAATGCACAATTCAAATAACTCTGTGTATGTATATATACAATATATGTAAATAGGTTAATGTAGAGGGGAAAAGTAATTTCTTAATAATAGTTGTTGAGTGTTTTTCGAATAAACTCCTTTTTTTCAGACAAGTCCTTTGCATTGTTAGTTCAGTTTATTGCAGGGGTTTTATGAAATTCCATTTTAGGATTTTGAACTGCATCAGGTTGATTAAATTCTTACTTATGGAACCATTCCATCTATCCAGTACTTCCTGAGGAAAGTGAAAATATGTTTCCAGGCTTTTTTTTTTTTTTTTTCCGAATTGGCATTATTTCTGGAATTGTGTGTAAACTTCATTTTCTTAGCATTATTTTGCATCTTGGACACTGAAACTGTTTATTTTACATTTTTATATATTCCACTTCAAAACAGACTGTATGGTTTTAGGAATGTAAGCAACTGACATCCAGCTATTGATTGGTGCAATGTGTCAGGGGAGATAATTCTCAGCAGCTACAACTAGCTTTTCCTTTGGTGTTTCTACCATTAGTGTATGCTAGGCATCTTGGTTAGGAATGCAGTATTTTTCATGATTAATTTCACAAAAAATTGTGAAATTTTATTTCACAATAAATCAATGTTGAATGGCTCTCCAGAAAATATACTGAAAAAGCCGTATTCATCATCTTGTTATGGAGTTTGTAAATGTGTGCTTTTGTGTATGTGATTAATCATCATGCACGTGTTTAGGACTTGGAAATATCCTTTATCTCTGCCAAGTCTGGATGGTTTTTATGTTTTACATTGTGTCCACATCTACTAAAATTGCTGTGGTACAAAGCCCAATAGCCAACTTCATTCTATGTAGCATTCTTTTACTACAAGGGACGCTAAAGCCTAATAACAGGAACTCAGTTTTAGAAGCAATCGTGTAGGTAATAGGACTGTACACAAAAGTGGAAATCAAATGACGTAGGGATTTAGTTAATGTAGGATTTGCCATAGGAATCTGCCAAGAAGTACAGCAATGGATAAAAGATGTCTTCAGTCCAGCACAAAGGATGAGAAACCTAATCTTTTTGCAGTAGTGTGACAGTGAGAAACTTATTTCTAACCATGATCTCTTGTCGACTTGTGTCTGTTCCTTGATGGACCTAAGTATAATTAAGTGTTGTATTACCACAGTCTCTCTAGATTTTTGTTCTCAAGTATTTGCTAATTTCTAAGTATATGAGCACTAAAAATACATGTATATGGAGTTAGAAAGGCTAAACCCCCACAAAAGTTCAAGAGACATACTCAGTTACATTCTCATTTTCTTTAATATCATATTAGGGGTGGTTTTGGTATTCAGCAAAATCCAAATGCATCTTAAAACTACGAACATCCACTTCTTGCTGGCAGAAGAAATTACCTCTGTGCTTTATGTAGTTACAGGCTGGGGGACTGCTCTTTAGATCTATTACATGGTTGGAATTTGCTTCAATGTCACAATGTTTTGTTTCATGACAGTGGGGGTTTTTTTAGGTGGCCGAAAGGGACTGTCTAGTCTGCTTTGCAAGGGGCAGTATTACGTGCTAGGGTGGAAGGAAATGTACGTGGAAAACAGCACAGCAATCATAGCGATTATTTACATCGTTTTGCTCTGTGGTTGGGTGGTTTCACTTGTAACCTCTGTGTGCTCAAGAACATTTGCAAATGAGCAACTTCTTCCTACCTTATAGGGTGAAAAAATGAGAGGGGTGAATGCAGCTGTTTATCCTCATGGCTAAGAGCATCAACAAAGATCCTGAATAAGAATGACTAAAAAAGATTTTATGCATGTTTGTAAACCAGTATCCCAGCTCTGCCACGCACGCTGCTGAAGTTGGGTTTGCTGATGATCCGGCTTGCACGCAAGTGAAAAAAAAAAAAAAAAAAAAAGAAAAATAGGAAAGGCAATTGCAGCACAGAACCTTTAAATAAAAAGGACTGACAAACCTAAGTAGACTTCTTGACTTCTTGGTAATGAGCTAAAATGCTGAAGTTGCCTTTCGAAAGTATTTTTAGGTTGCCTAAGCATGTTTGAAAACGCAACACTTGACAGGCTTGAGGAGGGGGCCCATGTGAACTTCATGAAGTTCAACAAAAAGACAAGTGCAAGGTCCTGCACCTGGGTCAGGGCAACCCCTGGTATCAACACCGACTGGGGGATGAAGGGATTGAGAGCAGCCCTGCAGAGAAGGACTTGGGGCTACTGATGGATGAAAAGCTGGGCATGTGCCAGCAATGTGTGCTTGCAGCCCAGAAAGCCAACCGTATCCTGGGCTGCATCAAAAAAATCATGGCCCGCAGGTAGAGGGACTTGATTCTGCCCCTCTACTCCACTCTGGTGAGACCCCACCTGAAGTACTGCATCCAGCTCTGGGGTCCTCAGTACAAGAAAGACATGGACCTGTTGGAGTGGATCCAGAGGAGGGCCACAAAAGTGATCAGAGGGATGGAACACCTCTCCTGTGTGGAAAGGCTGAGTGAGTTGGGGTTGTTCAGCCTGGAGAAGAGAAGGCTCCGGGGAGACCTTATAGTGACTTTTCAATACTTAAAGGAGGTTTATGAGAAGGATGGAGACTTTTTACCAGGGCCTGCAGTTACAGGACAAGAAGTAATGATTTTAATCCAAAAGAGGGTAAGTTTAGATCAGATATAAGGAAGAATTTTTTTTACAGTGAGGGTAGTGAGACACTGGAGCAGGTTGCCCAGCGAGGTTGTGGATGCCCCATCGCTGGAAGTTTTCATGGTCAGGTTGGATGGGGCTTTGAGCAACCTGATCTAGTGAAGATGTCCCTGCTCATTGCAGGGGGTTGGACTAGATCACCTTCAGAGGTCCCTTCCAACCCAAACCGTTCAATGATACATGCATACACATGCTATTTATATTGACGCTCTGCAAGTGCTTCTAGCAAGCTTCTTGCTAGCCTGCTAAATACAGAGAGGTGATTAACAAGTCAATTACCACATAGCATAAAACATACAGCAAATGTCACCTTTTCATAGCAAATGAAGCATTAACAGTTATTTCTCCTTTTAAGCTCCCACACCTAGTGTCATACCTCTGCTTTCTGTTTATATTTTGTTGAGGCTTCAGCCTGATTGGATTGCAAAAAGAATCAAACTGCTATGTGACTGGAGGAGTCTCATACCAAGGCAGTGGCAGCTCAACTCTTACTGAATTTGGCATTTCTGTGCAACTGGTTAGTTGGAGCATCCTACAGTTATCAGTGTCTGTTTTGCTGCTGTATTTGATGGCAAGAAGAAGGGCAGGACCTGCTCAAGCAGCAGCAGTTTATGGAGCCAACCTCAAGCACAAACAGCATCTGCAAAATAGGTTATAACTTCTGAGCATGGCCACGCAGCAAAGCACAATGTGGTAAGGTTTTGAGGAAACTGAACTACAAGAGTACTGCAATTTAGACTGACATGCTTAAGCTAACAGGAAAACCTAACCATCTCTTCATGCTTGATGCACCCTTGCGCTGCTAGCTGGGAAAGAAAATGAACCGTTTGTTTCAAGGGGAAAGAGAAGCAGTGAAAATCTGACCAAAAGAAATGAAGCCCATTAATGTTACTTGCTGTTTCACCCATACCATCTCCTCCTCATTCTTTGGGTTTTTTTTCATAATGTCAGGGTTAAGCTGCATCATTTGCTGTATGAAGCAAGCTACCAAACAACATTTGGAGATGAGGTGTCAGGCACTAAACATACATGAGAAAGCTTGCTAATATTCCAGATATGCGAGCTTCATGTTGAGGCAATACTGGCAAGGGCAAGATTTGTAATCAGCATGGTTTCTGCTGGCAAAACACCTCATATAGCAGCTGTGATTGGTATGACTTATTTCACAGGGGAAGATTTGCATAATTTAGCATGGCAAGGATTTTGCAGGGATTGGTGCGTTCGCACTAGAAGCATTTCATCAATTAATGCCAAGCATGCATCTGCCTTACAACCTGCTCCCTGCAGCCTGACTGCAGACAAAGTATGGTCTGCTGGCTGTCAGCTCTGTTTCCCTGTTTAGTTGAATCCTAGCCAGAAATGTGAGCATGGTTCACAATGTTTTGCATCAGGCAAACTGGATCAGGCCTCTGGATCTCTCCCTACTTGAGATAGGATCCAGAAATGGAAAGAGTGTAGAAGCTGGCTAGTCGATCACCAGCTATGGCTTCGCACCGGAGCTCTCCAAGAGCTGGGGAGGAAAGAGAAGGGTCTGGTGTGCCGGGTGCAATATTTAAGTCAATTCCTGGGTAAGGCCTTTTTATTGATCATTTTCATCTTTTTTGATCTGATTACAGTTTGATCTTGCAAGATGCTGAGCAAATTAAACAATTAATGAGACCTCTCACATATTTAAAATGAATGAAACCTCTCTCACGTTTAAAATTAATAACCCACATAAGTGCTTTTTCATGGCATTTTGTATTTTGCAAGTGCTATAGAAATGGTATAGTGATAGCTCATACAGCTGGAGAAGCTGAACAAATAACATGCTATAATCCAAGTCAACACTAGAGAGCGTTAAAATAACTAGGTATGGCTGTTGTTAATTTGGCTTGTTGGGGGGGAAACCATAAGGAACCAGATCTGAACATCACACTGAACTGTGAAATACTGATTAGCCCTCTAAAAAAACATGTGGATTTGGAAAGGTGAAAAAGTATTGAAAATGTGTTGGAAAAGTGGGTGACAGTATTTTAAAAAGAACCTGTAAAAAGGTTCAGCAAAGTTATGGGGAATAATTTGTCTGAACTTTGTGCCTTATACCAGCCTTATAATAGTGGTGCCTGTAGCACCACAAATAAGCTTCTCTCCTAAAAAATAAGGCCTGACATTTAAAGCATGGCACTAAGCTCAAATACATGGCACACAGCAACATAACTCCATCAAGGTCAGAGTTGATGAAGACAACCTACAGTGAAAATCTGGTTTGGTGTTCCCTCACCAAAATAAAAATTAATGAAATTGAGCAAATCCATCTTCATTCTGTAGTAAGACTGGGAAAATCACTCTCCTTGCCTTTGTTTGATCAGGTTTGGGTTTTGTGTTAGGAATTTGGGGTCTTTGGGATATTTTTGTGCTGCACTATTACATACTACAGACAGTAATCCTTGGGAAGTTGTCATGTGTGTTTTTTTCATCCTCGTGTATGGGGCAGCATTTGCCCAGGCAGCAGTGAAGGCAGTGCCACAGGGCCTGGGTACAGGTCTCTCCCAGCTCATCCTCCTTCTCACACTGGCTTGCCGTGTTGCTCCCTTCGACTGAGCTAGAGATGGCAGGCAGGACACTGCTGCTTCCTTCAGAAGCCTGAACACAGAAAAGGAAAATAACTGAACAGATGTTCAGAGCCAGATTATAAATATTTTATCACTGTTGGCTCCTTATAGTGTTCTTTTTTTTTTTTCAGATATATGTTTAAATAATTCAGATTTTTGGCTTATAAACAGGAAAGAGCAATCACCATCAGCAATACAGGAAGCAGGTTAGGATCCTAAGACCAAACCTTTTAAATCTTTGTTTCAGCCAGACACTGAAGTCCATCTACTCAGTTTATATTCCAGCAGGTGTGGAGCCTCCCTTCGACCCTGTGTACCTGCTAGAAGGGGGTACGGTGGTACAGAAGCCAGTGGTACCACTGATGGGAATTGATGCTGCTGAACACATGCTGTAAGAGTCTGCTTCCTTTCCCGCAGAACGACACTTAATTAGAAACAGGCGTCCAGCTCCGGAGGGTGCTTTTCGTCACTGCCACCTCCTACTATAATGTCCTGTTTACTGAAACCTCCCTAAATGCTGAGTGTTTCTTGTCCAAGACAATATCCCACACAGTCCTCCGCACAGCAAGGTGCCTTGGGGATCTACTTTCAAATCACACGGGTTTTACTGTCAACTAGTTAGTCTTTACTCATTACAACTTAACCCACTGATTTAAATGTTTCTTTTCTGATATAGTCAGTCTTGTGATTTTCCTCTTCTCTTTTCTTTTTTACAATGAACAATTTTTACTGCCTATTCCAATCTTTCATTGCTCATCAGTATTATTGCAAAGCCAAATAGAAGATGTGTTCTTGCCTGCAGCAGACTTGTGTAAAGTGGTACCACTCACATCTGACATGTTTTCCAGGAACCATAAAATGCAAGAAATTTGTTAAGTTCAAAAATCAGGTCAGCTAGCATAACTGGAATAATTGCATAGGATGTATGTGGATAAAGCTTTACAGATGCCTAAAGCACATAGTACTGAGAACTCAGTCCCGGATGGGGAAGAACAGAGAAAGGAAGGGAGAAAATGTTGTTACCCAAATTTTTACATTGTTTTATCAGCCTGTTCAAGTGCTTATAAATCTCCCGCCTTCAGAATAATTCAAAGAATATTTTTCTTGCATGCTTTTCCTATAGGTCACATAAGAAATAAACCTGTATATCAGTGTCACTTGTAGAATTTCTTTCAATTTATTTTTACACTTTTTTTAGTCTCCACCTTTGCTGACTCTAAGAGGTACATGCAATTCTACCCAGCAAAGAAGATAATACATCTAGTTAGTTATCACAGCTTTAATGTCCAAGAAAATGAAAAACATGCTGCTGAAGATTCTGCTTTCTATTACTCAAACTCAAGCTAGGGGTGACCAAGAAAATATTACTCCTACCACTGAAAATTACATTTACAGAAGCTCTGAAATTCAGCTTAGATCTCTTACTTTGCTTTGACATTTTTTTCCTATTTTTATGTGCATATTATCTTCAGTAAAAATTTTTGAAAGGAGGGACTTACTGCACTTCCCTCACTAGATGAAACATATTTGTAAATTTGCTGTGAACTACGTGGACATTTTTCATTAAATGGTTAAATTAAAATATTTCTAAGCCTTTTGTATCTCTGCGTCAAAGATACTGAGTTTTACTAATGAAAATTCTTTCAAAATTACATTTAAAATGTTAAGACTGTTTAACAGATAGGCTTGTCTAAAGGGATATTATTTTTCATTAGCCCAATGGATACATTGTGGTGGGAAAAAAAAGACAATGTTTGGGGTACTTTAAACCATTCTGGGTAGTTTTCCAGGTTTGTATTATCTTATCTTAGTTTCTAAACTAAGATCAGTAGCGCAGCAGGCTCTATACAACTACTGACATGTTCTGTTAAAGCAGTGAAAATATTTCCTAACTTGAAAATCAGCCATCAAGAGCTATTGCTATTTTGAGCAAAATATTTTATCTTTGCTTGATCAGAGTATCTGCTGTTTGTACTCTAATGAAACAAAATGGGGTTTTTCTTCTTTCCTCACCTCACCGCCTCCTTCAGGACTAGCATGTAAAAACCAAACTGAGCAAAGAGCAGCATCAAGGAGAAGCCACTTCTCCATTCAGTGCTATTTTTTGACTGGAGGTAAGACTGAGGTCTGTAGAAGCATTGCCTAGAGATGAGGGTTACAATTCCCTTATGAATATACAGGAAACTCAACAAAGGTATTAACAGTGTCTTCTATTTAACTTTTGCATGCTTAGCCAGGTGCTCAAGGGAGAGAGGTACCTGTAGTGGCTGTTCAGTGATACTGGAATTTAAATGGTATCTTAAATTTTCTTTAATTGTCATGATTTTCAAAACCGTTAAAGAAAGGCCAAGCTATTCTTGCAAAACCAGCGAGATGCTTCTCAGCAGAGCAGGCAGCCAATTTGCAGCTACGTTGAGAGCTTCGTGTACCCGGCCCAGCATCACCTCCCCAAGCTCACGCTGGGGACAAGCAGCCCTCGGGTCCCTGGGGACAGCTGGGGTGGCAGCGGGTGCCTCTGCAGCTGTGGTTCGGCTGTCCCAGCCCTTCAATCACTCACCTGCCCAACTCTCATGAGCACAGCCCCACACCCAAACTGAGGAGGAAGGGGAGGGGTAGGCAGGATGAAGGCAGCCTCCACCTTCCTCCTTCCCCATGGCTGAAGCTCTCTGCTGCAGCCTGGGCTCTCGCATGCAGCAGCGTAAAAGCTCTGGGGTGCGCAGCAAGCAAGCCTGTGCCTCACGTTTTTCTGGGGCTCAGCCCGGCCTCTGGCCCCAAGCACAGGGACAGCCATGCCTGAGGGTGCTTGGGCCAGGCAGAGCCTGGGCTTCCCCTAGCGTATGCAGGGCAAGGATTTTTGCTGCCCCCATTAATAGGCAGGTGCCAGCCTTGCCTGTGCCAGAAACCAGGCACAGCTCCAGAGTTTTACAAGACTTCATTACGATTTAGCCACCTCTGGTGAGAGGAAACAGGACTTAGCTTAATGAGACAGCAAATGAGCTTCTCCTGCTTAAAATCGTGTAGGTTTGCCTATGTGAGTCACCTCGGACAGTCTAATTTAGGACTTTCCTTTTACTGAGGAATAACATCTCTTGGTCACAGTGCCAAAGAAAAAAGCCTATCTGCCTCCAGCTTTCCTTCAGCATCTCATCTTCCTGTGTGACAATGTACAAACAGCCCAGGTTTACTCCTCTCCTAACAGGAACAACCTGCATCAGACCTTACAATGGGAGAAGAGGAGGAAGGAACTACGTGCGGAGGGTGGGACCATGGTGGTCGGGGTGCCATCACCCTTGGGGTGGCTTCACCCTCTCTGCTGGCTTGGGACCTGCAGGCACGTGGGGTTACAGAGCAATCTTATCAAATGCTGCTGATGGGCAAAGTGCAGCCACTCTGGAGTGTATGCAAGATGGGGAGCCACCCTGACAGCCCCATGCCCAGCTTGTATATGTGTATGTATCTGTGTATATATTAGTCACTTATCAGAGTTTTATTTTAATCCATTGCTGTAACTGTGACAGCAGCACTATCAAACAGGCATTTCCTGTATTCCTTTCTCAAATATAGAAACCACATGTTTTATGAGCCATAACCAGAGTCGATCACTTTTCATAATGACACTGATAGAGACATGCAGCCCCACAGACTAAAACCAGGGCTTCTCTAGCAACCCACGAGTTCCATTCTGCAGCAATGAGACTGCACGCAACAAAAGGAAGAAATTTTAAGGATGATCTTCCAATATAGTTCACTGGGAACAAGTACCACATGGAAAAAACATCTGGAGTTCACTTTCAGAAGCAAAGTTGAAATATCATATGTGAGGTGCCTTGCAGGTGGTGGTAGCTACTTAAACTCACCAAACAAATGCTTTGGGACAAAAGTAGGGACAAACAGAATTGCTGTCCTTAGTGTAAGAATTTGCTTAGAGAGTTTTTTACTCTTGCTTGTTGTATTGGACAAGAACCTACTATAATTCTAACATGTTTTGACTGGAGCATAGTAAGGACAGCTTGATTTGCACTACGACCAGGGCACTTTGTTATCACAGCCCTGGTTTTATAACTGACTTCCAGCTTATAGTACATTTGCTGCTTATTCTACAACCCTATTGAGTGCTGTAAGTAGTCCATCTGGAAAGGTACAAATGATGAAGTTGGATGTTTACTGTGGCAATTCTATTCATTGCACTAAAAATTTTAATTGCACAAAGATTGAAGGTATTACCTAAAGAAGAGCAGGGCTCTCTTTCTCTGCTCACAGCTCCTGCTGTGTAGTCGGTGTTCAGAAAAGCTTTCTAGGCTTTGTTGCTGAGGTTTCTGTTGGAGTCACACCAACACATTTTGCACCTATCTTGGTTTTGGTATCATGGGCTTGTATGTAGGGTGTAGCAGCCAGTTCTATCAAGTATAACTGTTTCTTTAATTAAAGGCAAGTTGTTACACCCTGCAATTTCAGTGAGATTCAGCACAAGACAGACCAGCGTTGCCAAGTGTGTCAGAAATGCTCACTGTGTATTAGCTACTATAAATTCACTGCCAGGTAGAAAGCATGACTTCATAACTGTCCAAACACTAAGCTGTTTTGCAGATTACTTCCTTCCACATGTTATTCTTGCTGTGCTTCTTGCCACTGTATTATGACTCCACAAATAAGCAAGCCTGGGAAAAGTTGATTGTAGAGAAACACTCTCTACCAGTTCATAAAATAAATTTCTCTTTTGATCTAAATCGAGGATATGGTAATCATTAATAACCATGAGACTGCCATCCTTTCACTGTTGCATTCAAGGGATTTTCCCTTCTCTTCCCCAGTCTTGGGTAGGTCTGCAGAGCCTTTTCCCTGCTGAAGGTGTGCTCTGCTTTTAACCATGTGCTAAAGTGCAACTCTTGCAGGTTTCTCAATTGATACCACAAGTAGACTCTCCTCCTACTTAAATGCACAGATCCTGGGAGGCCTCTCCCCCAGTCTCTGCACACATCTTGAAGTCCCTCCATAGTCATGGTGAAAGGAAAAAAAGCAAGCGTGCCTCTGCTGATGGGAGACGTTCAATTATTTAGCCCATTCCCACTGAAGTTTCTGGAAGCAACCAAGATGCCTCAACTAAAGAGGACACCCCTTAGGGCTCCTGTCCAAAAGAGAAGCCTCTCTTCCACTGCCACCATACACGGGGTATGAGGACTCCTGTTCTCTCTCTTCTCTTTCACCACGCACTCAGGAGGCACACAGGAGCACCATTTCATAAGAAGCCCTCCTGCCTTCAAATGCCATAGGAGCAAGTCCACATTCACAATTCTGTCCTTATTTTATCATCTAGTCAAATATCAATGAACTCATCTAACAGTATTGTTACCCAAAACAAAATAAGTGGCTTACTCAGACTATTGTGTAATGGCAGTTGCCCTAATGAGTCAGAAAAGCTATCACTGACATGTATAGTAACACAAGAAAGTTAATAGCCATGAAAACCTTTTCCTCTGATAAATGCTTAGTCACACTAGTTCTACCCACGTTGATTCCTGGTTCTAGAGCCCAGCTGTTTCAGAAATGTCCAATTGCCTACAAGACAATAAATGGATCCATAGCTAGATATGTGCTTTGAGCAGGGTCAGGAGTCACTCAGTCCTGCTATAGGCGAGGGATACGTTCAGCTATTCCATTTCTGTAGTCTTTATGGCAATAAGAAGTACAGAGGAGCAAAGTTAGGAGACAGATAAAGCTCGCAAAGACTGTTCAGGGATCTCATGGCAATATGCCCATCTCAGCAATTATGGAGTGTAGAGGAACAGTAATGTTCATGTGCTAGAGTCACTAAAAACAGCACAGAAGGAAGGCTTTTCAGGAAAGCATTTGTCTATCGGCTTGCCACAAGGCAGGATCAGCTGTCCCTACATCAATCCTCATCGATGTTGTATTACCTATTTCCAGAAACCTTCAGTGATGGAGAATCCACAAACTCCCTCAGCATCTGATGCTGGCCTGTTTATTTGGTTTCTTCTTCTTCCCTGCCCCGCTCCCCCGCCCCCAATTATCTTTTATGTATTTGAAGATTTCTGCTGGTCTCTTTGTTCTGTCCATCTTTCCTGAAACACGGTGCTGGCACTATACTCCAGCTGAGGCTTTGCTGATGCTGAATACATTGATGTGGTTCATTTTCCACTTTGTGCTCTTCTTGCTACACCTAGTCTGGTGTTTGTCTTTTTTTTTTTGCAACAGCATGACATAGCTGACTGATAATCAGCTTTTGCTCCTCTGCATTCTACTCTGGAGATGATGCTAATTGGGGCTTGGAAGCTCAGTGGAGGGAGAACTGGTTCAGTATAGACAGCCCTTTTGATAAGCAGCTCTGCAGCCTAAGTAAGTTTCTTATGTACAAGCATCAGTGTGGGAAATGTGGCTGTAGCAAGATCCAGACCCAAATTAACCATCAGGTCGACAGATTTTCTTAATTCATGTGCCTTAAAAGAAAGCCGAGAGACAGTAGTTTGCAATGGCCTTTGTGTTTGTTGTCAGTGATTGAACAGAGGAACCAAACTATGCTGATCTCTTTTGACACTTGTCTACCAGAAAAAAATAGTTATTTAATTTCTCTGTCTTGCCATTCTACTTGCTGTAACAACAGTGAATATTATTATTGGGACTAAGACATTTCTACCACTCTAACTGTATTGTAGCTTCTTCTTACAATACAGCTACTTCCAGTGGCCACTACACTAATCAGGCTGAACACATCACAGGCTTAAAAATACTGGTGGGAAAACTTGTAGTGTATCTTTAATTAAAATATCTTAATCTCTATGTTTGGATTTAACATTTCACAAGCATTAAATCAACTGCATTAAAAAAAAATATGCTGAAAGACAGAGATCTGTCCCTTTGAACTTCTGGGAGGAGAAAAGACTCTTCAGGGCCTGGATGCATAAACAGGAGCTACTGTTCATGCTTTTCCTTTTTTTGTTCTCTAAGTATCATATTCAGGCTTATGTTTCCCAGCCAAATTCAAAAGTCTGTCCTTTAAAAAAAAAGAACAGTTCTAGTCATAACTGGTCACTCTAGTAAAGCACATGATGAAGTGAGATCCATTTAATCCCCCAAAATATTTTGTCACAATTTTTATCATGTCGTATATCAGAACTCAGTAATGCAATGTTTTTCTGAATTATCTGAAAGATAGTATTTTTAGTTTGTGAAGCACTTTGAGATAACTGTCTTCCAATTTAAACACAATAAAATACCCTTTTCAAGCCCTTTGAAAGCAGTTAATAGTTACAATGTGTGCCACTTTTAATCTGTAAGCCTCAGTTCCTTAGAGGCCAATCCTAGTAAAGGATCAAGTGTGACATTTTCAATGGTTAATATTTAGAGTAAAAATTCCCATTAGCCAGGTTCTCAGTCCCTATTTCAAACATAGTTATGATGAATTGACAATATATGGACCACAGGAAATGCAGGTGATGGAAACTATCCATTAACATCTACTGGAACCTTACATTCATTATGAAAAAACCTGAGATAATAAAACCATTCTGCAGAATAATCATAGAATCGTTTAGGTTGGAAAAGACCTTTAAGATCATTGAGTCCAACCGTCAACCCAACACCACCATGCCCACTAAACCATGTCCTGAAATGCCACGTCTATGTGTTTTTTGAATACCTCCAGGGATGGTGACTCCACCACTTGCCTGGGCAGCCTGTTCCAATACTTGACAACCCTTTTGGTGAAGAAATTTTTCCTAATATCCAACGTAAACATCCCGTGCCACAACTTGAAGCCATTTCCTCTCATCCTATCGCTTGTTACTCAGGAGAAGAGACCAGCACCCACCTCACTTCTGCCTCCTTTCAGGTAGTTGCAGAGAGCGATAAGGTCTCCCCTCAGCCTCCTTTTCTCCAAACAACCCCAGTTCCCTCAGCCGCTCCTCACAAGACTTGTGCTCTAGACCCTTCACCAGCTTTGTTGCCCTTCTCTGGACACGCTCCAGCACCTCAGTGTCTTTCTTGTAGTGAGGGGCCCAAAACTAAACACAGTATTTGAGGTGCAGCCTCACCAGTGCCGAGTACAGGGGGATAATCTCTTCCCTGCTCCTGCTGGCCACACTGTTTCTGATACAGGCCAGGATGCTATTGGCCTTCTTGGCCACCTGGGCACACTGCTGGCTCATATTCAGCTGGCCATCAACTAACACCCCCAGGTTCTTTTCCACCAGGCAGCTTTCCAGACACTCTTCCCTAAGCCTGTAACATTGCATGGGGTTGTTGTGACACAAGTGCAGGACTCGGCACTTGGCCTTGTTGAACCTCATACAGTTGGCCTTGGCCCATCAATCCAGTCTGTCCAGGTCCCTCTGTAGAGCCTTTCTACATTCAAGCAGATGAACACTCCCTCCCAAATTGGTGTCATCTGCAAACTTACTGAGGGTGCACTTGATCCCCTCATCCAGATCGTTGATACCGATATTAAACAGAACTGGCCCCAAAACTGAGCCCTGGGGAACACCACTTGTGACCGGCCACCAAATGGATTTAAGTCCATTCACCACAACTCTGGGCACAGCCATGGCCATCCAGCCAGTTTTTTCCCCAGTGAAGAGTATGCCCATCCAAGCCATGAGCAGGCAGGTTCTCCTGGAGAATGCTGTGGGAAATGGTGTCAAAGGCTTTGCTAAAGTCCAGGTAAACAACATCCACAGCCTTTCCCTCATCCACTAAGTGGGCCACCTTGTCATAGAAGGAGATCAGGTTAGCCAAGCAGGACCTGCCTTTCATAAATGCATGCTGACTGGGCCTGAGCACCTGGTCGTCCTGTACGTGCCGTGTGATGGCACTCAAGATGATCTGCTCGATAACCTTCCCCAGCACCGAGGTCAGACTGACAGGTCCGTAGCTCCCCAGATCCTCCTTTTGGCCCTTCTTGTAGACAGGCATCATGTTTACTAACCTCCAGCCAACTGGGACCTCCCCAGTTAGCGAGGACTGCTGATAAATGATGGCAAGTGGTTTACTGAGCACTTCTGCCAGCTCCCTCAGTACCCTTGGGTGGATCTCACCTGGCCCCATAGACCTGTGCATGTCTAAGTGATGTAGCAGGTCGCTAACAATTTCCCCTTGGATTACGGGGGGTTCATTCTGCTCCCTGTCTTCCAGCTCAGGGGGCACGTGCCCCAAGTACAATTGGTCTTAATATTAAAGACTGAGGCAAAGAAAGCACTAAGTACCTCAGCCTTTTCCTCATCCTTTGCCACTATGTTTCGCCCCACATCCAATAAGGACAGAGATTCTCCTTAGCCCTCCTTTTGTTTTTTATGTATTTATAAAAATGTTTTTTACTGTCTTTTACTGCAGTAGACAAATTAAGTTCTAGTTGGGCTTTGGCCCTTCTAAATTTCTCCCTGCATAACCTCATGGCATCTTTGTAGTCCTCTTGAGTTGCCTGCCCCTTCTTCCAAAGTTCATAAACTCTCTTTTTTTTCCTGAATTCCAACCAAAGCTCTCTGTTCAGCCAGGACAGTCTTCTTTCCCACCAGCTCATCTTTCGGCATATATTATTTAGTCATATTTGACTGCTAAAAATCATCAGAAGACACAGATAGTGTGCTCAGGCACAGGCTTCCTGGGTGAACTGAGAGACCTCAAGTCCTTTCTTTTAGCACCGTCCAGTGGGGAAGGGATCCTGTATCCTGTGGAACTGAAGATACAACATAGTATCACCTGACTCATTTTACTGTAACAGGTATACTTACACATGGGTGGGGAACAGAAAACAGAAAGCTATATGCAGCAACGCTTTTCCCAGTTGTCTTCTGTACACAGTGAGCTCTTGTGCCAACAGTTCAGTGTTGGCATCAGCACACGCTGGCATCACTCCAGGCTACCTCATTTCTTCACTTCAGGCTGGGTTTTTCCTTATAAGTGAGCTGAATGTATATTTTGATAGCACCTAGAAAACTCAATCAAAAACAGTGCACCTACTGAGTAAGCCACTATGCAATCCTTGCCCTGAAGAGCTGATAATTACCATCCAAGCGGCTTTATTACGAGGATTATAGTAATTACCACTTTTTCCTTAAAGTTTTAATGCTGAACTTAGTTACATGAGAATCCAGCTTTTGTTTAAAATCCTGACTTTCCCAGAAGAAATAAAAATCCTTTAAAAATGCAACTTGTGTATATTCTCATGGCTCGAGCTACAGACAATAAATGAAAAGCTGATGCGTATTACTTACAAAGGCAACTGTCAATGCCTTCTTTTTAACTCTTGACTACAGACATGCTGTTACCACTGCCTAGTTCTCAACAGATGTGAGTTTCTTGCAATTGTCTGGTATGTGGTAGTGTTTTGTGAACTGAAGAGAGAGGCTTAAAAAAAGGGAAAATACATAGTAGGTAAAAAGCCATAAACTATCAAGCTCAAATGAAAGGCAAGCATTATTTCACAGCTCCACAATCAAGCACTCTAAGAAAGACTGGTCCTGAGTGGACATGTCATGTTTGCCATTATGTTACAAAGTCGGTGATGAAATAGGGGAATTCATTGCTCTTGGGGATGAACCTGAAAATTTTGTGAAGTTTTGCTGCATGTTAATTGTTCGCTTCACTGTTGTAGGCACTGAGAAGGTGGAAAACAATGCAGGGATCATCGCCTCATGTTTTTATTTCACATTTTTTAAGATTTTATGGTGTTAGGTCACATACTGTCAGGTCACTGTTAAGAAATAGGATGCAAGATGACACTGTGCCAATGCACACCTACGTACTTTAAGCAAAGTGGAATAGTTTCACTAGGAGAAAATGAAAATGTCCAAGCACTACAGTATCTTTTAACTTGGAGGTAGGAACTCTGTGTTAGGATAAGGAGGTACATGAGCTGAAATCCCCTTTACACATTGATCCTAGATATTCACAGTCCGTAAGGTCATGGGTGAAAAAGAGCAGTGCTCCTCTTCCTTCACTTTCTCTGTAGAGTTTCTTTTGGGGAGTAGAAGCTTGAGAGCAAGGAAGAACTTTGTTTTGCCACATCCAGTGACAAAGCAGAAACAGGATTTTCTGGATTAGAGACCTGATGTCTCTTAGGCATGGGGCAGGCTGCACCCTTCCCCTCAGCAGTTTCCACCTGGGCCCTTAGGCACCAAGGGCCCTAGCTCAGTACCTGCAGGAATCACACTCCAAAGCACAGGTATTTTTCCTGCTGGCTTTTTTGACAGTCAGGGTGTTTATTCTGGTGTCAGGCTCTTACAGAGCAGAGATAGCACAACATGTTGTCTCCCGCCTCCACTCATACGAATCGTCTTGACCTCTCTTCCACTAGAGGATGCAGGTAACTCCCAAGAAGGCCAAAAGAAGCTGGTTTTCTCCATCAGGGACAGCCTGTGCCTGTGGTTCACCCAGAGGTTACCAGCGCTCGTGTCCAAACTCGCTGGGGCTGCCTCCTGCTGCTCTGCCCCACGTGGGAGGCTGGCAGGAATAAGGCTACACTCTTCGCAGGGAGTCGAAGCCAGATACTGTGACTTTTAGCTCTTTGGAACTGGTCTTCACCCTGAACCACCTAATTACTTTTCATAAATCCTTCAAATCTTCGTACAATACCTCATTGTAGTCTCCTATGACCTGTACTGAGTATTTAATTACAGATTTTAAATTTAATTTGTCTCTGTAAGTAGAGGTAATTTAATCATATTTCAATTATTTTTGTGTGTAGGCCATGACACGCATGCTGTAAAAAAAAGGGATCTTTCACCAGGTCAGGAAACGTAATACAGTAATGACTCCATCCTAGGAAAACCAGATCAACCAGCTTTTCTGCCAAAGCACAAACAAACCTAAACATAGTGGAGAGAATAAAATACAACATTTTCTTTGTTTCAAATTGCAGTAGAGAAAAATAGGTAGAAAAGCACCACACTTTATTTTGCAGAAAATGCACAGCAATAAGGCTAGTGTTGAAGCTGTCATCATCAAGTGATATGTTGAATTAAATATGGGGAATTAACCTTTGCAACCCTAGGAATATAGTTTTCACCGAGCAAACATATGTGGGACGTTTAGACTTTCTTAATTCTCACTCCCTCACTCCTAGTTAATTTGCCATCAAACCCAATGACGATCGCTAATACACTGAGTACCTGTAAACAACATGCAGAATTTCTATGCAATTAAAATGCAAGTACTGCTGCTCTTGCGCTTCAGCCTTTTACACTGCTTTGCAAAAAGACATTCCTTGACTGCTCAAAGACTATACAGAGTAAGATGACTTTGTTCAAATGTAAAATTATTAACTGTGGTGTATAAGGATTTACTTGGATTTAGCAAAGGAAGCTGGTGAGTGTGAGTTCATCACCAAGCCTGAGGGAGCTTCCCCCAGCTGTGGGGGAATCTGGCAGGAGATCTTCCACCTCACCCTGCTGAAGCAATGCTTGGTTGGGGGGGAGAGAAAGGGGGAAACAGCTCCTCACTCAGCAAGGGCCAGAATTGTGAGCTTATTTGCCTTAAGTACAGCAGAAAGAGGGTCCAGGAGGAGCTGTGCGTGTGGAAGCCAGGCCTGGGCTGACAGCAGACACCAAGCCAGGACCTCAGCAGGACCAAAGACCTGAAGCCTCCATAAGAGACCCTGGCTGCTGCCGAGTACACCACCACCTGGGAACTGGGAACAGCTGGCCAGCTCAAAAAGAGGATTATCCCTCACAAGAAGCAGGTGAAGGACTGGCTCTTACTGAGTGTTATGCCTGTGGCTTGGGGTGAAGCATCTCACTGCAAAGAGAAGTCACCTGGCCACCAAAGGGTTGAAAATTGCCTGAGACTGGTGCAATCCAGCATCACTGGAATAAGCATAACTGTCAGAAGAAAATATTTCACCCCTCTTGAAGGAATTAACTGCTTGCTCCTTGCATTAGGGGCTGATTAACAATCCAAATCCTGCTTCCACCTTGTGCATCCCCCAAAGACACTGAATGGTTTTAGGCAGAAAGAGGGGAAAAGGAAAGGTTTCCTGATTCTGTGCCTTGCAGCAATAGCCCCACATTTGTGGTGGGCTCCTGTCTGCCGTGCTGTGCTCAGGAGATCAGGGTAGGGGTGTTGGGGTACAGTATTGTGTGGAATCACTTTCCCCTGACACCCCCAAAGGAAGCCTAGGCAGGAGCACAGACAATGTGGCATCCAGATGTTGCGGTGAAGTTCCTACATGGCCCTGCAGCAAGGCAGAGGGAAGCACCTTTTTCTGTCCTTTCCATCCTCTTACAGTCTTTCATTTCACAGTGGCTGCTGTGCAACACACAGCAAATAACTTGCAAATCCCAACAGCTCTGTTTACTTTGCTTCACTTCACTTCTAAATGCACATTGACTAAGCATTTTCATAGTCAGCATGTAGATCATATGAACCTCTTATGTATCTGGAGTTTAAATGTTTGACAAGTTTCAGCTAAGTAAAAGAAAAAGTATTTTTCTAAATGTGAATAATTATGGCTATGTTGTTCATTAAACTTAAAAAGAAATTAAACAATCCAATTGCAAGTTAAATAATTCAATCACAAATACTTATTTTATGAAATTAGAACTCCCTCCTCAAAATGTAATGATGGAGTAATAAAATTATTTTTGGTCATAACATTAGCTTTTTTTCGTAGTGTGGTAGTCCTCAATTTGGGGCCAAATAACAGTATTGGATCTGATAAAAGTGTCTGTGGTTTTCCCCTGATTGTGCAGACAGTGGGAGGTGGGCTGAGACGCTGGGAGGGGACAAGGCTGGATCCTACCACACTGAACAAACACTGTGAGAACAGACGGGATGGCTGTGTGGAAAGCGTGTGACTCAGCACAGCTGCATGGATCTCTTCCTTACATCCTTTCTTAGCATGGGGAGTTTCCAAATAATTTTCTGAAGTCCTGGCCAACTGGCATACTTTGTCCATTAAACTCATTTCTTTGTGGACAGTGGGATCTGCCTGTAGACAGACCACAATCCCACTGATAAAATACAGAAGTGGTTCCAATCTCTGTGCTTTTTAACAGATAATCCCTCAATAGAACAAAAAAAGTCCCCTTTCACCTCACTGACAATGCACCTCAGTGACAATGATCCTCAGTGACAATGATGGCAGCAATTCCCCCAAAAGTAATTTGCAAACCACTTGAACTATGGTAAAACAGCATTTATTAGAGCTAGAGAGAGGGGTGACATTGAAACTATGAAAAGACCATACATGCTCAAAACCAGACAGATATATCTTTTCCATATTAGAGAGCTGGGAGATGCCCACTTTCTAGCACAGATATCTTTTCTTCTTCAGCTTTTCTAATTTTCCCATCCCCAAGCCACAACTAACAGTATCTGTTCTAAAACCAGCAGTAAGGTATGTCACAAGGTAGCATGGACAGACCTGCCCTATTCTGCCTCGGATAACTTATGATGCAGGGAGCTCTTCAAAGGCAGGTTAAGAAGTGCTAGCACCTCCCTTGAATTGTGAGCTTTACTGCAGTCCGCTGCTGCAGGATTCAGCTGTGATTGCCCAGCTAAGCCCACAGGTCCTGCCGACTCATGACACAGTTGCTCTCCCTGGAGAGCACGGACTGCTCCAGGAGTCCTTTCCATCAGCAAACTGCATCTCTGACAGGTGCACAGGAGGAAACACAGAGAAGCACTGGAGGACATCAGAGTGGAACCTAAATGACATCCATAATGCTGCATGGCCATATTAGCAGCTGACAAACTGTCTAACTCAAGTTTAACCTACATCTCAGAAGAGCCCAAGAACTAGGGCAAATGACCACACTATTCAAGGGAAGGCCCACTGGCCTGGATACGAGCCACAACAGTGACCATAAGCAGAGGCACAGAAAAGAGAAAGAGGAGGACAAACATAAATGGTATTTTCCCAATTACTCTCTCACTCTTACACTACATTCTGCTCAGGGAAATTCCCAAGACAGTTATGGTTTGTCTCTTTAATAATCCTCAATGGATCTCTCTTGCAAGTGTTGCCCAGTCTTCCCGGAAACTTATGGAAACCTCTGTATCCCCAGCAACCATTGGCAAGGAGCTCCACAGGTATCCTACCTTCTGGGTGTGCTTTGTGCAATGTGTTTTATGTTTGAAGCTGGCTCCCGGTATTTGAGGAGTGGATGGCCCCAGCCCTAGTTGTGTAGTAGAGGATGTGAACAGACAGACTGAAGTGTTCTCAGCTGCTTAGTCAGGTCTCATACAGAAGTTATTCAATACTTTCTATCATGTGCCACAAATATTGCTGGGCTCTACCAAATCCTAAATTGTTAACGTGACTGGATCACCGTATTGGCTATTATTCCCAGCTGTAGAAGTTAGCTTAAATCCCATTCAATCTAGCTCTTAAGAGACATTTGTGTGTCTGTTGCTTAACTTCCTTCATTTGAATTTATCAGCATAAAACTGCAATAGGCAAGATACTAGTCCCTGCCAAACCAGGCAATGCCAAAACAGTAATTCCTTTTACTTGCCATGCTGCCTTTTGAACTCTAATACCATGTACTGTTTAAATGTCATAAGCCAGGACTGCTGCCACAGGAACTGCCCAACCCACTCCATGCCCTTGGACTTCTGTGCATGTCTCCGAAACACTCCCTCTTTTACATCGACACAGGCATGCCATCAGCTAGACTGGTGAACTGATCCTGTTAAAATTCTGCCTCTTTCTGGATGAGCGTCCTGTGATCCTTGTGTGGTTGTACCAACCTATGGGCCAGCACACAGGGGTGGAATGGGATAGCGCAGAGCCGCACACATGGTGAGAAAAAGAAAAAGCTATGGCCTTAGAAGTGTTTTTCTTTTTCCCTTGTACTCCTACCAGATGGCTGTTGCAATATTTCACTATCATGATGACTAGAAAAGTTATAATTTTTCATCTCTTACTTAGATCACTGATAACTTAAGAACATATGGCTATAACATGGATGAGACTCCAGAACACATCACAGACACCGACAGATCAGCTGAACAGTGAGGTCAAGTGCTTGAAATGGAATTCATGGTCAGAAGTTAATAAATGCATAATTCTGTTAAAATTTCCACAATTAGTCAGGAAATGTGGTCAAAATGCCATATTTCGTACATGCAACTTACAGAGCAATTCAGACTAGCAGCATATCATAAATTTCCAGAGTGCAGAATAAAAAGGGGAGATGGATTGATACTGCACAAACCTTAGATTAAGTTCACTTTCCATTTAGGAAAATGATATTGTGATTCAACAAATCATATTTTCTTATTTATTAAAGCAGTATGACTTTTACTGTTTATTACAAGTATCGCTTTTCAAGGAAGAGTAAGAGACAGATCCTAAAAATAGAAATTTTCATTAAGCAATCAGAAAATCACAAAGACAAATACTATTTAGAGGAAGAGGGTTTTCAGATCTAGAAATTTTGTTCCCAAGTCCTCCTGTACTTTACAATGCTGGAATTGTTCATATAATTCTTACATCAGTTAGCACTGTTGTGAATGAATGGCACATGTCTATCTGTTCAACTGAACTAAAAGCTTGGCATAGAAACCTTCTGTGAAGCTCTCAGAATTCATTTCCATTTTGTTTTTTGCAAATACCAACTGGAATCCAAACAGACACTCTGATTAGACAGATCCCAGCATTAGCAAGTGCTTAATTGTGCAGACAGGATCTCATTGTTGCCATTAAATAACTTCTTGGATACTGATTCTTGGCATCCATTCACAACTGAGAATGGCATTACTGCTTGGGCAAATCCTAAATTTCTCGGGAGCCATCAACAATTCTCAGCCAGAGTTCATCCATCCCCACAGCTGTCCCAGGCCTTATCTACATCAAGATGTTTACATAATGTCAATAAAACTGAGGTAATCAAAACCAACACCTTCTGAAACTGAGATGGGCAGAATGCATTGGCCAAATCAGCTCAAATTCTATTGCCTGTTCAATTCAGCAGTTCTGTATGTGCAAAAGCACCACCTGCCTTTTATTGACTAGGGTTAGGTTAGAGCAAGCCTACAGCTTTAACGTGGCATACATTTCACGAGACTGTGCTTAGGAAGATTCTTCTTCCTTTCACACAACTCTTCCTCCACCCATCTCTACATCTCCACATAAAATTTTCTCCTCTGTAGATTTGCCATGGATTTACTTAAACGTTGCACAGTATGTTGTAATTCTGGCAAGACCTCAACAGATGAAGGGATCTTGAGCGGGGGAAAAAAAAGGTATTTCCAGGTCACCACTCATTGCTTTTTTCCTTGATTTGTGGATTCCTTTTCCATAGGCATCCCCTAGAGGTGAGGTAGAAGATGGAGGAAAAAATCCTCTTCTGAGAGAATTCTGGAAATTTTGGTGTGAGTAGTAACTGTGTGGTAGCAGAACAACATTAGGAAAATATGCATGCTTCCACTAAACTGGGAAACACATAATGGCTGGTGAAAGCAGATGCATGAGGTAGGCAATCCCCTTCTGCAGGCTGGCAGGAGCAGGAGAAATAATGCAAATGAACAAGGGCAGTAGGGAAGCCAATAGTCATGCTAGTAACTGCATTAGAGTATCTGTAGGTTATTTCTACTGTGGGTTACTCTTACTACAGATTGCTAATAATCTGAGACATATGCCCACAAGGCAGAGAAGGAATCAGTTCAAAAAGGTCATGATAAACCCAGGGAAGTGTGTCATACTCCAGTTTGCTCATATGGTGTTCTCCAAACCTGGAGTAGTTCCATACAGGCAAAAGGACAAATCCTTAGAGATTGTTTTGGAATTGCATTGCTTAACTGAAGAATTATTTATGCATTTAATCTTACTGCCCAGAAAGAGAGGGGAGAGGTTATAGTATCCTTAAGTGCTGTAATAACCACTTTATTTTTTAGACTTTTTTGTGTTTTAAATGCACAAGGACTAAAATAAACGAACTCTAAAAAATTTTTTTTTCCAATAGTTAAACACACACACCCCCCAATATACCTATATATGCCTATCCCTCTGGGGAAAAAGATTAAGTCACACATGACTAGGATTGCACCTGTTTTGTACACAGGATTAATTTTTTATAAAGCTCTTTCTTGTCAGAGGACTACTGGAATGTCCAGCAGCACTGACCGGCCATGGCCCCCTACCCAGATTTTGGTTTGTGTCTCCCCAGTTTCCAAAATATGGCTATGACTTAGTCAGCTCCCAAGTCTCCAAGACCAGGTCTTGATGCTGATCTTTGAAGGTGACCAGGTGTGTGGTTCCATGTCACTTTCCATGCTCTTTATCTCAGACTCACAAAGCACAGTTCTCCCCAGCATCCACCAAACTTTGTGGTTCATGATCGGCATTTTTCCACACTGTTGTCTAGCTCTTCAAAATGGCTACAAATCCCATGGGGTTTCCCAGAGGTCTGCTGCCATCCTGAAACCTAGCTGGTGTTCTTCTCCCTCAGTGCCCCACCTGGATGCTTCTCCCTCTGGGCTCCTGGTCCTTCACTTGGTTGGAAAACTGCTGTCGTCTGTGTGGTGGGTAAGCAAGAATGCAGAGGGGCTTGAAGAAGCTCCTCTCCCCAGAGGAAAAATACGAAGGATCTCAGCAGGAGACCTTGCTGTTGTCTGAGTCATGATTCCTCAGTAATGGTGAGCTTGACCTAAGCATCTGAACTCTTCCTAGCTAGAATCAGATAAGACAGGGCCTAGATAGCACTTCAGTTGAACAGAGGTATACAAATGTAAAATCACAGAGGTTGAGTCACAAGGTAGAACACCATGCCAAATCTTACTGTATTCAGATCCCAGAGTAATACCACCAAGGTCAGAGTAATAAGGACTGTGTTTTTATTCTGCTAGGAACATTGTTGTAGAGTCACTAACAGCTGGGCTGGAAGAGTTACTCAAGGCATCACCTACTTCTCTTGCCAGGATGAACCACACATACCTACATCGTTTCTGTTTGTCTAAACTGCTTTAAAACTGCCAGTGATGGAGGCCCGACAGATTCCCTCGAAAGTGAGAGCTCAGTAATACTAGTATGAATTGTTAGAACATTTTCATAATATCTAACTTTGCTAACATTTCAGCCTACTCAGTGAACATGGAAAACATGCTGCAGCCTTGGACATACTTTAAGTATGTCATCACGTCTCTCCATGATCTTCTTTAGACCAAACAGAATTAATTGCTCCAAACATTCTCCAGATTGTTCAAGTTGTTCACATCTTCTCTGGACTTTGTCCACTTTTCTTTAAGGAAGATATGGACTGAGTTAAAAATATCCTCCAACAAATAACTTACTTGTGCTGTATGAAGGAAAGACTTCTTCACATATGTTACAGACAACAACCCTCTTTGCTGCAAGACAATACTATTGACTCTCATTGCATTTGTGATTCACTGTAATGATTCAGATTACCTTAAGAGGAACTGTTCTTTTATACACTCCACCCTATATCACTTCCAGTGCAGATGTAGAAACACTAGACAAGAATTGTAATGGACCCATACTGAAAATAACTTTCAGCTCCCTACAAAACAGTTTTACAAACCAGTACATACAAACAGTAGCTCTACTGAAATGGAAGGAAAAATAGGAAAAAGAAATCCGTCCTCAGTTTGGTCAATGTATCCCAATATTCATTTAATTAATCTCCAGAAGGAAAACCTGTTTACCTCTTCTCACTAGCTAGGATTAACATTTCACTATACTCATCAGACTTTGCAACCTTTTCCTGGCATCAGAAAGGTTTTGTTGTAAAATTTAAGTTAAAACATTCCTTGGAACTGGTGTGGTTTAATTATATTACTAAGAGGAATATGGAGAGTAGAAATTATCTGAGAAATGTTATGGGGTTTTAAGATGTTTCAGAATTCAACATTTTCAGTTATCACTTTTAATGGTTACCTAGTAAAGATCCATTCCTAAAAGTAATTTGGTGTTTGGATAGTCCCATAGTGTCAATACAAACTGAGTTATCTCCATGATAAGCCACCAATAAACTTCCTATGTGAGATAGACTAACAGAATCCTGAAAGAGAAAGATGTGGAAAATCCTTATGCAGTTCATCACAACTAATACTGTGATTCACTTTCCACCACAACCTTCCCCACTATATTTTTACTGCAAATAGGTTGCATATCTAAGCATAGAGCTCTTTAATAATCTTATTTCCATTGTTGTAATGCTGACCTTATTTTAAACTCCATGTGTTGACGCAAGCTCCCGTTTATCATTGTCTGCTTGCAGGTGGTTTGCTCTGGAGACTAGCTGGCTATTACAAAGGACAGAGTAACACCCACTCTAGCAAACATGCCAACATGTAATAATGTTTCATTTTGTTGAGGTGTTACAATTTTTATCCTAGCTTAATACTGACCCATTGTTTCATTTCCTCGGCACAGGTAACACAATGCCACCACATACATCAGACAGATACAAACTCAGCCTAAACTAGTG
The DNA here is from genome assembly GCF_900496995.4 of Aquila chrysaetos chrysaetos. Lineage (NCBI taxonomy): Eukaryota > Metazoa > Chordata > Aves > Accipitriformes > Accipitridae > Aquila > Aquila chrysaetos. The sequence continues at coordinate 61,069,951 of NC_044030.1, forward strand.
GTTGCACTGACAAATTGCAAGCAATCTGCACATCCCTTTCTCTGTATTCCTATCTGTGCAGTGAGAGTACTTTCCCAGTTTACAACAGTAGGAGGATAAGAAGTCAGTACTAGCTAAATGGCGGTATCTTGAGTATATCTATACCTGTAAGTAGAGTTGTAAGTACAAGATTATCTGTTTATTCAAGAGCACACTCTATGCAGTGCACCATGGAAAGACTGGATATGATAACTAAACCCTTTCAAAATGCATATGTCCAAGCACACTGAATTAAGACTGCACAAGTAGCCCAAATTATAGAATTTCCTAATTTTCAATTGCTTGATTTTGGCACCTTAACATGCTTTTTTTTTCATGTAGCTGTAGGCACAGTTGAAGACAGATGTACCACAGGTTAAGCAACTGTCAACACAAGTGCAGAAGCGCTACTTTATGTTCTGCTTAGACTAAGCCGTTTTGTTAAATCTGCACGTCCTCTATTACTGCAGGGTCATGGTGAAGAGGTGTCACAGCTGTACTTCCATGTCAGTGTAAAGTCAGGTTTGGGCCATCTGTGTTTCTATCCCCCAGGCACTGGGCATACCTAACATTTTGTTCTAGACCTTTTGCCACTTCTCTTTGTCACGCCTCCAGTCCAAGCCCTGGATCAACTTGCTTTTGAGAAAAGTAAAAATACAGGAAGAGTTAAAGGCCAAACATCAGGAACAAACACAGGGCACTGCTGACAGAAGGTCAGAAGAATCGGCATGACATCCAATAACCATTAAGGGACCACCTTAAACAACCCATAGTACCTACCCCTTCCCCCAACACAGTGACTCCAAAATGCCATGAATTAATATGCTACCAACACTGGCACCCCAAGTAGTAACAACACAAGAGCACATCAGCACAACACGCTCATAAAGGATATTTTAAGTGCTTGTGCCATCCCTACAAGACGTGTTGATCTTTAAAGTTAGGCGATTTTTTTATTTCCTCTTCCTTCCAAAACCAAGCTCTTCTTGCACCTTAAAAAAAAAAATCCATATATTTGTGTAAGACATATGGTACGAACAGCCATCCCTTACCTTCTCCCCAATAGACATATGGTATGACTACGATAAGCCACACATTGAAAACACATTTGCCATCTGAATTCAGAAATTCCCAGGGAGACATGAAGCACATAAGACAAGCTCTGTATATTAAAAATGCTCCCACCCATTTATCCTAGCACAAACTGCACAAGTACTGACAAGTGCCTTGCCATGAAACCACATCCATTTCTCATTTAATAAACGGGTACCAAGTATCTTTGACAGTCAAACAACTTCATTATTACATCACATCATTGTGCTGTTAAAAATTAATCAATACCTTAAGGGGTATACCCTGGAAGGTCCCCTTTGGAGTCCCTATACTAAACTGTGTTAATACCACCACACCCACCAGCTACTCAAAGTGCAAGGGAGAGCACATTTCCAATGATGCCCTTTGCCCAAAGGTGCACAAGACTTTCCTGGCAACACACCTCAGACAAACACTGCTAGAGCAGGGAATTATGAGCTGATGTTCACTTATCTTTTTGTCAGTTTTGGGTATGCTTTGATAATCAATAACCAATGACATACAAGTTCAAAGCTCCCTTCAAGCCACTGTGTAAATGTGCAAGATGATGATTCTTAACTCATTATAGTATAATATAGCAGTGTATATATATATACACACACACGCACACATATATGTATGTATTTGTAGCAGAAAAAATTGTATAGCAGAAAAAACAAGCAACTACCAATTTGCAATGGAGAACTGAGGTTTAATAAGCATCTATAAACATGTATTATTCTTCCTGTCGCAGTTGTATTTATTGCAACTATTTTCCAGTGATAAACAAGCGTGAACAAGAACCTAATTGGAATTTATTTACAAATTGTTACATTTTCTTTCCAAACTGATAAATGGCACACTATTTACGACTGTAAATAGGTTTGACAAATCAGTTGTCTTCAATAAAGGCAACTAAAAATTGCGAAGGCTTGACTTGCTCTATACAGAGGTCCCAGTGATTTGAACAGGGGCAAGACCAGTTCTAGTTTCTATTAAATATTTTTTAAGTCATAAGGCAGAACTCATTTATAGACTATAAAGGGGGAATTTTTCCTAACAAATACTATCCCTGCTGGAGATGTTAGCTAGGAACACCAACTTCTCGATAAAAGTAAATAGAACAAAACCAGAACAAAAGCCTTGTTAGCAAGGCACAGACGGAGCACCAGGAACTACTGCATACAAGTGCCAAAGACCATTAGTTTGTTATAGAATTACAGAGTGGTTTGTGTTGGAAGGGACCTCTAAAGATCATCTCATCCAACACCATTCCATGGGCAGGGACACCCTTCACTAGGTCAGGTTGCCCAAAGCCCCATCCAACCTGACCTTGAACACTTCCAGGGATGGGACATCCACAACTTCTCTGGGCAACCTGTTCCAGTGTCTCACTACCCTCATAGTAAAGCATTTCTTATATCTTACCTAAAATCTACCCTCTTTTAATTTAAAAATGTCACCCCTTGTCCTATCACTACAGGCCCTGGTAAAAAGTCTCTCCCCATCTTATTCATAAGCCCCCTTTAAGTACTGAAAGGCCACAATAAGGTCTCTCTTATAAGGCAGGTTGATAGAGTTCTCTGGTATTAAAGTTGCCTGACACTCCCTCTTGTAAGGTCCATTTTTAATTGCTTGGGAATCTAATGAATTGTTTATAAGATTTTGAAGGGAGATGATCTTCACATCAATTACATGTTTCTGACATCCCTACGAAAACCAAGCCAACTTATAAACCTCTGTTAATATGGTTTCCTTACACTCAACAGAGGCTAAGTGCAGAGCTGCATTTCCAGAAGATGCACCTGCAGTGACACTCACTTCTATTCACAGCCACAGGACTTCTCCAGTGGCAGCTCTGACCGGTCGTGGGACAGCCTAGAGCAGATTTGGTTTAGTGACAGCAATGAATGCTTTTTGCTTGCATTCTCAGTCCCTTCCACTGTTGCTGGATCCAAGCAAAAGAGGGAAGGAGCCGTCTGTTTGAATGTAAAAGGGACAAAAGACAGACCGGATGGAATAAATCAAGAGAAGACAAACAGTGAAAACCAGGACTGGGTGCTGGCAGGAGAGCACTGGCTACAGCAGAACCTGATGAGAGAAGGACTGACCACTCCTTAGTACTAGAGATCTGAGAGGGAAACCACTGTAGAGACTGGTAGCCAGCACATACGTACATGCCTGTTTGAAAGGGAGATTAGATAAAAAGCCAGATGAGAAGACTACAACTCACTGAACAAGGTCATTAGGAGCAGGAGATTAAGCACCCATGAA